>NC_083647.1:1847006-2447006 GCF_963576545.1 Limanda limanda
GACTACATATTAAGCAGATTTTTGGCAAGAGGAGCAGAAATGTGGAGCTTGCTCCCTTCTCTCCACGCATCGACCTAGCATTGCAGTGCCGCTGGGAACGGTGCACTCTGTTCTTACCCTGTAGAAAAGCAAACACTCAAGACCTGCTGGTAGACTTGGTGAGAAACCAGAGTCAGCTATTTGGACCCAATGTAAGTGGTTCAGGGATCTATCGCTTAAACAGGCTTAAAAGCCAATCACAGTAGTCAGGGCAGGAGCTAATAAAGACGTGTATAATTTTGGTTGCCAGATGGGGGCGGGGTGGGAATGTTGCATACTGGGCTCTGACATGCGGAAAGAAAAGGCCTACCTTGAAGGTGGTGAATGTGACCGAGAGTCTCCACCGCTGCTCTCCAACACAGGGCCATGCTGACTCTGGTTTCTCTTCATAACGCACAAGTCTTTCGCCTTTTACTAAAGACTTCCGTGGAGAGGAACAAACATGAGTTGAATATATTTTTGGCAGGCTTTGCTTCATGGCTGAGCCTTTTGAAATTGTGAAAAGTCAAAGAGCTGTCTAGGTCAGAAATCAAGCGTCCACAAAGGAGAGCTCGGGCGGAGGTGATAAGCAGCAGCCATCGTTATGCACACCTCCAAATGTGGCACCATATCAAGTGAGATTTGTGCCAAGAGCCTGGCGTGGACATCCAACACTTGGGGATTATCGCTTCTCGGCCTTTTGGCTAAGATCAAGTGTAGTATCTGTTCTTATCAGTTTAATATCTGATATGTCCTCTATATGAGGACTACATATTAAGCAGATTTTTGGCAAGAGGAGCAGAAATGTGGAGCTTGCTCCCTTCTCTCCACGCATCGACCTAGCATTGCAGTGCCGCTGGTAACGGTGCACTCTGTTCTTACCCTGTAGAAAAGCAAACAGTCAAGACCTGCTGGGAGACTTGTTGAGAAACCAGAGTCAGCTATTTGGACCCAATGTAAGTGGTTCAGGGATCTATCGCTTAAACAGGCTTAAAAGCCAATCACAGTAGTCAGGGCAGGAGCTAATAAAGACGTGTATAATTTTGGTTGCCAGATGGGGGCGGGGTGGGAATGTTGCATACTGGGCTCTGACATGCGGAAAGAAAAGGCCTACCGTGAAGATGGTGAATGTGACCGAGAGGCTCCACCGCTGCTCTCCAACACAGGGCCATGCTGACTCTGGTTTCTCTTCATAACGCACAAGTCTTTCGCCTTTTACTAAAGACTTCCGTGGAGAGGAACAAACATGAGTTGAATATATTTTTGGCAGGCTTTGCTTCATGGCTGAGCCTTTTGAAATTGTGAAAAGTCAAAGAGCTGTCTAGGTCAGAAATCAAGCGTCCACAAAGGAGAGCTCGGGCGGAGGTGATAAGCAGCAGCCATCGTTATGCACACCTCCAAATGTGGCACCATATCAAGTGAGATTTGTGCCAAGAGCCTGGCGTGGACATCCAACACTTGGGGATTATCGCTTCTCGGCCTTTTGGCTAAGATCAAGTGTAGTATCTGTTCTTATCAGTGTAATATCTGATATGTCCTCTATATGAGGACTACATATTAAGCAGATTTTTGGCAAGAGGAGCAGAAATGTGGAGCTTGCTCCCTTCTCTCCACGCATCGACCTAGCATTGCAGTGCCGCTGGGAACGGTGCACTCTGTTCTTACCCTGTAGAAAAGCAAACACTCAAGACCTGCTGGGAGACTTGGTGAGAAACCAGAGTCAGCTATTTGGACCCAACGTAAGTGGTTCAGGGATCTATCGCTTAAACAGGCTTAAAAGCCAATCACAGTAGTCAGGGCAGGAGCTAATAAAGACGTGTATAATTTTGGTTGCCAGATGGGGGCGGGGTGGGAATGTTGCATACTGGGCTCTGACATGCGGAAAGAAAAGGCCTACCGTGAAAAGTCAAAGAGCTGTCTAGGTCAGAAATCAAGCGTCCACAAAGGAGAGCTCGGGCGGAGGTGATAAGCAGCAGCCATCGTTATGCACACCTCCAAATGTGGCACCATATCAAGTGAGATTTGTGCCAAGAGCCTGGCGTGGACATCCAACACTTGGGGATTATTGCTTCTCGGCCTTTTGGCTAAGATCAAGTGTAGTATCTGTTCTTATCAGTTTAATATCTGATATGTCCTCTATGTGAGGACTACATATTAAGCAGATTTTTGGCAAGAGGAGCAGAAATGTGGAGCTTGCTCCCTTCTCTCCACGCATCGACCTAGCATTGCAGTGCCGCTGGGAACGGTGCACTCTGTTCTTACCCTGTAGAAAAGCAAACAGTCAAGACCTGCTGGGAGACTTGTTGAGAAACCAGAGTCAGCTATTTGGACCCAATGTAAGTGGTTCAGGGATCTATCGCTTAAACAGGCTTAAAAGCCAATCACAGTAGTCAGGGCAGGAGCTAATAAAGACGTGTATAATTTTGGTTGCCAGATGGGGGCGGGGTGGGAATGTTGCATACTGGGCTCTGACATGCGGAAAGAAAAGGCCTACCGTGAAGATGGTGAATGTGACCGAGAGGCTCCACCGCTGCTCTCCAACACAGGGCCATGCTGACTCTGGTTTCTCTTCATAACGCACAAGTCTTTCGCCTTTTACTAAAGACTTCCGTGGAGAGGAACAAACATGAGTTGAATATATTTTTGGCAGGCTTTGCTTCATGGCTGAGCCTTTTGAAATTGTGAAAAGTCAAAGAGCTGTCTAGGTCAGAAATCAAGCGTCCACAAAGGAGAGCTCGGGCGGAGGTGATAAGCAGCAGCCATCGTTATGCACACCTCCAAATGTGGCACCATCTCAAGTGAGATTTGTGCCAAGAGCCTGGCGTGGACATCCAACACTTGGGGATTATTGCTTCTCGGCCTTTTGGCTAAGATCAAGTGTAGTATCTGTTCTTATCAGTTTAATATCTGATATGTCCTCTATATGAGGACTACATATTAAGCAGATTTTTGGCAAGAGGAGCAGAAATGTGGAGCTTGCTCCCTTCTCTCCACGCATCGACCTAGCATTGCAGTGCCGCTGGGAACGGTGCACTCTGTTCTTACCCTGTAGAAAAGCAAACACTCAAGACCTGCTGGGAGACTTGGTGAGAAACCAGAGTCAGCTATTTGGACCCAATGTAAGTGGTTCAGGGATCTATCGCTTAAACAGGCTTAAAAGCCAATCACAGTAGTCAGGGCAGGAGCTAATAAAGACGTGTATAATTTTGGTTGCCAATGGGGGCGGGGTGGGAATGTTGCATACTGGGCTCTGACATGCGGAAAGAAAAGGCCTACCGTGAAGGTGGTGAATGTGACCGAGAGGCTCCACCGCTGCTCTCCAACACAGGGCCATGCTGACTCTGGTTTCTCTTCATAACGCACAAGTCTTTCGCCTTTTACTAAAGACTTCCGTGGAGAGGAACAAACATGAGTTGAATATATTTTTGGCAGGCTTTGCTTCATGGCTGAGCCTTTTGAAATTGTGAAAAGTCAAAGAGTTGTCTAGGTCAGAAATCAAGCGTCCACAAAGGAGAGCTCGGGCGGAGGTGATAAGCAGCAGCCATCGTTATGCACACCTCCAAATGTGGCACCATCTCAAGTGAGATTTGTGCCAAGAGCCTGGCGTGGACATCCAACACTTGGGGATTATCGCTTCTCGGCCTTTTGGCTAAGATCAAGTGTAGTATCTGTTCTTATCAGTTTAATATCTGATATGTCCTCTATATGAGGACTACATATTAAGCAGATTTTTGGCAAGAGGAGCAGAAATGTGGAGCTTGCTCCCTTCTCTCCACGCATCGACCTAGCATTGCAGTGCCGCTGGGAACGGTGCACTCTGTTCTTACCCTGTAGAAAAGCAAACACTCAAGACCTGCTGGTAGACTTGGTGAGAAACCAGAGTCAGCTATTTGGACCCAATGTAAGTGGTTCAGGGATCTATCGCTTAAACAGGCTTAAAAGCCAATCACAGTAGTCAGGGCAGGAGCTAATAAAGACGTGTATAATTTTGGTTGCCAGATGGGGGCGGGGTGGGAATGTTGCATACTGGGCTCTGACATGCGGAAAGAAAAGGCCTACCGTGAAGGTGGTGAATGTGACCGAGAGTCTCCACCGCTGCTCTCCAACACAGGGCCATGCTGACTCTGGTTTCTCTTCATAACGCACAAGTCTTTCGCCTTTTACTAAAGACTTCCGTGGAGAGGAACAAACATGAGTTGAATATATTTTTGGCAGGCTTTGCTTCATGGCTGAGCCTTTTGAAATTGTGAAAAGTCAAAGAGCTGTCTAGGTCAGAAATCAAGCGTCCACAAAGGAGAGCTCGGGCGGAGGTGATAAGCAGCAGCCATCGTTATGCACACCTCCAAATGTGGCACCATATCAAGTGAGATTTGTGCCAAGAGCCTGGCGTGGACATCCAACACTTGGGGATTATCGCTTCTCGGCCTTTTGGCTAAGATCAAGTGTAGTATCTGTTCTTATCAGTTTAATATCTGATATGTCCTCTATATGAGGACTACATATTAAGCAGATTTTTGGCAAGAGGAGCAGAAATGTGGAGCTCGCTCCCTTCTCTCCACGCATCGACCTAGCATTGCAGTGCCGCTGGTAACGGTGCACTCTGTTCTTACCCTGTAGAAAAGCAAACACTCAAGACCTGTTGGGAGACTTGGTGAGAAACCAGAGTCAGCTATTTGGACCCAATGTAAGTGGTTCAGGGATCTATCGCTTAAACAGGCTTAAAAGCCAATCACAGTAGTCAGGGCAGGAGCTAATAAAGACGTGTATAATTTTGGTTGCCAGATGGGGGCGGGGTGGGAATGTTGCATACTGGGCTCTGACATGCGGAAAGAAAAGGCCTACCGTGAAGGTGGTGAATGTGACCGAGAGGCTCCACCGCTGCTCTCCAACACAGGGCCATGCTGACTCTGGTTTCTCTTCATAACGCACAAGTCTTTCGCCTTTTACTAAAGACTTCCGTGGAGAGGAACAAACATGAGTTGAATATATTTTTGGCAGGCTTTGCTTCATGGCTGAGCCTTTTGAAATTGTGAAAAGTCAAAGAGCTGTCTAGGTCAGAAATCAAGCGTCCACAAAGGAGAGCTCGGGCGGAGGTGATAAGCAGCAGCCATCGTTATGCACACCTCCAAATGTGGCACCATATCAAGTGAGATTTGTGCCAAGAGCCTGGCGTGGACATCCAACACTTGGGGATTATCGCTTCTCGGCCTTTTGGCTAAGATCAAGTGTAGTATCTGTTCTTATCAGTTTAATATCTGATATGTCCTCTATATGAGGACTACATATTAAGCAGATTTTTGGCAAGAGGAGCAGAAATGTGGAGCTTGCTCCGTTCTCTCCACGCATCGACCTAGCATTGCAGTGCCGCTGGGAACGGTGCACTCTGTTCTTTCCCTGTAGAAAAGCAAACACTCAAGACCTGCTGGGAGACTTGGTGAGAAACCAGAGTCAGCTATTTGGACCCAATGTAAATGGTTCAGGGATCTATCGCTTAAACAGGCTTAAAAGCCAATCACAGTAGTCAGGGCAGGAGCTAATAAAGACGTGTATAATTTTGGTTGCCAAATGGGGGCGGGGTGGGAATGTTGCATACTGGGCTCTGACATGCGGAAAGAAAAGGCCTACCGTGAAGGTGGTGAATGTGACCGAGAGGCTCCACCGCTGCTCTCCAACACAGGGCCATGCTGACTCTGGTTTCTCTTCATTACGCACAAGTCTTTCGCCTTTTACTAAAGACTTCCGTGGAGAGGAACAAACATGAGTTGAATATATTTTTGGCAGGCTTTGCTTCATGGCTGAGCCTTTTGAAATTGTGAAAAGTCAAAGAGTTGTCTAGGTCAGAAATCAAGCGTCCACAAAGGAGAGCTCGGGCGGAGGTGATAAGCAGCAGCCATCGTTATGCACACCTCCAAATGTGGCACCATCTCAAGTGAGATTTGTGCCAAGAGCCTGGCGTGGACATCCAACACTTGGGGATTATCGCTTCTCGGCCTTTTGGCTAAGATCAAGTGTAGTATCTGTTCTTATCAGTTTAATATCTGATATGTCCTCTATATGAGGACTACATATTAAGCAGATTTTTGGCAAGAGGAGCAGACATGTGGAGCTTGCTCCCTTCTCTCCACGCATCGACCTAGCATTGCAGTGCCGCTGGGAACGGTGCACTCTGTTCTTACCCTGTAGAAAAGCAAACACTCAAGACCTGCTGGTAGACTTGGTGAGAAACCAGAGTCAGCTATTTGGACCCAATGTAAGTGGTTCAGGGATCTATCGCTTAAACAGGCTTAAAAGCCAATCACAGTAGTCAGGGCAGGAGCTAATAAAGACGTGTATAATTTTGGTTGCCAGATGGGGGCGGGGTGGGAATGTTGCATACTGGGCTCTGACATGCGGAAAGAAAAGGCCTACCGTGAAGGTGGTGAATGTGACCGAGAGTCTCCACCGCTGCTCTCCAACACAGGGCCATGCTGACTCTGGTTTCTCTTCATAACGCACAAGTCTTTCGCCTTTTACTAAAGACTTCCGTGGAGAGGAACAAACATGAGTTGAATATATTTTTGGCAGGCTTTGCTTCATGGCTGAGCCTTTTGAAATTGTGAAAAGTCAAAGAGCTGTCTAGGTCAGAAATCAAGCGTCCACAAAGGAGAGCTCGGGCGGAGGTGATAAGCAGCAGCCATCGTTATGCACACCTCCAAATGTGGCACCATATCAAGTGAGATTTGTGCCAAGAGCCTGGCGTGGACATCCAACACTTGGGGATTATCGCTTCTCGGCCTTTTGGCTAAGATCAAGTGTAGTATCTGTTCTTATCAGTTTAATATCTGATATGTCCTCTATATGAGGACTACATATTAAGCAGATTTTTGGCAAGAGGAGCAGACATGTGGAGCTTGCTCCCTTCTCTCCACGCATCGACCTAGCATTGCAGTGCCGCTGGGAACGGTGCACTCTGTTCTTACCCTGTAGAAAAGCAAACACTCAAGACCTGCTGGGAGACTTGGTGAGAAACCAGAGTCAGCTATTTGGACCAAATGTAAGTGGTTCAGGGATCTATCGCTTAAACAGGCTTAAAAGCCAATCACAGTAGTCAGGGCAGGAGCTAATAAAGACGTGTATAATTTTGGTTGCCAGATGGGGGCGGGGTGGGAATGTTGCATACTGGGCTCTGACATGCGGAAAGAAAAGGCCTACCGTGAAGGTGGTGAATGTGACCGAGAGGCTCCACCGCTGCTCTCCAACACAGGGCCATGCTGACTCTGGTTTCTCTTCATAACGCACAAGTCTTTCGCCTTTTACTAAAGACTTCCGTGGAGAGGAACAAACATGAGTTGAATATATTTTTGGCAGGCTTTGCTTCATGGCTGAGCCTTTTGAAATTGTGAAAAGTCAAAGAGCTGTCTAGGTCAGAAATCAAGCGTCCACAAAGGAGAGCTCGGGCGGAGGTGATAAGCAGCAGCCATCGTTATGCACACCTCCAAATGTGGCACCATATCAAGTGAGATTTGTGCCAAGAGCCTGGCGTGGACATCCAACACTTGGGGATTATCGCTTCTCGGCCTTTTGGCTAAGATCAAGTGTAGTATCTGTTCTTATCAGTTTAATATCTGATATGTCCTCTATATGAGGACTACATATTAAGCAGATTTTTGGCAAGAGGAGCAGACATGTGGAGCTTGCTCCCTTCTCTCCACGCATCGACCTAGCATTGCAGTGCCGCTGGGAACGGTGCACTCTGTTCTTACCCTGTAGAAAAGCAAACACTCAAGACCTGCTGGGAGACTTGGTGAGAAACCAGAGTCAGCTATTTGGACCCAATGTAAGTGGTTCAGGGATCTATCGCTTAAACAGGCTTAAAAGCCAATCACAGTAGTCAGGGCAGGAGCTAATAAAGACGTGTATAATTTTGGTTGCCAGATGGGGGCGGGGTGGGAATGTTGCATACTGGGCTCTGACATGCGGAAAGAAAAGGCCTACCGTGAAGGTGGTGAATGTGACCGAGAGGCTCCACCGCTGCTCTCCAACACAGGGCCATGCTGACTCTGGTTTCTCTTCATAACGCACAAGTCTTTCGCCTTTTACTAAAGACTTCCGTGGAGAGGAACAAACATGAGTTGAATATATTTTTGGCAGGCTTTGCTTCATGGCTGAGCCTTTTGAAATTGTGAAAAGTCAAAGAGCTGTCTAGGTCAGAAATCAAGCGTCCACAAAGGAGAGCTCGGGCGGAGGTGATAAGCAGCAGCCATCGTTATGCACACCTCCAAATGTGGCACCATATCAAGTGAGATTTGTGCCAAGAGCCTGGCGTGGACATCCAACACTTGGGGATTATCGCTTCTCGGCCTTTTGGCTAAGATCAAGTGTAGTATCTGTTCTTATCAGTTTAATATCTGATATGTCCTCTATATGAGGACTACATATTAAGCAGATTTTTGGCAAGAGGAGCAGAAATGTGGAGCTTGCTCCGTTCTCTCCACGCATCGACCTAGCATTGCAGTGCCGCTGGGAACGGTGCACTCTGTTCTTTCCCTGTAGAAAAGCAAACACTCAAGACCTGCTGGGAGACTTGGTGAGAAACCAGAGTCAGCTATTTGGACCCAATGTAAATGGTTCAGGGATCTATCGCTTAAACAGGCTTAAAAGCCAATCACAGTAGTCAGGGCAGGAGCTAATAAAGACGTGTATAATTTTGGTTGCCAAATGGGGGCGGGGTGGGAATGTTGCATACTGGGCTCTGACATGCGGAAAGAAAAGGCCTACCGTGAAGGTGGTGAATGTGACCGAGAGGCTCCACCGCTGCTCTCCAACACAGGGCCATGCTGACTCTGGTTTCTCTTCATTACGCACAAGTCTTTCGCCTTTTACTAAAGACTTCCGTGGAGAGGAACAAACATGAGTTGAATATATTTTTGGCAGGCTTTGCTTCATGGCTGAGCCTTTTGAAATTGTGAAAAGTCAAAGAGTTGTCTAGGTCAGAAATCAAGCGTCCACAAAGGAGAGCTCGGGCGGAGGTGATAAGCAGCAGCCATCGTTATGCACACCTCCAAATGTGGCACCATCTCAAGTGAGATTTGTGCCAAGAGCCTGGCGTGGACATCCAACACTTGGGGATTATCGCTTCTCGGCCTTTTGGCTAAGATCAAGTGTAGTATCTGTTCTTATCAGTTTAATATCTGATATGTCCTCTATATGAGGACTACATATTAAGCAGATTTTTGGCAAGAGGAGCAGAAATGTGGAGCTTGCTCCCTTCTCTCCACGCATCGACCTAGCATTGCAGTGCCGCTGGGAACGGTGCACTCTGTTCTTACCCTGTAGAAAAGCAAACACTCAAGACCTGCTGGTAGACTTGGTGAGAAACCAGAGTCAGCTATTTGGACCCAATGTAAGTGGTTCAGGGATCTATCGCTTAAACAGGCTTAAAAGCCAATCACAGTAGTCAGGGCAGGAGCTAATAAAGACGTGTATAATTTTGGTTGCCAGATGGGGGCGGGGTGGGAATGTTGCATACTGGGCTCTGACATGCGGAAAGAAAAGGCCTACCGTGAAGGTGGTGAATGTGACCGAGAGTCTCCACCGCTGCTCTCCAACACAGGGCCATGCTGACTCTGGTTTCTCTTCATAACGCACAAGTCTTTCGCCTTTTACTAAAGACTTCCGTGGAGAGGAACAAACATGAGTTGAATATATTTTTGGCAGGCTTTGCTTCATGGCTGAGCCTTTTGAAATTGTGAAAAGTCAAAGAGCTGTCTAGGTCAGAAATCAAGCGTCCACAAAGGAGAGCTCGGGCGGAGGTGATAAGCAGCAGCCATCGTTATGCACACCTCCAAATGTGGCACCATATCAAGTGAGATTTGTGCCAAGAGCCTGGCGTGGACATCCAACACTTGGGGATTATCGCTTCTCGGCCTTTTGGCTAAGATCAAGTGTAGTATCTGTTCTTATCAGTTTAATATCTGATATGTCCTCTATATGAGGACTACATATTAAGCAGATTTTTGGCAAGAGGAGCAGACATGTGGAGCTTGCTCCCTTCTCTCCACGCATCGACCTAGCATTGCAGTGCCGCTGGGAACGGTGCACTCTGTTCTTACCCTGTAGAAAAGCAAACACTCAAGACCTGCTGGGAGACTTGGTGAGAAACCAGAGTCAGCTATTTGGACCCAATGTAAGTGGTTCAGGGATCTATCGCTTAAACAGGCTTAAAAGCCAATCACAGTAGTCAGGGCAGGAGCTAATAAAGACGTGTATAATTTTGGTTGCCAAATGGGGGCGGGGTGGGAATGTTGCATACTGGGCTCTGACATGCGGAAAGAAAAGGCCTACCGTGAAGGTGGTGAATGTGACCGAGAGGCTCCACCGCTGCTCTCCAACACAGGGCCATGCTGACTCTGGTTTCTCTTCATAACGCACAAGTCTTTCGCCTTTTACTAAAGACTTCCGTGGAGAGGAACAAACATGAGTTGAATATATTTTTGGCAGGCTTTGCTTCATGGCTGAGCCTTTTGAAATTGTGAAAAGTCAAAGAGTTGTCTAGGTCAGAAATCAAGCGTCCACAAAGGAGAGCTCGGGCGGAGGTGATAAGCAGCAGCCATCGTTATGCACACCTCCAAATGTGGCACCATCTCAAGTGAGATTTGTGCCAAGAGCCTGGCGTGGACATCCAACACTTGGGGATTATCGCTTCTCGGCCTTTTGGCTAAGATCAAGTGTAGTATCTGTTCTTATCAGTTTAATATCTGATATGTCCTCTATATGAGGACTACATATTAAGCAGATTTTTGGCAAGAGGAGCAGAAATGTGGAGCTTGCTCCCTTCTCTCCACGCATCGACCTAGCATTGCAGTGCCGCTGGGAACGGTGCACTCTGTTCTTACCCTGTAGAAAAGCAAACACTCAAGACCTGCTGGTAGACTTGGTGAGAAACCAGAGTCAGCTATTTGGACCCAATGTAAGTGGTTCAGGGATCTATCGCTTAAACAGGCTTAAAAGCCAATCACAGTAGTCAGGGCAGGAGCTAATAAAGACGTGTATAATTTTGGTTGCCAGATGGGGGCGGGGTGGGAATGTTGCATACTGGGCTCTGACATGCGGAAAGAAAAGGCCTACCGTGAAGGTGGTGAATGTGACCGAGAGTCTCCACCGCTGCTCTCCAACACAGGGCCATGCTGACTCTGGTTTCTCTTCATAACGCACAAGTCTTTCGCCTTTTACTAAAGACTTCCGTGGAGAGGAACAAACATGAGTTGAATATATTTTTGGCAGGCTTTGCTTCATGGCTGAGCCTTTTGAAATTGTGAAAAGTCAAAGAGCTGTCTAGGTCAGAAATCAAGCGTCCACAAAGGAGAGCTCGGGCGGAGGTGATAAGCAGCAGCCATCGTTATGCACACCTCCAAATGTGGCACCATATCAAGTGAGATTTGTGCCAAGAGCCTGGCGTGGACATCCAACACTTGGGGATTATCGCTTCTCGGCCTTTTGGCTAAGATCAAGTGTAGTATCTGTTCTTATCAGTTTAATATCTGATATGTCCTCTATATGAGGACTACATATTAAGCAGATTTTTGGCAAGAGGAGCAGACATGTGGAGCTTGCTCCCTTCTCTCCACGCATCGACCTAGCATTGCAGTGCCGCTGGGAACGGTGCACTCTGTTCTTACCCTGTAGAAAAGCAAACACTCAAGACCTGCTGGGAGACTTGGTGAGAAACCAGAGTCAGCTATTTGGACCAAATGTAAGTGGTTCAGGGATCTATCGCTTAAACAGGCTTAAAAGCCAATCACAGTAGTCAGGGCAGGAGCTAATAAAGACGTGTATAATTTTGGTTGCCAGATGGGGGCGGGGTGGGAATGTTGCATACTGGGCTCTGACATGCGGAAAGAAAAGGCCTACCGTGAAGGTGGTGAATGTGACCGAGAGGCTCCACCGCTGCTCTCCAACACAGGGCCATGCTGACTCTGGTTTCTCTTCATAACGCACAAGTCTTTCGCCTTTTACTAAAGACTTCCGTGGAGAGGAACAAACATGAGTTGAATATATTTTTGGCAGGCTTTGCTTCATGGCTGAGCCTTTTGAAATTGTGAAAAGTCAAAGAGCTGTCTAGGTCAGAAATCAAGCGTCCACAAAGGAGAGCTCGGGCGGAGGTGATAAGCAGCAGCCATCGTTATGCACACCTCCAAATGTGGCACCATCTCAAGTGAGATTTGTGTCAAGAGCCTGGCGTGGACATCCAACACTTGGGGATTATCGCTTCTCGGCCTTTTGGCTAAGATCAAGTGTAGTATCTGTTCTTATCAGTTTAATATCTGATATGTCCTCTATATGAGGACTACATATTAAGCAGATTTTTGGCAAGAGGAGCAGACATGTGGAGCTTGCTCCCTTCTCTCCACGCATCGACCTAGCATTGCAGTGCCGCTGGGAACGGTGCACTCTGTTCTTACCCTGTAGAAAAGCAAACACTCAAGACCTGCTGGGAGACTTGGTGAGAAACCAGAGTCAGCTATTTGGACCCAATGTAAGTGGTTCAGGGATCTATCGCTTAAACAGGCTTAAAAGCCAATCACAGTAGTCAGGGCAGGAGCTAATAAAGACGTGTATAATTTTGGTTGCCAGATGGGGGCGGGGTGGGAATGTTGCATACTGGGCTCTGACATGCGGAAAGAAAAGGCCTACCGTGAAGGTGGTGAATGTGACCGAGAGGCTCCACCGCTGCTCTCCAACACAGGGCCATGCTGACTCTGGTTTCTCTTCATAACGCACAAGTCTTTCGCCTTTTACTAAAGACTTCCGTGGAGAGGAACAAACATGAGTTGAATATATTTTTGGCAGGCTTTGCTTCATGGCTGAGCCTTTTGAAATTGTGAAAAGTCAAAGAGCTGTCTAGGTCAGAAATCAAGCGTCCACAAAGGAGAGCTCGGGCGGAGGTGATAAGCAGCAGCCATCGTTATGCACACCTCCAAATGTGGCACCATCTCAAGTGAGATTTGTGCCAAGAGCCTGGCGTGGACATCCAACACTTGGGGATTATCGCTTCTCGGCCTTTTGGCTAAGATCAAGTGTAGTATCTGTTCTTATCAGTTTAATATCTGATATGTCCTCTATATGAGGACTACATATTAAGCAGATTTTTGGCAAGAGGAGCAGACATGTGGAGCTTGCTCCCTTCTCTCCACGCATCGACCTAGCATTGCAGTGCCGCTGGGAACGGTGCACTCTGTTCTTACCCTGTAGAAAAGCAAACACTCAAGACCTGCTGGGAGACTTGGTGAGAAACCAGAGTCAGCTATTTGGACCCAATGTAAGTGGTTCAGGGATCTATCGCTTAAACAGGCTTAAAAGCCAATCACAGTAGTCAGGGCAGGAGCTAATAAAGACGTGTATAATTTTGGTTGCCAGATGGGGGCGGGGTGGGAATGTTGCATACTGGGCTCTGACATGCGGAAAGAAAAGGCCTACCGTGAAGGTGGTGAATGTGACCGAGAGGCTCCACCGCTGCTCTCCAACACAGGGCCATGTTGACTCTGGTTTCTCTTCATAACGCACAAGTCTTTCGCCTTTTACTAAAGACTTCCGTGGAGAGGAACAAACATGAGTTGAATATATTTTTGGCAGGCTTTGCTTCATGGCTGAGCCTTTTGAAATTGTGAAAAGTCAAAGAGCTGTCTAGGTCAGAAATCAAGCGTCCACAAAGGAGAGCTCGGGCGGAGGTGATAAGCAGCAGCCATCGTTATGCACACCTCCAAATGTGGCACCATCTCAAGTGAGATTTGTGCCAAGAGCCTGGCGTGGACATCCAACACTTGGGGATTATCGCTTCTCGGCCTTTTGGCTAAGATCAAGTGTAGTATCTGTTCTTATCAGTTTAATATCTGATATGTCCTCTATATGAGGACTACATATTAAGCAGATTTTTGGCAAGAGGAGCAGAAATGTGGAGCTTGCTCCCCTCTCTCCACGCATCGACCTAGCATTGCAGTGCCGCTGGGAACGGTGCACTCTGTTCTTACCCTGTAGAAAAGCAAACACTCAAGACCTGCTGGTAGACTTGGTGAGAAACCAGAGTCAGCTATTTGGACCCAATGTAAGTGGTTCAGGGATCTATCGCTTAAACAGGCTTAAAAGCCAATCACAGTAGTCAGGGCAGGAGCTAATAAAGACGTGTATAATTTTGGTTGCCAGATGGGGGCGGGGTGGGAATGTTGCATACTGGGCTCTGACATGCGGAAAGAAAAGGCCTACCGTGAAGGTGGTGAATGTGACCGAGAGTCTCCACCGCTGCTCTCCAACACAGGGCCATGCTGACTCTGGTTTCTCTTCATAACGCACAAGTCTTTCGCCTTTTACTAAAGACTTCCGTGGAGAGGAACAAACATGAGTTGAATATATTTTTGGCAGGCTTTGCTTCATGGCTGAGCCTTTTGAAATTGTGAAAAGTCAAAGAGCTGTCTAGGTCAGAAATCAAGCGTCCACAAAGGAGAGCTCGGGCGGAGGTGATAAGCAGCAGCCATCGTTATGCACACCTCCAAATGTGGCACCATATCAAGTGAGATTTGTGCCAAGAGCCTGGCGTGGACATCCAACACTTGGGGATTATCGCTTCTCGGCCTTTTGGCTAAGATCAAGTGTAGTATCTGTTCTTATCAGTTTAATATCTGATATGTCCTCTATATGAGGACTACATATTAAGCAGATTTTTGGCAAGAGGAGCAGCCATGTGGAGCTTGCTCCCTTCTCTCCACGCATCGACCTAGCATTGCAGTGCCGCTGGGAACGGTGCACTCTGTTCTTACCCTGTAGAAAAGCAAACACTCAAGACCTGCTGGGAGACTTGGTGAGAAACCAGAGTCAGCTATTTGGACCCAATGTAAGTGGTTCAGGGATCTATCGCTTAAACAGGCTTAAAAGCCAATCACAGTAGTCAGGGCAGGAGCTAATAAAGACGTGTATAATTTTGGTTGCCAGATGGGGGCGGGGTGGGAATGTTGCATACTGGGCTCTGACATGCGGAAAGAAAAGGCCTACCGTGAAGGTGGTGAATGTGACCGAGAGGCTCCACCGCTGCTCTCCAACACAGGGCCATGTTGACTCTGGTTTCTCTTCATAACGCACAAGTCTTTCGCCTTTTACTAAAGACTTCCGTGGAGAGGAACAAACATGAGTTGAATATATTTTTGGCAGGCTTTGCTTCATGGCTGAGCCTTTTGAAATTGTGAAAAGTCAAAGAGCTGTCTAGGTCAGAAATCAAGCGTCCACAAAGGAGAGCTCGGGCGGAGGTGATAAGCAGCAGCCATCGTTATGCACACCTCCAAATGTGGCACCATCTCAAGTGAGATTTGTGCCAAGAGCCTGGCGTGGACATCCAACACTTGGGGATTATCGCTTCTCGGCCTTTTGGCTAAGATCAAGTGTAGTATCTGTTCTTATCAGTTTAATATCTGATATGTCCTCTATATGAGGACTACATATTAAGCAGATTTTTGGCAAGAGGAGCAGAAATGTGGAGCTTGCTCCCCTCTCTCCACGCATCGACCTAGCATTGCAGTGCCGCTGGGAACGGTGCACTCTGTTCTTACCCTGTAGAAAAGCAAACACTCAAGACCTGCTGGTAGACTTGGTGAGAAACCAGAGTCAGCTATTTGGACCCAATGTAAGTGGTTCAGGGATCTATCGCTTAAACAGGCTTAAAAGCCAATCACAGTAGTCAGGGCAGGAGCTAATAAAGACGTGTATAATTTTGGTTGCCAGATGGGGGCGGGGTGGGAATGTTGCATACTGGGCTCTGACATGCGGAAAGAAAAGGCCTACCGTGAAGGTGGTGAATGTGACCGAGAGTCTCCACCGCTGCTCTCCAACACAGGGCCATGCTGACTCTGGTTTCTCTTCATAACGCACAAGTCTTTCGCCTTTTACTAAAGACTTCCGTGGAGAGGAACAAACATGAGTTGAATATATTTTTGGCAGGCTTTGCTTCATGGCTGAGCCTTTTGAAATTGTGAAAAGTCAAAGAGCTGTCTAGGTCAGAAATCAAGCGTCCACAAAGGAGAGCTCGGGCGGAGGTGATAAGCAGCAGCCATCGTTATGCACACCTCCAAATGTGGCACCATATCAAGTGAGATTTGTGCCAAGAGCCTGGCGTGGACATCCAACACTTGGGGATTATCGCTTCTCGGCCTTTTGGCTAAGATCAAGTGTAGTATCTGTTCTTATCAGTTTAATATCTGATATGTCCTCTATATGAGGACTACATATTAAGCAGATTTTTGGCAAGAGGAGCAGACATGTGGAGCTTGCTCCCTTCTCTCCACGCATCGACCTAGCATTGCAGTGCCGCTGGGAACGGTGCACTCTGTTCTTACCCTGTAGAAAAGCAAACACTCAAGACCTGCTGGGAGACTTGGTGAGAAACCAGAGTCAGCTATTTGGACCCAATGTAAGTGGTTCAGGGATCTATCGCTTAAACAGGCTTAAAAGCCAATCACAGTAGTCAGGGCAGGAGCTAATAAAGACGTGTATAATTTTGGTTGCCAGATGGGGGCGGGGTGGGAATGTTGCATACTGGGCTCTGACATGCGGAAAGAAAAGGCCTACCGTGAAGGTGGTGAATGTGACCGAGAGGCTCCACCGCTGCTCTCCAACACAGGGCCATGCTGACTCTGGTTTCTCTTCATAACGCACAAGTCTTTCGCCTTTTACTAAAGACTTCCGTGGAGAGGAACAAACATGAGTTGAATATATTTTTGGCAGGCTTTGCTTCATGGCTGAGCCTTTTGAAATTGTGAAAAGTCAAAGAGCTGTCTAGGTCAGAAATCAAGCGTCCACAAAGGAGAGCTCGGGCGGAGGTGATAAGCAGCAGCCATCGTTATGCACACCTCCAAATGTGGCACCATCTCAAGTGAGATTTGTGCCAAGAGCCTGGCGTGGACATCCAACACTTGGGGATTATCGCTTCTCGGCCTTTTGGCTAAGATCAAGTGTAGTATCTGTTCTTATCAGTTTAATATCTGATATGTCCTCTATATGAGGACTACATATTAAGCAGATTTTTGGCAAGAGGAGCAGACATGTGGAGCTTGCTCCCTTCTCTCCACGCATCGACCTAGCATTGCAGTGCCGCTGGGAACGGTGCACTCTGTTCTTACCCTGTAGAAAAGCAAACACTCAAGACCTGCTGGGAGACTTGGTGAGAAACCAGAGTCAGCTATTTGGACCCAATGTAAGTGGTTCAGGGATCTATCGCTTAAACAGGCTTAAAAGCCAATCACAGTAGTCAGGGCAGGAGCTAATAAAGACGTGTATAATTTTGGTTGCCAGATGGGGGCGGGGTGGGAATGTTGCATACTGGGCTCTGACATGCGGAAAGAAAAGGCCTACCGTGAAGGTGGTGAATGTGACCGAGAGGCTCCACCGCTGCTCTCCAACACAGGGCCATGCTGACTCTGGTTTCTCTTCATAACGCACAAGTCTTTCGCCTTTTACTAAAGACTTCCGTGGAGAGGAAAAAACATGAGTTGAATATATTTTTGGCAGGCTTTGCTTCATGGCTGAGCCTTTTGAAATTGTGAAAAGTCAAAGAGCTGTCTAGGTCAGAAATCAAGCGTCCACAAAGGAGAGCTCGGGCGGAGGTGATAAGCAGCAGCCATCGTTATGCACACCTCCAAATGTGGCACCATCTCAAGTGAGATTTGTGCCAAGAGCCTGGCGTGGACATCCAACACTTGGGGATTATCGCTTCTCGGCCTTTTGGCTAAGATCAAGTGTAGTATCTGTTCTTATCAGTTTAATATCTGATATGTCCTCTATATGAGGACTACATATTAAGCAGATTTTTGGCAAGAGGAGCAGACATGTGGAGCTTGCTCCCTTCTCTCCACGCATCGACCTAGCATTGCAGTGCCGCTGGGAACGGTGCACTCTGTTCTTACCCTGTAGAAAAGCAAACACTCAAGACCTGCTGGGAGACTTGGTGAGAAACCAGAGTCAGCTATTTGGACCCAATGTAAGTGGTTCAGGGATCTATCGCTTAAACAGGCTTAAAAGCCAATCACAGTAGTCAGGGCAGGAGCTAATAAAGACGTGTATAATTTTGGTTGCCAGATGGGGGCGGGGTGGGAATGTTGCATACTGGGCTCTGACATGCGGAAAAAAAAGGCCTACCGTGAAGGTGGTGAATGTGACCGAGAGGCTCCACCGCTGCTCTCCAACACAGGGCCATGTTGACTCTGGTTTCTCTTCATAACGCACAAGTCTTTCGCCTTTTACTAAAGACTTCCGTGGAGAGGAACAAACATGAGTTGAATATATTTTTGGCAGGCTTTGCTTCATGGCTGAGCCTTTTGAAATTGTGAAAAGTCAAAGAGCTGTCTAGGTCAGAAATCAAGCGTCCACAAAGGAGAGCTCGGGCGGAGGTGATAAGCAGCAGCCATCGTTATGCACACCTCCAAATGTGGCACCATCTCAAGTGAGATTTGTGCCAAGAGCCTGGCGTGGACATCCAACACTTGGGGATTATCGCTTCTCGGCCTTTTGGCTAAGATCAAGTGTAGTATCTGTTCTTATCAGTTTAATATCTGATATGTCCTCTATATGAGGACTACATATTAAGCAGATTTTTGGCAAGAGGAGCAGAAATGTGGAGCTTGCTCCCCTCTCTCCACGCATCGACCTAGCATTGCAGTGCCGCTGGGAACGGTGCACTCTGTTCTTACCCTGTAGAAAAGCAAACACTCAAGACCTGCTGGGAGACTTGGTGAGAAACCAGAGTCAGCTATTTGGACCCAATGTAAGTGGTTCAGGGATCTATCGCTTAAACAGGCTTAAAAGCCAATCACAGTAGTCAGGGCAGGAGCTAATAAAGACGTGTATAATTTTGGTTGCCAGATGGGGGCGGGGTGGGAATGTTGCATACTGGGCTCTGACATGCGGAAAGAAAAGGCCTACCGTGAAGGTGGTGAATGTGACCGAGAGGCTCCACCGCTGCTCTCCAACACAGGGCCATGCTGACTCTGGTTTCTCTTCATAACGCACAAGTCTTTCGCCTTTTACTAAAGACTTCCGTGGAGAGGAACAAACATGAGTTGAATATATTTTTGGCAGGCTTTGCTTCATGGCTGAGCCTTTTGAAATTGTGAAAAGTCAAAGAGCTGTCTAGGTCAGAAATCAAGCGTCCACAAAGGAGAGCTCGGGCGGAGGTGATAAGCAGCAGCCATCGTTATGCACACCTCCAAATGTGGCACCATCTCAAGTGAGATTTGTGCCAAGAGCCTGGCGTGGACATCCAACACTCGGGGATTATCGCTTCTCGGCCTTTTGGCTAAGATCAAGTGTAGTATCTGTTCTTATCAGTTTAATATCTGATATGTCCTCTATATGAGGACTACATATTAAGCAGATTTTTGGCAAGAGGAGCAGAAATGTGGAGCTTTCTCCCTTCTCTCCACGCATCGACCTAGCATTGCAGTGCCGCTGGGAACGGTGCACTCTGTTCTTACCCTGTAGAAAAGCAAACACTCAAGACCTGCTGGGAGACTTGGTGAGAAACCAGAGTCAGCTATTTGGACCCAATGTAAGTGGTTCAGGGATCTATCGCTTAAACAGGCTTAAAAGCCAATCACAGTAGTCAGGGCAGGAGCTAATAAAGACGTGTATAATTTTGGTTGCCAGATGGGGGCGGGGTGGGAATGTTGCATACTGGTCTCTGACATGCGGAAAGAAAAGGCCTACCGTGAAGGTGGTGAATGTGACCGAGAGGCTCCACCGCTGCTCTCCAACACAGGGCCATGCTGACTCTGGTTTCTCTTCATAACGCACAAGTCTTTCGCCTTTTACTAAAGACTTCCGTGGAGAGGAACAAACATGAGTTGAATATATTTTTGGCAGGCTTTGCTTCATGGCTGAGCCTTTTGAAATTGTGAAAAGTCAAAGAGCTGTCTAGGTCAGAAATCAAGCGTCCACAAAGGAGAGCTCGGGCGGAGGTGATAAGCAGCAGCCATCGTTATGCACACCTCCAAATGTGGCACCATATAAAGTGAGATTTGTGCCAAGAGCCTGGCGTGGACATCCAACACTTGGGGATTATCGCTTCTCGGCCTTTTGGCTAAGATCAAGTGTAGTATCTGTTCTTATCAGTTTAATATCTGATATGTCCTCTATATGAGGACTACATATTAAGCAGATTTTTGGCAAGAGGAGCAGAAATGTGGAGCTTGCTCCCTTCTCTCCACGCATCGACCTAGCATTGCAGTGCCGCTGGGAACGGTGCACTCTGTTCTTACCCTGTAGAAAAGCAAACACTCAAGACCTGCTGGGAGACTTGGTGAGAAACCAGAGTCAGCTATTTGGACCCAATGTAAGTGGTTCAGGGATCTATCGCTTAAACAGGCTTAAAAGCCAATCACAGTAGTCAGGGCAGGAGCTAATAAAGACGTGTATAATTTTGGTTGCCAAATGGGGGCGGGGTGGGAATGTTGCATACTGGGCTCTGACATGCGGAAAGAAAAGGCCTACCGTGAAGGTGGTGAATGTGACCGAGAGGCTCCACCGCTGCTCTCCAACACAGGGCCATGCTGACTCTGGTTTCTCTTCATAACGCACAAGTCTTTCGCCTTTTACTAAAGACTTCCGTGGAGAGGAACAAACATGAGTTGAATATATTTTTGGCAGGCTTTGCTTCATGGCTGAGCCTTTTGAAATTGTGAAAAGTCAAAGAGTTGTCTAGGTCAGAAATCAAGCGTCCACAAAGGAGAGCTCGGGCGGAGGTGATAAGCAGCAGCCATCGTTATGCACACCTCCAAATGTGGCACCATCTCAAGTGAGATTTGTGCCAAGAGCCTGGCGTGGACATCCAACACTTGGGGATTATCGCTTCTCGGCCTTTTGGCTAAGATCAAGTGTAGTATCTGTTCTTATCAGTTTAATATCTGATATGTCCTCTATATGAGGACTACATATTAAGCAGATTTTTGGCAAGAGGAGCAGAAATGTGGAGCTTGCTCCCTTCTCTCCACGCATCGACCTAGCATTGCAGTGCCGCTGGGAACGGTGCACTCTGTTCTTACCTTGTAGAAAAGCAAACACTCAAGACCTGCTGGGAGACTTGCTGAGAAACCAGAGTCAGCTATTTGGACCCAATGTAAGTGGTTCAGGGATCTATCGCTTAAACAGGCTTAAAAGCCAATCACAGTAGATATTAAACTGATAAGAACAGATACTACACTTGATCTTAGCCAAAAGGCCGAGAAGCGATGATCCCCAAGTGTTGGATGTCCACGCCAGGCTCTTGGCACAAATCTCACTTGATCGGGTGGTGATGTCCTGCAGGCCTCTCCACACTGACGTAGGGTCATCAGCTGAAAACCTGTTTTTCAGCTTTTCAGAGTGGCTTCTCTTTGCTACTCTGATCTCCTTAGTCAGTGTGTTTCTGGCCTGGTTGTACAGGATCCTGTCCCCACTCCTGAAGACCTCCTCTTTGGCTTGAAGAAGCCAAAGAGGCACCATATTCACATGTCCATGGCAAACTAAGCTGTTGACACTGCTGAAATTCACTCATAATTTGAACTTCAATTGTCTTATTGTTGTTATTAAACTTTCTCAGTTTTCCATTAAAACACTTTTATCCAAAGCGACTTACTTTCAACTATGAGGGTACAAACACAGAACAGCAAGAATCATGTAAGTACAGTTACTTAACACCAGAAAGAATAAACTGGTCTTCAGTTACATACTCATCCCATATAAAAGTACAATTCAAAAACTGTTATAACCACTGCTTCAAAAGTGAAAAGGACATGCTATATATTAGGCATTCATACAAATGATTTTAATAATAACCTTTTCCTTCCTAATGTTTAATCTACAAATTAGAAATGTGTGTGCGTCACGACGATGGTCAGTCTCACACTGGTCTGATAAGTTCTGGAGGTCGGACAGAGCGACTTTGTTGACTTAATTTTGTGACATTGTTTAGTTTCGAGGATCTGAATGTTTACACAGTCAGGTTTGTTTTACTATAGCAGAAAACATAATAATCTTTTCTCCAATTGATAATATTCTTTGGCCGTCATGGCATCTGCTGGGTCATGGCCTTTCATGAAGTAAACAGGTTTCCGAGCAACTATAGCGTCATTGGGAGTGGCTCCCTTTTCACTTCCGTATTGCAAAAGCCAGGAGGATGGATTATGCCTGCGCACTTCCGAGGAGGGAGGTACGAAGATCTACTGTTATAAAATGGACAAGCGTCGGATGTTTGTGGCGCTCTAATACGACTAACGTGTTGGAAACCCATTGCTTTGCTGTAACCTGTTAATTGTTTCGTAAATAAATACTTTGATGGAGCAAACCGAGTTCAGCTCTTCCTCTCTTAAAGGATAAACGAACACGCTTAACAGACTCTAGCTGCGAGTCCCGATTTGCAGTGTGGAAAATGACGCCATTGTATGTAAGTAACTGTTTAGGAATAGTGTTTTTTGCTGTGGAGCTTCCAACGGTGATGTAGCAAGGCTAATTATGTTTATTAATAACATACTCATGTTGTTTTCCAGCTGCCTGTACTATGACGTACTGAGACCCACTATGAGCCAGTATGAAGGAGCTTCCCGTACATCCAACCGGACCTTGCAGCTATTGCAGCAGCATTGAGGAGTTCAGGAGTCGTCGGAGAAGAAAGAGGGTAAGGTTAGATTCATTAGATCATTTTTCAGTTACATGTATAGGTGTATGTTGTCATTGAACTGTGCTAATTGTACCGATTGTGTTTAAGGGGGACAGATGACATGGATCCATCCTTCCACAGCCAGGAGCTCACTGACTTGTGTGCCACTCTTCAAATAAAACTAGAAGCTACACTGGATCTCACAGTTACACACCACAGACGTCTACACACTGGATAAGATTCGGACAGAGGGCCACAAATAACTCATGACCCAGAGGCAAAGAGACCAGTGTTGCCAACTTGGCGATTTTGTCGCTATATCTGGCGACTTTTTTTGTCAAAAGCTACTAGCTACAAATCTAGCGACTTTTTCTGGTGATATTGGAGACTTTCTGGTGTTTTGGAGACTGACGTAAAAGCATGTGTTGTTCTGCAGTTACTGTCCTCAACGAGCAGCGAGTGCTGCCGTGAGCCCCTCCGCCGTCCCAGAGCACTCACAGGCGGTCAGTCTCCCAGCAGCCTTGCGCAGCAGTCCCAGCTGCAGTCAGAGCAGAGAGGAGAACCACGCTCAACGTCCTCCAGACTGCAAATGAATTGCGCATGCGCAAAGCCGCCGCTGCTGAGCCCGCCCTGTCTTAAAGAGCGGGATGTAAACGTCTTTGTTTCTTCACTGTCACACTATAAATAAATCACTGCAGGCTCACACAGCCTCAGTCACTTACTCACCTCGTGCACTGTGTGTTTGCCTCTCTGTGAAACAAGCTAATCATCTAGCTCGCAAGCTAACCATGTCTCAGTCTAAACTGTATGCACAAAAATACAGAAAGGAGTGGGAATCAAACCCTGACTTCAAAGGCTGGTTGAAGCCGTGTATAGGAGATGATACACGGGCATACTGCCTTTATTGTAAGGCTGATTTATACGCCAAACTTTCTGATATAAAAAAACACATGACAACTCAGAAGCATTCTCAAAAGGCAAAGCCTTATAACAGTTCCACTCAAAGCAAGCTGCCATTGATGAGTAAAAAAATTGACTCTGCAAAAAAGGCTGAAGCCACCATAGCATTAGCTATTGCTGAACACAGTTCCATGCTGGCATGTGATCACATTGGGGAAGCATGTAAAGCTGCTTTCTCAGACTCCACTGCTGCTACTCACTTTAAAATGCACAGGACAAAGTGCTCAGAAATGATTAATGGTGTTCTAGCACCATACTTTCTGAAAAAGTTGGTCGCAGATGTGGGTGACCAGCGTTTCAGCCTCCTCCTTGATGAGTCCACAGATATCAGTGTTTCTAAGTACCTGGGGGTTGTGATAAGGTACTTTCGTGACACCAAACACACAATTGTTTCAACATTTCTTGGGCTTGTTGAGTTGGAGGGAGGAGATGCCAGATCTATAGCCCGAGCTGTTGTGGCTTTCCTGGAGAAGTGTGGTCTTAAAAAAGAGAAACTCCTGGGGATAGGGACTGATAGTGCCTCTGTTATGACAGGTATTAACAATGGGGTCCATAAAGTGCTGAAGGAGGAGTATGGCCTCAAAGATCTGATTCTTATTCGCTGTGTGTGTCACTCTCTGCAGCTTGCTGTAAGTCATGCTTCCAATGACACCATCCCGCGTAGTGTGGAGTACTTGGTGCGGGAGACTTATAACTGGTTTTCAGTGTCTCCAAAGCGCAGGGAGGCCTACAATGCCATATATGAGACCATCAACTGTGGGGTGAAACCCTTACAAATAACCAAGGTGTGTGCCACACGTTGGCTCTCCATTGAACCAGCGGTTTCACGCATTTTGGACCAGTGGGAGGTGCTTAAACTGCATTTTGCAATCACAAAGTCCAGTGAACACTGCTACATGGCTGAGGTTCTATACTCCATGTACAATGATCCTCAAAACATCCTGTATCTGACTTTTTTGAAGTCAGTGCTGGGTGAGGTACAGTTGGCCATCAAGGCTTTTGAGGGAGAGCAGGTAGTTCCTCTGAAACTTCTTGACAGCTTGGGTAGCCTGATAAAGTCTGTGAGTAGCAGGGTTCTGAATCCAATGGCAAAGATTGATGTACCCAAAGAGAAAATTGATGGATACATCAGTCCCAAGCCGTACCTTGGTTACCTTTTGAATCAAAGGCAGCTGAGGTCCACCTTGCGCCTGAGGAGAAGAACTGTGTCCGAAAGCGGTGTGTAGCATTCACCATCTCTCTCACTAACGAGTTGAGGGTGAGACTGCCGGACAACATCGAAACTTTGCAGTACATGTCAGTTTTCAATGTTGACGAAACTCTAAAGCACAACAAGAACCTAGGAGAAATAGAAAAAATCGCCAAACTCCTTGGCTACTCTCCTGCAGAGATAGACAAGATTGTTCAGCAATGGCGTGTCATCCATCTTAGAAAGTGGAATGAGACAAAGAACACAGTGGGCTTCTGGAGTGAGATTTGGAAGTTTAGGGATGCAGCTGATATCAACCCGTTTCAGGAACTTGCCATGGCTGCTGTGTCTGTGTTGTCCCTGCCACACTCAAATGCTGAAGTCGAGATATTATTCAGCCAGATGAGTGTGGTAAAAAGCAAACTAAGAAATCGGATGTCATTGCACACCCTTAACTCCATCCTCTATGTCCGATATGGTCTGAGGCTGTCTGGTGAGGCTTGCTATGAGCACAAGCTGCCCGATAATGTTTTGCAGCTTTTTGGCACATCAGCGGCTTACTCATTTAAGTCAGCTACCTCAGTTGCTGAACCTGCCATAGAAAGCCTTGACCAAGATGAAGGTGACCTACTCTTTCTGTGAGCCAGCACAGAATGTGTGTGTGGGGGGGGTTCTGAAAACCAACAAACAATGAACCTGGATTAGGGCCGGACCATAATTTTCTCACAATGCCATTTACAGTTTTTTCTAATGTCTCTTTTGGGTCCATTCAGATTGTTATTGTTGTCAAGTTAAAACCTTAAAATCTATAAAAAAAATGTTTAAAATGTTACAGTTATGGCTAAAAATGTTCATGTTTTACTGGTACTTGTTGTAGGCTCCTATGTTGAGCATAAGGTTAGAAACTAAACCAAACTTAATAAAAAAATAAAAAAATAAAATAAAATACACACTTAAAAAAAATCCTAAGTAACTCTGCCAGAGTGTCTCTTTTGGGTCACTTTGCCGGTCCCAAGCCCGGATAAAAGAGGAGGGTTGGACGTAGAGCTAGCAATTTCACCCCACATAACAGTCTTTGGATTCAATTTGATATTCTAACATTTAACAATACAGGACAGAATTGATTTATGTAATGTGGGTCTAGACCAAGCATTCAAGTCATTTGAGAAGTGATGGCCTATTTCAATGGCAAAATAAAAACTGAAAAGAACAAGAATCAACAGAAGTAAGCTCATTTGTAGTTCTAAACATATTTAGTGTGTTTTTACTCACTTTTTGTCTCACCCACAACGTTATTCCTCTCTCCTACTGTGTACACTACAATTAGGCAAACTAGGCGATGACATCATTTAGCGACTTCTAGCGACTTTTAGGACAGCCAATAGCTACTTTCCTTACTGAGGAGTTGGCAAAACTGAAAGAGACATTTCGAGCTTCACCCGATTAGTTTTTCACTGGCTAGGCCAGTTGTGTTTGTACAATATTTGTGCTGTATGTAAATAAAGCTTTGACTCAACATATACACTACCGTTCAAAAGTTTGGGGTCACTCGCCAGTCTATTCTTGCTCTTAGAAATGAAGGCTATTCCATGCAAGAAATTGCAGAGAAACTGAACATTTTCTACAACGGTGTGTACTACTCCCTTCAGAGAACAGCACAAACGGGCTCTGTTAGGATTTCAAATTTTTAACTATAGTCTGTGCTGACAGAATTCCAACCAAATAAAGCTAGAAGTAGTTTTAGCTAGATATTATGCTTTGTACCAATGATTTAATAATAACCTTTTCCTTCCTAATATTTAATCTACAAATTAGAAATGTGTGTGCGTCACAACGATGTTCAGTCTCACAGCTGTCTTGATATGAGAGTCTAGAGAGAGTTTGTTATGGTTAATTTGGTGCAGCCAAGATGGCAGGAGCATGACATTTTCTATTCAAGGCTAGGTTATGAGACAACATCAGACTGTCAGGATAGAGTTGTCTAGCAACTATCAGAGTAGTAGGAACGTAATTGGGAGTGTCTCCCTTCCGTATTCCAAATGCCAGGAGGATGGCTTACGCCTGCGCACTTCCGAGGAGGGAGGAACGAAGATCTACTGTTATAAAATGGACATACGTGCGATGTTTGTGGCGCTCTGATACAACTAGTGTACTGGAAGCCCATAGCTTTGCTGTAACCCCGTTCATTGCATCCTAAATAAATGCTTTGATTGACTAAACTGAGTTCGGCTCATCTTCTCTTAAAGGATAAACGAACACGCCTAACAGCTCTAACCAGAGTAGAAAGAGAAGTGGGGCGGTGTGGCCTAGGGGGTAGAGTGGGCGTTCTCCAACAAGAAGGTTGCCGGTTCAATCCCCACTCTTCCCCATCTGCATGCCGAAGTGTCCTTGGCAAGATACTGAACCCCTAAATGGCCCCTCATAAATGTTGAGTGTTCTAAAAATGTAAGTCGCTTTGGACAAAAGCGTCAGCTAAATAAGAGATTAGATTAGAAGTGGGAGGCCCCGGTGCACAAGAAGACAAGTATATTAGTCTCTAGTTTGAGAAATAGACCCCTCACAGGTCCTCAACCGGCAGCCTCTTTAAATGGTACCCGCAAAACGCCAGTGTCAACCTCTACAGTGAAGAGGCGACTCCGGGATGCTGGCCTTCTAGGCAGAGTAACAAAGAAAAAGCCATATCTTAGAATGGTCAATAAAAAGAAAAGATTGATATTGTGAGGATTTCAATATTTTAACTATAGGTTGTACTGAGAGGATTCTAAACAAATAAAGATAGAAGCACTTCAAATTATATTTGTACTCTGAACAACAAAAGATATGAGTAGTTTTAGCTAGATATTATGCCTTCATACAAATGATTTTAATAACCGTTGCTGCTTAGTGTAAAGAATGAATGTTTCACTTGTGCTCATTTCTAATTTTTGTATTAAAGCGTAATTCCCTTAGGTTCATTAAACTCTCATAGATTTCAAGCAGCTGTCTGATAAGTTCTGGAGGTTGGACTTAATTCTGTTTCGTTGCTTTGGTTTCGAGGATCCGAATGTTTACAGAGTCAGGATTGTTTTGATGAAGCAGAAAACATAATATTCTTTGCTCAAATAGACAACAGTTTGGCCCTCATTGCATCTGCTGGGTCAAGGCCTTTCATGAAGTGAACCGGTTGCCTAGCAACTATCAAAGTAGGAGCGTCATTGGGAGTTTTGAAGACTGTAGAGATGGTAGCAGACTTCAGGAGGAGACCAGCCCAAACCGCCCCCCTCACCCTGTGCGACTCCCCAGTTAAAACAGTGGAGTCTTTCAGATTCCTTGGGACGATTATTGCACCAGACCTGAGATGGGCGGAGAACATCACCTCAACCATCAAGAAGGCCCAGCAGAAGATGTTCTTCCTGCGGCAACTGAAAAAATTCAACATGCCGCGGAAAGTGATGGTGGAGTTCTACACAGCCATCATTGAGTCCATCCTCACCGCATCAATTACCGTCTGGTTTGCTGCCTCCACTGCCAAGGACAAGGGCAGACTGCAGCGGATCATACGGTCAGCTGAGAAGGTCATCGGCTGTGACCTGCCGGCTCTCCTAGACCTGTTCCACTCCAGGACCAGTAGGAGAGCGGGCAAGATCATTGCTGATCCTTCCCCTGCCGGTCACGCTCTTCTTTTCAGCTAGCGCCGCGGTTAGCTCCGGTTAGGGCCGCGCTAGCGCCGCGCAGACGGAAGTAGACAAAGTTGCATTAACTGCATTAAAATATTTTATCGCATTAATCTCTGGCACAATAATCTCATAGATTAACGCGTTAATTTTGACAGCCCTAATATATTGTCTTATTGTATATATTGTTGTTTTGTTTTCATGTACAGTGCACCAACCATACGTGGCAATAACAATAATTCTGATTCTGATATTTCTTATAATGAGTTAATCTAAACAGAGCCGACCAATTAGTATCTGTAGGTCTGTATCTACGATTAAGGGAATTCATTGCAAAATGTATGATACTCCTTTTATCACCTCCATAATCAACCATGTTCTGTGTGGTCATTGCACTGTGTGATTCGGGAGTGTAGCAGTCTTCATTATCACTTGTCCAATCTGCTTTTGTGAAAGGCACAGGAACAAGCAAGGGAGCAGTAGACAAAATGGGTATGGTATGGACATTTCCAACGATTTGAAAGATACATTTTTTGAGGAAACTCAATCATAACAGGTAGTGCAATGTTGTTATCTTGATACAGGGATTTTTACGGGAGAGTTGGTTACTCTGCTCTTGGTTGTCTCTTCACGCCTGCTGCTAGTTTACTGAACCGTGAGAAGCAGGGGCTGTATCACAGCTAGCAGGTGTGTCACACCAGTGTGGATGTCTCCAATCTGAATTAAAGTCTGCATGTAGAGTCATACTTGTATTTATTATGCTCATATTTGTAGTTATCTGTGGTTATGGCAGTTTTTGCTGGTTCAGTGTCTGTACATGGAGGTCTACCAAAGACAATCTCAAATGGACTTAGACCATGTTTATCTCTGATTCGCCTGCAAGTTTTTCTTCGATCATACCATTCTCTTATTCCACTGCACCTGCAGAATGGGGGTGATAAGAACTGTGATGTTTTATAGTAAAACCAAGATATTGAAAAATTTCTCTGGAGGTGCCACTGCTCTTAGAAACAGAGAGAGACAGCCCTACAGGATCAAGCTTGGTGAAAAAATAAGCGACTGGTCTGTTTTCCTCCATGAGGTTGAAAAAGCACAGATGTCATAAAACTTCCTTTTAGATCAACAAACCACAAACCAAGTGTAGGAGCTTGATTTGATAAACATTTAAAATCTTCAAATGCCATTTATTGTGCAGGAGTCCGAGAGAGGAGCTTCTCTTTCTTGATTGGAATCCAGTGGTGACAGAATGATTTCATATCTAAGAAACTCCTCATCTGTTTCTTAGTGAAAGGTTTTGGAACTGATTAGATAGCTTCAACACGTTTGGAAGTGAGGGATCTGCCCTCGGCTGTGATCACATGTCGCAGATAAGTCACTTCCTGGACTCTCGCTATATCCCCAAAATTATTTTTCGACTTGAACAGAAAAGAATACAAACACGTCTTTTAAGGTCCACTAAAAAGAATTGTAGATTTAAGTGGATCTTGACATCTTTTTCTTTTTCTGTGATTGGGAGAAAATGTGAATCAGAGAAGCGACACTCTGCTTTTAAACTATGAAGCCAGCCGTGAAATGGTGACACCGCTTCAGATCCATGGGTCCTGATTGGTGAGACGCTCCTCCTGGAGCTCAGCAACGCCCAAAAGAGTGACTCATCGTCTGAGTCCCTGATGCTTATTGGAGAGAAGTGCAGACCATCCTCTGCTGCTTGCTGGAGGCTTCTTTTCTGCTTGGTCTGGCATGAACCGTCCCGCTCGATCCGTGGACATATAAAGGAGGCTTCGAGCTTGTAACCGCAGTTTTTCTGAGACGTGATTCAGAAATCAAACTTCATCCAAAATGTCTGGAAGAGGTAAAACAGACAGGAAGGCCAGAGGGAAGGCAAAGACCCCCCCGTCCCTCGCCGGGCTCCAGTTCCCTGTTGGTCGTGTTCACAGGCTGGTGCGTAAATGCAACTACCCAGAGGGTGTTGGTGCCGGCGCACCCGTCTACATGCCAGCCATGCTGGAGTACCTGACCCCTGAGATCTTGGAGCTGGCTGGAAACGCCGCCCACGATAACAAGAAGAGTCGTATCCTAATAATAAAGTACAGATCACAGTGTTCACAGTCTGCTCTTTCGTCCCTGTTAGACCCCAGTTCGTCTTTGTACCCCCAGTGTCTAGCGTTCCAGCATTTTTCTAGTGATCATCCTGCCTGTGTCTTTTGACTGCCTCATTCTCGCCCTATTTGGATTATTTGCTTCGCTACCTGTCTACCTGTGAACTTACTATTTTATTATTTCTCGCTCTGTTTTCACAACATTCCTGTCAAACCATTGATTATCCCATTACAAACACAGCGGATCCTGAACTGTCTAAAGTTCCCCAGTCTTATAATAATCTTATGGAAGTTTTCTAACAAGACTGAGGCAACCTCATTTCAATGTCATCAGGATTATAATTTTGCGATAAACTTCTTACCAGGCGCCTACACCCCCGAGGGACGATTGTTTTCGCTTTCAACCCTGGAAATGCAGGCCATAAAGGATTATGTGGATTCTGCCTGGGGAGGAGGATGGACGGATAAGTCCTACATAAGCAGAGCTGTATTCATCAGCTCAAGAGACAAACACAACAAGAGATAAAACACATATCAGCACCAATCCACTGACAAAACCTTTGCTGAGATGTTCCTGAAAAATAAAACGATTGGTATGTGGGACAACCGCAGTGAAAGTTACAATTGTCAGAACAATCCTAGCTGCAAGCTTGATTCAAGCATACGTTTTCACACATATACACTGAATTCAAACTCTTTTTTGACAAAGGAAGAGTATTTTAGCACCTTTTTTTAAATGTATATATTCAATATGATAAAGTTGTAATAATTTGATTTTTTTTATAATAGATAAAATTGTAAATAATTGATAATTGGTCTCCACTAAAACACACCCTGTAACTATGTAGCCACCCTGTTACCATGCATAATTAAGTAGAACAGTAAAATTAGGTCACTACTGCCTCTATGTGAGTTCAGTGAACTTCAGCATCCTTACCAGGTGCAAACCCAGTAGAACCTCTGGAATGTGGTAGAACATGAATGGCAGCATAAATGTGCAGCTGATAAATCTGCAGAAATGTTTTGATTAAGTTTGTCAACATGGAGCAGTATATCAGAGGAAGGTTTCCAGCATCTTGCTGAATCAACGTCACAAAGAACTGTGGCTGTTTTAAAAATAATAATAATGGCTTGCATTTATGTAGAGCCTTTCACCGGACCCAAGGGCACTTTACATATGTTGGTGAATACAAAACAGAAGAAATACGAAAAAAGTAATAGTACAAAACAAGATAGAAATAAACAGCTGGTTGGGACATTAACTGAGGCCAAAGGCGGTGGTTATTAAGGATTTTTTTTAAGATGTCGAGGGATTCAGCTTTGCGTGTTTTGGCAGGAAGAGTTCCAGAGAGAGCAAAGGGAGTCACTTGATTTGTCACCATGAGTTTATTATTATTGCTGTTTGCTGTTGTCTGCAGACTTTGGAGAGACATAACTGCTGCAGTTCACTTTTATATGTCTCCTCAGCTACTCGACCATTACTGACAATAATCCATCAATTTATTGACCTTCCATTATGCTACAAAGTGTTTATTCTAATCAATGCTGCTAAATACCCTTATCTTTCTGATGTTCTCCATTACACGTGGCATCTATTGCACTTCTGTCCGTCCAGGGAGAGGGATTCCCTCACATGTGGCTCTCTCTGAGGTTTCTACGTTCTTTTTACCATGTTAAAAGTTTCTTTTTTGTAGTTTTTCCTTACTCTTGTTGAGGGTTAAGGGCAGAGGATGTCCCACCTTGTTAAAGCCCTCTGGTGCAAATGTCATGTGATTTGTGAATATGGGCTATTCAAATAAAATGTGATTGATTGATGTTCCCTCCACACTCATAAATCTTCAAATGAATTTGCATATCCACCTCTGAACACTGCTGGTTTGATTCAAGTAACACCTGAATATTTATCAAATGTTGCATTTGTTTTCTGAGAGAAGAAACTGAATATGTCACATTTACTGTCAATTGGAAAAACATGCTTAAGATGATCACTGGGTCTCATCTCTGTGGTTTTAGGACTGGGATACCAAGTTTAGCAACACACACACCATCCATACGACTATGATTTTGTTTGAAAATGTATAGCTTAATCACTAAAATTGAGATCTAAAAAGTTTAACTTATCTCCAGTTGTTAGAATAGAGAATAGTTTAAACATTTAGTCTAAAGGCCAGACTACAACATAAACTGGCATATGACCAGGAACTCTAAGTGGGAAGAAGAGTCAAGAAAGTGCATTGACTTTAAGAAAGGCTTTAATAAAACACATCTAAATAAAAGGGAAACCAATATTTTGAAATGTACAGTAGGATATGGCCACCTATGTATTCTTTCAATACTGGTATATACAGTTTCCGTTATATAAACCAATCGTATTTCACAAAAAAGTGAATATTATTGTATTTTGACTTATTATTTTAGGTATTTGATGCCAGATGATGACGTTACTCGAAGCAGGTTTCAGCCAATATCTTTCAGTGTTTTTTTGACACAAACTGACAGTTTTGAACAATTTTACATCGTCTGGTTTTGGCGGTCCAACAGCAGCAACACGGCTACTTCACAAATTGTCCTCCCGAATAAGGGTTCTGCTTCTTAGCCACTAGCTCAGTTAAAACAAAATATTCCTGTGCATCTCTGTCAAAATGTGGTCAGGTGGAAGCTGCTTGTCAGACAAACTCAGCTGAGCATTAACTTTATCAAAGGTGTGTAATGTAAAATGTAAATAATGAAATGAATCCTTGGTCTTTTTCATGTCTTTCCAATATCAACAAAGTCACAACTACTACTCCTCTTTCTCTTCGAACTCTCTTCATCCACTGATCCTTCATGGTACCCGTCTGTCTGGGCTGCATCAGTCCTGTGGTGATGAGAGGGTGTTTCTGGAAAGCTCTGTCCAGGCCCCAGCACCTGTCTGACGGTCACATTCACTCTGGAGCTCTGGATGTACCTGGAACACACTGCCCAGTCTTGCTCTGACATCTGCTCCACCACAGTGCTGTCCCGCAAGGATGAGGCGAGAATGCAGCCTTCCATCTCTAAAGCAGTATGTCCCTCTGGCGCTGGGATGATGCGAGGGACAGCATGGTAAAGGAGGCGGCTCTGTCCCGACATTACCATCACATCCCCACTGTGCATGTACATAGCAGTGGGGGGGTCATGTCTGCATGTACCTCCCAGGAGGAAGATGGCTGATTGCCCAAAACTATTAAAAAACAAAACAAGATGTATAGTTAAGGGGTGGCGATATTTTTCTGTGGTTAACCAAACTGCAGTCTGGATTACTGGTGCAATAAAACAATGGCATCAGGATTCGAAAACTCTACAAGGGTAGAAGAGTTCCATCCTCTAAGCGGACTTTTCGCCCCGCTCACCTGAATGACAGCAGCGGCCGGCTGTGATCCAGTTCAGATTCATCCACGTGAATTCCCAGAGAGGAATCTGATCTGTAGTAGTTGAGGATTCCAGCCTCTGCGTTAAATCCTGGAAATCCACAGGCGGCTGTTATTTGGAAGGACAGTCGGTTCAGCTCAGCTGGGAAAGGAGTGTAATGGTTTGCAGAGTAAGTCTGTGGAACAATAAAATAAACACTCTGTCCATTACCCAAGCAAAGCAATGTGAAGAGATATGTTGCTATAAGTGATTTCCTTCTTCCAGTGTTTACAACCTTGTTCCCAGATAACCAAAAGCACTCAACCTTTTTAACTTTTTGGGATTTCATCATTTCTGTATTTGTGAATAATGCTTACTGATGTGAGATTCGTACCATAAGCATCTAGGAGTTTCTTTAATCTCACCTGCACAATTAGAATTTTTTATTAGGGCCTGAACACCTACAGTGAGAGGCCCTATTGTATTTCGAAGGATCTGCATTTCCGTTTTGGGCTTTTTCAGGGCCTAGACATGCTCAAATTCTTACCAAAGTTTGCCATAAGAAAACCCCCCAAAAAGTAATTGTATTCTGGAGTAATTTGAAATGGGCGTGGCAAAATGGCTCAACAGCGCCATCTAAGGAAAATCCCCTCAGTTGGCTTTCACCGATCATCACAAAAATCATAGCCCAGGTGTATCATGACTAGACAAAAAAAAAGTCTAGAGGTGCAATGGGAAAAACGCAACAGGAACCCTGCCATTTTGGATTTAGTGGCCATTTTCTTAATTTTTTCTTTGACGTACTTGTCCCAGGGTTTTCATCAGATCAACTTCATATGGACATGAGTGTCATTACAACAAGATGGAGAAAACTACCTTGAATTTTGAGTTTTTATCACACGGTGTGATCGTGGCATGGCGTAAAAGTTTGATTACACGCCATCAAAACACAATGTTCTGTATCTCAGACATACATGGTGCAATTGACTCCAAACTAGACATGTAAGACAAAGAGTCCCGGCTTGATGACATCTACACAGAAATTATTAATTAAAATCACAGCGTGGCAACAGGAAATGTCTAGTTCTTGGAACATCTTACACTTGGAAGTATTCCTCCTCAACACTGACTACAACCGTATCAAACTGTCTCAAGACATTGATAATGGCACAGGATTACTGTGACTTTTTGTCAAACGCCATATTAGTGGCTTCAAAGTTCATCAATTCGCCATTAAACCCGAAATTGCTGTCACTTCAATTGTGTAACAACAGCACCCCCCTGAAGATATTTATATGGTTTTAAGGCATGGGCGGGACAAAATAACTGACTAGCGCCCCCTAAAGTGAAGCCCTGGCACTAAGATTAGCCGACATGTACAAAATCAATAGGGACATTTGTCTTTTCATGACAAACAAATAAGTCTGATGAACTTGTCCTTGGGCTTTCATTATATCAACTTCAACTTCTGTGAATGTCATCTCAACAAGATGGAGATATAAACTACCTTGGTATATATGATTTCATCACACGGTGTGAACGTTTGACCGCTATTCAATATTTTTCTAATAGCCAAATTTATTGAATACCCAAAGGCACACCATTTTATGGTGTCACGCTTAAAGTATTATAATCGCAACAGTAATCAATGTCGCTTTCTCCACTGGTAGCCGAGGCTAATGCCATTTGCTTTCTTCTGAAAAAGGGTCGAGCGATAGGAGTGTTATAAATCAGGGAAGGATACATCGTGACTGATTAGACCTAATCAGGAAGTGAACATGGGTGTCTGTGTCTACAACTTCAAAAGGGCAAGCAGCACTTGACGTCTCCAATAAAGGTAATTTAATGCATTATCAAACAACATCATTTAGTATGGATGGAATAGCCTGAGAAAAAGAGTGTATCACCAACCTTGGCATCCCAGTTGTAATGATATCCCAGAGTAACCCAGCGCAGCCTCTCCAGTAGAGTCTTTGGTTCTCTCTTTCCAGAGGGAGGACAGCTGTGGAGGGAATCAAACACAGAGCACACTTACAGAGGCTAGAAATCAGGTCCGGTACACTGTCACTAAGCAAACCAACTTCTAACAAGAAGCTTAAATCTAAATGAGCAAGAGTTGTGACTGATTAAGCGTTGCACTCCTTGGCAGTGTTACAGCAGGACAACAGATATAATTTCCTCTATTCCACACATTCTTCTTTCAAATACTTCTTCCCTGTCAAAGCCTGGTGGCTACATTACCCACAATCAAACTTGAAAATCTATCATGATTGCAAAATCAATGTGCGTGATAGACGTATCGCAAAAGACGGCAAAACAGCAATAAATGATGACTCAGAAAAACAGAATTTGAAAACAGCCGTGCTCCGCCTCCTCAGACTAAATTCTACTGTGGAACCTGTCTCTCTCCCGCTCTCCTTTAAAAACTTGAAACACTTAGTAAAAGTATGGAGCTGGAGGAGGTGTCGGCAGCGCGAATGATAGAGACCCAAAGGAGCAGTAAATTACAGACAGAGACACTAAAAACTGTGAAAAGATTTAACACTGTAAGTGTACTTAGTGGAGCTATGCATGGCTCCCTGTGTCTTCACCAAACCTGGTGGCACTGAGACTGAGCTGTGCACCAGAGACTGTTTGTTTATTTATCGCAAATCATATCGCATATCTTCCAAATATTGTGCAGCCCTAGAAGGAGCAGTCAGCAATTTTGGAGATATGCTTGGTTTCTTACTACACAAGAAGATCTGTGGTGAGCTGAAACCAGTTTTAACAAAGAAACTGTGAGCACTGCTTCGTTTTGCTTGACCAAAAATGCTGAACTGGCCCAGGTCAGTCTCACCTGAGGCCATGTATGCTCTTGCCCCAGATGTCCTGGGTGTCAGATGAAGACATGTGCATGTCCAAGTTGCAGACATTGGGTTTCTGAGGATACGTCTTCAAACACTGTTGCACCCAGAAGGGTTGTGAGCCCAGCAGGAACGGGTTGGAGATGAAAATGAACCCTGAAAAACACACAGTATAAGAGTAATGGAACACAGTATAAGGAAGGGAAACAAGCTCCATAACATTTAACCATGGTTATACAGCTGTGCTATGGACAAGCCTAGCGCCAACACTACTCCAGAGTTTTAGAGATGCTAAAATGGTGTTTAGAAATGCCGCTGGCCCCCTATTAATTTGAACGTTTGGAAATGACCATCGACTGATGCCCATTAGTATACAGTTATGATTGAAAATACTTTTACAAAATGGTTTGAGGTGACGTGTTGGACAGCGCTTTGTAGAATTTATCAGCAAAACAACAAGCTAGAGAATATCTAATAATATCAAAAAAATAATTTGTACATATTCCTCTGGCTCAATGAGTCCTTATCTGAGGTATTTTTAACTGCCCCCCCAAAGCTGACGTGTCGCTGGTGATTTGTGCAAAAAATATTGCAGAACTTGTGTCAAATATCCAGAGGTCTGCCCTCTTTATTTCGACCCATAAATCACCAAGGTAATGCAATCATGCTTTCTCCAATTCAGGAACATTTTGTTTGGTTAGTAACATTCCTTCTATTCTAGGTCACAAGAGACAAGATCATATACAGCAACTCTTCGCCACAGGCTACTAATTCAGAATTGATTTTAAACTTTTTCTTATTACTTTTAAAGCCATACATGGCCTTGCTGTTCCCTACATCATAAAACGTTGCCCACCCTATGAGCCTAGCTGCTGCCTAAGCTCCTCAAGCAGGACTCCCCTAGCTGCTCTCACAGCCTCTTGTTATAAAAGGTAATTTTGTGTTTTCCGTCGAAGTCCCGTATCTGTGGAACTTCCTGCCAGAGGAACTTTAGGAAAGTTAGTGTTGCATTTTCAAATCACTCCTAACAACCTACTTTTACAGGAAGACTGTTTATAGTGAATATGGTGTCCATCTTCTTCACCTCAGTGTGTTTTACATGCTGGGATCTGCCATGTTGTTTTTACATGTTTTGCGGTCTCTATTTTGACAATGACTTAATTTTTCATGTTATGTTGTTTTATATTGTCTGTGTGCTCTGATTTTAATCTGTAAAGCACGTTGTTTTGAAAAGGGCTATTAAAAGGAAGTTGTTATTATAAGTTTTGGAATAATGCGTTCCATTAGGTGCAGCTTAACAACACTATGTACTCTTTGATTATGCTTATTTTTAGCGCAGGCTCTAGATGTGACAAAGTGCTCATACTATTGTAGTGTAATGGCAGTGACTAAAAAGGGATTACTTTTCGTTTGAAGATTTTATTTGATATATTTTCTTTCTTTTCTGTATAATGTTGCATTTGTTTTTTTTCTCTGTTTTTCTTTTTTTTTCTGTTGTTACCTTGTGTTTTTGTTTTGTTTGTTCCTGAAGTTATATTGCCCAATCCATGTCTGTCTGGACACATTGGTGTTGATTGTTGTAATCATGTTTACCTCCTGTCTCTGTAACGTCCATTCAGCACTGCACTTATATATACTGAAAATCCTTCAATAAACAGATTTTGATTTGGAATAATGCGTTCCTTCCCTCTATTTGAGAGAACCCAGTGAACCCACATGTTATTCTTTGAGGATCCTCCAGGGCCCTGTAACTGGTAAATGGTTTTGAATTGATATAGCGCTTTTCTAGTCTTGATGACCACTCAAACGCTTTACAGTGCAGTTCATTCACCCATTCACACACACATTCATACAGTGCATCTAATCACAGGTCTTTGTTATTCTATGGGGGGTCGTTCAGCATCTTGCCCAAGGACACTTTGGCATGCAGATGGGTCAGACTGGGGATCGAACCGCCGACCTTCAGGTTGGAGGACACTACCCCTCAGCCACAGCCGCCCAGTACCATTTAGTGAATTCAACATACCCTGGATATCTTTCCGAGATCAAGCTGAACATAACCTAACAATCACAGTCAGTCACAGGAAGTTGGTAATCAACTTGTTAAGTCAAACCAGGTTTTCCTCATAAAGATCTGACATATGTACATGAAAGGGGCATGTCTACTTCGTATGACCAATCAGGTTAGAAGCAAACACTTGGTAGTAGTTAGTATCGGGAGTCCCTGCTGACTGTGTGTGGAAGCTGGAGGGGAAGCTAGCTGCCTCCGTGTAGCTTCAAGCCGTTGAATTAGCAACGCAGTTCGGAAACAAGACCGGGGAACTGCTGCGCTTAGAAACGAAAACATAAGCATTTGAACCGCTGGGTGTCACTTTATTTAAGCTAAAACTGTCCTTTCTACGCATGTTCAGAGTCAACTACGATTCTCTAAGCTCGTCTTCGACAAAAAAAATATGTTGCGCTACCTTCTGTTCTGGCGATGATTGTTTTCAGCACCCACAGCCTACGGAGAACCATAAATGAAAAAGCAAACACAGTTACAGCTGCTAAATACAAAAAAAGCTGCTAAATACAAAAAAAATATTTAGCAGCTTAAAAACAGCTGGTAAAACATTAATAGAATAATGTGTGGGAATGAAATAAATAACTATGAATCTGTTCTTTACTAACAAGTCCTGTGGAACTGAGGAGAACAAGCCTCTTGATGAGTGATGAAACGCTTCTCTAAATCACTGCAGACCCCACACCCTGGACACAACCTATTCAAACTCGTCCCCTCTGGTAGGCGCTAAAGATCTCACCAAAACCTCCAGACACAAACACAGTTTCTTCCCCTCCGCCGTCTCACTACTGAACAGCCAACCCACTGTGGCACTGTGCAATAACCCTGGATCTTTATAATAACCACTGTAGAAGTACTCCCGAAATTGTATTATATTATAATTATATTTAATTATATTTATTTATTTCACCCTTACTGTATTACCGTAATACTCACACCGTTTAATTTTTATCCCTGCACTTCTTTTCTTAGACCGTCGCACTGTTTTTGTATTGTTTTGTGTTGTGATGTGTATTCTGTGTAAGCACACTGAGGGTCACTTTACCATGTCAAATTCCTTGTTTCCTCAAACTTACCTGGCCAATGAAACCTGATTCTGATAATGTAGCCTCTATAATGAGCTTTAGTTTGACACAATTTCTGCACAGACTCTGAAACCTTTGCAATTACCAGTCAATAAACACAAATGCACCTAATATCGTACACGGTGGTGCACAGAATGTGTACTGGGTGTGTAAGCGGCGGGGATTATGACCAACCAACCTTGTTTTAAACTTCCTTTATCCATCATATTAAGCATCGCGCAACAGTTCAGTGTAATTTTGATGTTGAGCTCCAGCAGCTGACCAAGGTTCTTATGAGAATCTATTTCTATCATAAAGATACTCATCAGAGAAGGTCAAAGGATTTTGTGGATCTCTGCAGACGCTTGTCCTCCTCCGAGACTAACAATTCACACGCATCTCCACGGGATCCTCTAAGAACGCTTATGTCATGATTCAAAGGAATTGATTGGTCAGTGGGCATAATTTTTATACAGGTTAATCTCTTATCTCCAATTTAACCTGCTCTGGAGCAGGTTAGCCATGGTGGTTTCCGATAACAAGTGAATGAGCTTCATATGACTGGAAACACTGAATTTACCCTGAAGTTACCCCGATATAAGCAAATTTGACTTCAAAGTACAGGGCCCTGGTCAGCTTCTGTGGTCCTTGTCATAGGTCCCCCAACTGACAAACTGGGTGTTGTATTTTCCTTTGTCATCCATCTGTATTTTGCTCCATGTACATTTTCTCACCAGTAAGCACTGGATAAAGTTTTTGTCACCCTCTTGGTATTTGGTTTATTTCAAGAACTGCATGTTTTGTGTCTCTCCATTTGTTTTTACCTGGGTAGCCCTGCAGGCTGAAGGCTCTCCAGTCTCTGACGGGCTGTAATCCAACCCTGGCAGCCTCCGTATCACTCACTGCAACAAGGTCCAGTTTAGCTGGAATAACCTATCAATCAATCACATGTGCACACACACACACAGACACACACACACACAGTCTGTAAGTAAGTGGCTAGTTTAAATATTTAGAATGGCCTAACTTTGTCTCCAAATCATCCCCCTCTATGAAAGTTTCATTGTGTGGTTTCTAGGGACATCTAGTGGTAAATCTGAAAATTGTAACCAGCTGAATGCCTCTCACTTCCCCCTCCTATAGTGGCTTATGGGTAATGTAAAACATGAAAATGTAATCATGAGTATTATATTCCATTAATGTCAGTAGATTCCCCCATCTTCTACACACTAGAATTTTAAGTTTCGATTGTGTAGACTTGCCAAACAATTCAGATAAAATGTTGACAAGGAAGATGATTTATTTATTTTTGATAATTTATGAGACCAATGCAGAGGTTTGTTCTGTTGCTGCATTATACAAGACAACAATGTGAATCTAATACATATTTTCCCATTGATATGGCAACCATGTGGGTAAAAAACACAATATATCTTACATTCAGTGGCACTTGCAGTTGTTCATTCCTGACCTCTTATGAGTGGATACTTCCCCCCCCCCCCCCCGTCTTATCTATCCGACCTCCGAGGTAAGGAGACACTGAAGAGTGTTTCAAATGCACTTCAAGACATCTGCTGAGATATGGTTATAGCTGCTTTCATACTGTGTTACATTAGTAATCTATGTCCCATGTTTCTGCTGGCCTCCAAGATAAAAATGTTTGTTACTACAGTTGTACTTGAGGTAAAATGTCAGACAACTCATTCTGCTTCTACGTTGGGTTATTAATGGATGAGAGTACTTCTCCCACTGAGACCAACTTTGAGTTTGGGCTATTTTGTTTCCACATCATCTCTTTTTTCAGTCCAGTGAAGAGAGAACAGGTGTTAATCAAACATTAATACCTCTTTTTGAGTCATTAAATCGAAATACTACTACAATAATTAAATTTGTCTAATATCCTGAGTCAGACATTTTCACTATAACAGTATCATTTTTAGCCAGCAAACCTTCCAGTTTCATTACCTTCGCCAAGAATGTTCTGTTTTCACTCCTTTCCATTTGTGAGTAATATTACACAAAAACTTAACGGACTTCCATTAAACTTGGTGGAAGGATGCGGTATAATTCATTACGTTTTGTAGCAGATCCAGGAATTTGTCACTTAATATAACATTGAGAGATGGTGATATGGTCAACATTTTCACAGGTTTTCCAGGGAATCATGCCTGGATCCTGATGAGAATAGTCATGCAAACAAAGGGAATGAATATCTATAAGTGTGTGTAATTTGATGCAAGTTGATTGGATTTAAGGGGACTTGTGTACGCTCTACTGAGTGCCATTCTAGTTCCTGTCTTTATTCTAGAGGTTGTTTTTTTATGAGGGCTTTGTTCATACATCACTCACAACCAAATTTCATAGAGATGGTATAATTAGCAAATAGTGATATATATTTTAAAGCTGTAGACAGTATTAACTAAGTAACAGGTAAAAACCTTTGGCTCAAATATGTCAACATAGCCTAATGTAACAAGACGTCTGAATTTAAATGTATCCAATGTTCTGTAGAGGATATTCGTGTGATCCCAGTACAGTTTTATAAGATAATGCTTTTTGTAGTACAAGTAATGTTCGTCTTCAGGTTAGTTATGCCCTGGGAGAGTTTCATGTTGAGACTGATTAGGTTATTAACTCTGATCACTTATTATGCCTCGCCTTCCCTTTCATTCTGATGGTTCCATGTTACACACACATTCGCAGAACTGGAGTAACGTCCAAATGGCTGCTATTAGTTATAAATAACACCACTGGAGATGCGTCTACAAACTTTAATGTGAACGGTGAACAAACACAACCTGTCACTCAGAGTCAACCACGTGCTTTTCGTAACATTCCACTCACCTTGTCACTCGGTACACCTCTTGAGAAGTCGATGACGTCGCTGAAATCTGGCGGTGGGTTTCTTCTCTTGTAGAGTTTAAATATTTTACGAAATGCGTCTTCTCCACTCTCCACCATGGAGGCTGCCATCTTGGCCATTATGACGTAACTCGCCTTTCAACCCTATTCTTTCAACGCGAATCTTCTTTTTTGGGTTAAAATATTAGACGCTTCAATGGCGTAGTGCTGCGATCTAATGTTTGCTATTAAAGCTAAACAGTCTTACAATAATAATAATAATATTTTTTATTTAGAGTCAGTGGCATATACAGTCTATGGTCAATGGTTGCATGACGTATACGTTTTTGTCACGTGATTTCTCGTCATAGGTCAGAGGGGAATTTCAAGGACGCAACATGGCGGCGCCAGCTAAGAAAGTTTTCGAGGTCTTCGTGTCTAAAATACCTTGGACCGTAGCCAGCAGTGAGTTAATTCAGCGTTTTAATTTGTCTTTCATATTTATTTGAAGTGATACATGTGTCTGTAGTGGTCGTTTTATATTGTGCTGCTGTGGTGTGTCGCCAGCTATCAGCTCCAGCATGCGAGGGGGGTGATGTTTTACAATTGAATCACAGAGCCGCCTGTCATTTTCCTCTAGAATACTAGAATACTCTACACTCAGTTTCCAGTTTATTCGCCACACCCAGCTAAAACTGGTGGGATGCAATTCAAAGGTCTCTCATGAAGGTTAACATGCTTGCATGCATGTGTCGTGTTTCAGAGCTGTTGTTTCAACCTTATCGTCAGTTTGTGTTCCTTTATAATAACACAACCTTAATCTTAGCCGGATTTGTGCTCTCACACAGTAAAATCAGTGCACGAGAGACATATGTTCAGGTACATTTGTTTCAGATGTAAAACTGAATTTGTGCTTGATTACATGATGTGTGTGTTCTTTTTTCAGAGGAGATGAGAGAGTACTTTGTGCAGTTTGGCTCAGTGAAGAAGTGCCTTCTACCATTTGTAAGTTTTTACAGCATTAGGATGATTAATAGTGTATAATACTTAACTTTCTATTCATTTCAATTCCTACTCAAATTGTCGTGTTCCGATTTTGTGAAAAGTGTTCTTCCTTCCTGGCAGCCACTTTCTAGACAAAAAAAAATAGTTTTTTGTCCTGAATTTAATATGTGGTTGAATTCTTACACTTGTGTTTTACTGTGCACTGTGTGTGGTACCAGGATAAAGAAACAGGCTTCCACAGAGGCTTCTGCTGGGTTGGATTCTCGACAGAGGAGGGACTGAACAATGCAATTGAGAAAGACCCACATATTCTGGAGGGAGCCAAGGTACAAGTAAAAACATCATCACCCAGCATCGTCTTTGTTCTTGGCCCTGTGAAGACCTGGTACTAACATCCTTTCTGAGAGATCCAATCACATTTGGTTGTTCACGCTTGACATTAGAATGTCTTGTGTGACCACTTGTGATTGATTTTTACTCGCCCATTTCACTCCCCCTACAAATCAACACGTACATAATTTCTTTTTGTGAAAACTATGTTTTAAACTATGTTGTTTTAACCCAGAGAGAGGAAGGGAGTTGAGTCAGTGGGAGCTGATTGAATGATGCACTGTAAGCAGCTCTACTATTGTATAAGATTTTACCAATCAAAGAAAAAACGTAGAAATCCTTATGCCCTGGTCAGTAGTATTGATATGAACACATGAACGCATTTGCACTGAGGAGTTCATTGAATAAAAGTCTACGTACTCAACTGTACATCAGGACTCTACTTTATGAAGCCGTGCATCTTCTCATCGGTCCTTCAAATATTTCACTATAAAAACCTTCTCAAAACTATAATTGTATTTATTAAGTCCACAGGAACACTAGAGTGGTTTTACTTTGAAATGGTAAAGGAAGTACTACATATATTCATGTTCGTGACATATTTTACAGAACAAAATTGAAACGGTAATATGCAGCATGTGTTGAAAATAGGCGTAACCCACACTCTCCAGAAGAGTAGCACATTTCACGCAGGTAGTGTTAGCCAAAATGTTAATTGTGTAAATAAAAGTGTGAACAGGGTCCTTTTCATGTCACTCTCGCGTCTACATTTTATAGAACAAAGCTTTTATATATTCTTGTACATTTTTATGGTTTTATGTTTTTGTTAAATATGTAGCTCACTGTATCTTTTATTTCGAAAACACTATTTTCAGTTTCACGAATTGCTCAACTTATGACTCTTTTAAACAAGTTCAAATGTTATTAATTTAAAGCACCCTCAGCCAAATATATGTTATACGTTTATGCTCATTTGAAAATAGGGACAGGAAATGTTGCATTAAAATGAAATAAGCAATAATAAAAATAAGAAATATATGCGAAAGTTCATTTTCTGTTTGCTCTATATCCTAATTGATTTATTCTTTTGTTTGTTTCCAGCTCCAGGTTCAGAGGAACAGACGGCCATTTGCAGGGCAGAAATCAAACAAAGGCAGTGAACTTGAGTGAAGCCCTCTGGTGTTACTGCATCAGAGAGACGAAGACGTGCTATTGTTTTTCTCTGTTTTCAAAAACTGTACAATTCTATTCAGGCACTAAGGGGAGACTTAAAGCAGTACACCAGCATTGTTGTGTTTATTTTCTATGTCAAAGTCTCTGTATTACACCCTCAGCACATTTGGGCCTCAGCTTTGTTGTCATTGTTTTAATAGGTTTTCCAGTAGTATTGACTTTATTTATTCTCAGTCATGTTATTGTCAACAGTCGCTGGTTGGTGGTAGCTGCTGAGGTTATACATCATTCCACTGTATGGCAATAAAAAGTGTTATACTCCATTGCGTGTTTTGTTCTTTGTTTATATGTTTGTATTTGTAATTCAGTATTTTATCTTGTCTGAGTAATTCCTCTAAAACTGGAAATGGAGTTGCATTTTGTTTGGGCTGAACAGGTGAAAGTTTCTGGCAGATCAAATCATCCTGTCAGTTTTAGCAGTTTACGTCCTCCATTGTTGTCCACTGATCTGGGTGTTAATTGGGACTTTCAAGAAATTGGGCTTTTACTAACATGAGTAAAATGAATATCAAACTGTTGAATAAAACTGTTCCTATTTACTCCTCAGTTCATGCTGCTGCTGAGAAGAATAATGTAAAGGGAAATTACTTAATCTTCTTGATGTGTGGTCAATCCATGCATCAGAAACATTTATGGGTCTCCTGACTCGTGTTACGACTCATGGTGCCTATATCTGAAGTTTGAGCATAGCAGAAAGGATTGCATATAAGTGAATACTTTACTTTTTTTTTTTTTTTATACCATTACATTTTTTACGTATTTATTTGTGATATTTATTTTCTTGGCCTTTTATCACAGTTACATTAGTTTGTGTTTTTACTATGATTTTAGTTCAGAGTCGACTGTAAATAAAGTATCTTTGAAGAACAGCTGATCACCGTGTGGCGCATGTTAAATACGTCATCGTTTTCGCCAGCTCTCTAGTTTTTAGTCTGTGCTAAACGGAGACAATCAAAGAGCACGTTCGTGCTGTGATAACTAACCCTGACCTCTATGCTGGGCACCGCGAAGGTTGTCTCCATGTCTATCAGCTTATTTAGCGGGTGTGGTGGTTCATGTTAACAGAACGGCATTCGTCCCTCTTGGAACTACGTTACCCAGAGTCCCTCGCTTTCACGTCGTAAACTGAGGAAGAGGTCGAAACAAAACCGGCTATCAGAATAAAGTCAGGCAACGCGTGTGGTGTAGACACTGGTGAGTTAGTTTTCTGTCTGTATGGAGAACTGAGTGTATTTCCTGTGACATGTGTCGTATATTACACAAGGTTGCGTGTTGTTGTATAACACAGGAGTGTTCCCGGTAACAGCCGCTGTACACCGTACATCTACGTGTTTTCAAATGAGCTTTAACGTGAGATTCTCAAACCTTGAAGCAGCTCTTACACGACCTGTTCCTCCCTGGGTTCTGCAGGAACGCAATTGTTACATAAGAGAGTGACAGGGGAAGTTACTCTGGGTTTGCAACTGTCGACTTGAAAAGTGGCTTTGGTGATGTCCACTATGTATTATTGTGTAATATAAGAACATTAGACGTGTATCTGCCCAAACAGAACCTTGCCCAAACAGAACCTTTCCTGGCAGCCAGTTTCACATGAAACAGAAGGTAAACAAAGGTGGTACTAACGACATGAATCAAAGCTGTGTCTAAATAGAACAGAGACCAGTTACACCAGTGTTCACCTCCTGCTTCATGTCAATATGGCTACTTTGTAAAAAGCCTCCTGTCAGATATAATAACATAGTCAGCATGTTTAAAGGGACATTCCTCCAATTTCCAAGTTCAGTTGGCTGGGCAATAATAAAATTAAGCGAGGTGTTGTGTCAGTGATGGCAGCTCCTCAGTTTGGGTTTGGAGACTGTCTTTTATTATCGCAAACAGAAACAGAACACATAAAGTACATTAAGTAACATGTGCTAGCATAGTATCAGACAATGCACATGATGTTTTCCACAAACCCTGCTGCCCAATTTCCATTTGCAACCCTTGTTATTCATATATGACAGTCAACAACTGCAGTACCAGTTATAAATAAGCAGTCAACTGAAATAGCTACATAGAAGTGTAGGTGGGGAACATTGTTTTCAATTTTCATACTCTTCCTTTTTAACATTTGAAAACTGTAAATGTTTTGATTTATCTTTATCGGCACTTTCATTTTGGAACTTCCCTCACACATACAGCTATGAACACCAAGACTGGACGAATGTCTCTAGTCACGCAGCCTTACAGATATTGAAGCAGAGCTGTGGACTGTCTCGCAGCAACAATTTGAAGCCAAACGATGACAGTCTTCTAAACTAAAGTCAGAAAGTTTTCTGATGGGAACAGGTGACCAATGGCTCTGATACAAGATCCAGGAGGCTTTAAACAGGTCAACAAATGCAGATATTTCATTGGGAGATTTGTGACATTAGTGACAGCATTAATAGTCAGTTCATTCAAGGATGCGTCCATAAATAGTCATTGTTTCAGATCTGGGAAATGAGGCTGTGCCATCACTAGATTTCTATCCACATTTAAAAAATCAATGACACAATAAGTATTTCTCTCTATTTTGAGCAATATGTCTTTAACCGGCAGCTGCATATTGGATCCTCAGTAGAAGTGGGGTATGGGCTGTGTGCACCACAAAGTGTGTGCTGGTGGGAGGAACCGCATGGCCAAAAACTTGCACAGCAGTTGTGTTCACTGTTGCTGGTTTACACTCAAATTAATGTTACACATGAGTTCCGCATCCATCTTGTGTCTATTGGTGTTGACGTAACACTGAACATTAGCAGAGGAATTTGTCATAAAGCAAGAGAACAGTAGAGGGCTGAATGCTAGACCACCACAGGGGGAAATAGTAATAATTTATAATTTACTGAAATGTCACTCTCCTTTAGGTTACATGTTTTCTACAGATGAAACATAGCATTATACACTCTTAAACACTTTGTGAACTTAGCCGACTCTTGTTGTTTTCCCTGCAGAGCCTCTGATGGCTGGTCGACTCCTCAAAGTATCCTCTCTGGCTACTGTGACATTTGCCTCGTCTGGGTTTTATCTGTACAGCAGACAGCTGGACCTCAATGACCTCAGTATCATCCGCTTTGGACGAGCCGCTGCCACTGTGAGTAATTTCAAACCTCTGACCCAACTGTCTTGATTTAGAGATTTTGGATTTGATGCACTTCCACAGTTTAGATGCTTAATGTGTTTGCCTTGACGCTTGATATTCATTTTACCACTCAGGGACTTGTATCATGAAGCAAGAGTAACGGATAAGCCAGTTATTGAGCTATTATTGGCCTTAACTCAGGTTTTCAGGTATCATGAAACGTAATCTGCACTGCATAACTAACCTGCTAAGGATAAAATTAATTTCAGAGAATCAGATCAAAACCTGTCAACACAACAGCCTGACCACAAGATCAGAAACTACTATAGCAGAAGTATTCAACTAAAATTTAAATAGGTACAGTTAGAGAAAATTTCTTGAAGCAGAGGTCCGGAAGATCATAATGTCTAACTATTTAGTGTGATATATTTAAGTGGACTAGTAGTTGTTTCAACATCTGCGTGTACTCACTACCTGACTGTCAAATCAAATGAATTCAGTTCGATTCAAAAACTTTTTGGCAATATTTATTGTCACGTAACGTAGAACTGAACATATAGGTATGATTACAGATATGTTTTCACATTTCAAAAACAAGAAAATAAATAAAATATAAAAATTGTGCATGTTCAAATAAAGGGCTTAACTTCAGAAAAATAAAATAAAGGCGGCAAAAGCTATAATTGTAATTTTTCTGTTTCACATCTTGACTAAAAAGTCTCAACCAATTTTACCGATAATAAATCTTAACACATCTTAACAATTGAACAGTTTTAGAATCACTTTCTTCCCCTCTTATATCCCACTCCCCCACATTTTTGTTTCTCTCCCTTTCTCCGTCTCACTACTGTTTCTCCACTTTCTCCGTCTCACTCCTCCGTTCTCGCATTTTCTCTGTCTCACTCCTCTGTTTCTCTCCCTTTTATCCGTCTTACTCCTGTTTCTCTCCCTTTTATCCGTCTCACTCCTGTTTCTCAACTTTCTCGGTCTCGCTCCTCTGTTTCTCTCCCTTTTATCCGTCTCACTGCTGTTTCTCAACTTTCTCCGTCTCACTCCTCTGATTCTCTCCCTTTCTCCGTCTCACTCCTGTTTCTCTCCCTTTTATCCGTCTCACTCCTGTTTATCAACTTTCTACTTCTCACTCCTCTGATTCTCTCCCTTTCTCCGTCTCACTCCTCTGTTTCTCAACTTGTTCCATCTCACTCCTCTGTTTCTCAACTTTCCCCGGCTCAGTCGTCTGTATTTCTCCCTTTGTTTTCTCTAACTGTATCGCTATCTTTCTTTTTCTTCTACTGTCTTTTCATGTGTAACTTGCCTCTAACTCTCTCATCTTTCTGCATTGTAGAGTCGCAATGTTAACCGCCTGGAATGCACAGACTTGATCGGCTGAGTAGTATCACGTGGGATGGCTTAACTCGCATGCAATTGGTCTGTGCGTTTCCTCAGCCGCTAAACTTCTACCGTAATGACTACAAAAGCTGTGCCGGTTACAAATAGAAGCGCCCTTAAGGTTTTAAAGGGGACATATTATGAAAATTTCACTTTTGTAGTGCTTCTACACGTTCATTTGGGTATCTGGCATGTCTACCGTCCCAAAAACTCTGGAAAAATACAACTCCCGCAATTTGTTGTGGTTCCTCTATGTCAGAAACGATACGCCAGAGTGCGTCCAATGGGATTACGACCAGAAAGAATACACGTCAGAGTCACACCATACCCATATAAGGAGTCTCGCAACATGGCCTTGGACCACCATCGCCAGCATCACCACCGGAGCCAATCGGGTTCAAGTCTGGGCTTTGGCTGGGCCACTCAAGGACATTCGCAGTTGTCCCAAACTCTAGGCGGGCTGTCATGTGCCTTTTACTGAGGAGTGGCTTCTGTCTGGCCACTCTACCATACAGGCCTGATTGGTGGGTGCTGCAGAGATGGTTGTCCTTCTGGAACGCAGGAGCTTTGTCAGAGTGACCATCGGGTTCTCGGTCACCTGCCTGACTAAGGCCCTTCTCCCCGATCTCTGAGTTTGGCCGGGTGGCCAGCTCTACGAAGAGTCCTGGTGGTTCAAAATTTCTTCCATTGACTGATGATGGAGGCCGATGTGCTCATTGGGACCTTCAAATCAAGTAGAAGAAACATCTCAAGGATGATCAGTGGATACAGGATGCACCTGAGCTCAATTTTGAGTGTCATGGCAAAGGCTGTGAATACCTATGTACATGTGATCTTTTTGTTTTTTATTTTTTTAATATATTAGCAAAAATTTCCCCAAAACTTTTTTCAATTTATCATTATGGGGTATTGTGTGTATAATTTTGAGGAAAACAAATTATTGAATCCATTTTGGAATAAGGCTGTAACATAACAAAATATGTAAAAAGTGAAGTGCTGTGAATACTTTCCGGATGCACTGTATAATTACAATGTGCAGGTCTTCCGAGCAATGTAGCAGTCAGACCACACAGTTGTCCTCTTCACACTGTGGCACCTGTGAACAACTTATGCGATGACACAACTCTGCCCTGATTGGCTGAAGGCCTCACTGACACATGTCATAAATGTTTCTTCTTAGAATATCAAATCCACTATACGGCTGGCTGTGGCCAAGGGGGTAGAGCGGTCATCCTCTAACCAGAAGGTAGGTCTGCTCAATTAATAGAAATATAATCGTGATTACGATTATGGGTCTAACGATCTCCAAACTACTATAATCGAGTTGAAACGATTATTTGGCATTTTTTTCTAAAGAGACGCGCATGCGCAATTCAGTCCCTCCCCCAGAGCATTTAGCGCGGCCCCGCTGACTGGCACTCACTCTCAAGCAGCTGTGAAGTGAAGGAGGCGAGTTGTGTGTGTGGTGACCGGAGGTATTTAAAATACAGTGCGAGTGGAAAATGGCAGAGGGAGGGCAGCCCCGTCTGATCGACAAAAAGTGTAGAAAAAGTTATGTTGTATGGGAACACAGCAGCTGCGACACGCAGCCGTAATCGGTATTTACCGGAACCGGAAGTGACTAGTACTTCCGGTTAGTCATTAAAAAAAATAAGGGCACATATTAATAATCGTTGGAATTATCGTGATTTCGTTTTTGTCCAAAATAATCGTGATTATGATTTTTTCCATAATCGAGCAGCCCTACCAGAAGGTCAGTGATACGATCTTCTGGTTAGAGGGGGACCCTGAATTGTCCCTAATTGAAAAAGTGCCCATGATGCACTATACTTGAACACATACTGAAATATTTTCATGTAGAGACATAGGGTTCTTTATCAAAGTATATGTAGTAGAAGATATGTTTTCAAATGATTCATAAGCAAAAACAGACAGAAAGGAGAAATATTGATTTGATTTATATCTGTAGTATTGTTTAGTACTCTCAAATCTTTGAATTTCCAAGAAACAGAAATAAATATGTTTTCTCTAACAGTGCGTTTCTCACAAACACTCACTGGCCACTTTATTAGGTACAACTTGCTAGTAACGAGTTGGACCCCCTTTTGCCTTCAGAACTGCCTAATTCATCGTAGCATAGATTCAACAGGGCGTGGCGTTTAAACAATGCTTAATTGGTACTAAGTTGCCCAAAGTGTGCCAAGAAAATATCCCCCACATCTGACACCACCACCACCAGCCTGAACCGTTGACACAAGGCAAGATGGATCCCTGCTTTCATGTTTACGCCAAATTCTGACCCTACCATCTGAATGTCGCAGCTGAAATCGAGACTCATCAGACCAGGCAACATTTTTCCATTCTTTTATTGTCCAATTTTGATGAGCCTGTGCGAATTGTAGCCTCAGTTTCCTGTTCTTAGCTGACAGGGGTGGCACCCGGTGTGGTCTTCTGCTGCTGTAAACCATCTGCTTCAAGGTTTCAATGTGTTGTGCGTTCAGAGATGGTATTCTCCATACCTTGGATGTAACAAGTGGTTATTTGCGTTACTGTTGCCTTTCTATCATCTCAAACCTCTCTATCCATTCTCTTCTGACCTCTGACATCAACATGCATTTCGTCCACACAACTGCCGCTCACTGGATGTTTTCTCTTTTTCAGACCATTCTCTGTACCCCTAGAGATGGTTCTGCTTGAAAATCCCAGTAGATCAGCAGTTTTTGAAATACTCAGACCAACCCGTCTGGCACCGACAACCATGCCACGTTTAAAGTCACTTAAATCCCCTTTCTTCCCCATTCTGATGCTCAGTTTAAACTTCAGCAAGTCGTCTTCACCACGCCCTGATGCCTAAATGCATTGAGAAGCGATTGAACAGCGGTGGCTAATAAAGTGGCCGGTGAGTGTATATTGCATGTGTGACATTTCCCTCATATAACTGAACCCATCATCATGTAAGTTTGCATGAAACTTTGATTTAATGGAGATGTGAAAAGGTCTTTGCCATCGTCTCACTGACGCTATGAAAAGTAAAAAGTGTTGATTTTGTCTGTTTAAACACCCCACACCCACTGGTAGATCATGTGTTGAACTAAGCTGCAGTCGGACTTTTTTTTCTTATAAACAAAACAGAGTTATCTTGCTCGTACAATCATCCTGTGCCACTGCACTTTACTTAAAGGGGACATATTATGCCCATTTTACCACGGCTGATATGGTTCCTTGGGGTCTTAATGAAATGTCTTTAACATATTTAGTTCAAAATACCACAAGGATAATTTAAAACAGCACCCTTTTTACCTTGTCTAAAACAGCCCTCCTCAGATTGACCTGTTTTGAGTGCCCCGCCGGCGGCGGAGTAACCGGCGGACACGGGGAGACACCGCGGAGACACCGTGGTAGCCCCAGCCTCGCAGGCAGGCTCCGAGGCGTACACCAACAGACTTTTGCCCATTCTTTCCAGGACATTGCCTTCAAATATGAATTCAATCCATTTCGCTCTTGTGTCTTGTGTCACAGGCCATGTAAGAGACTCCCATTGGGCCTGTGACGAAGGAGACACACGGAAGCTCATTCGCAGTCATTCAAGCATGATGTTCCTGACATAGAGAAACCATAACAAATCGCGGGAGTTGTTTTTTTCCAGAGTTTTTGGGTCGGTAGACATGCCAGATACCCAAATAAACGTTTAGAAGCACTACAAAAGTGGAATTTTCAAAATATGTCCCCTTTAAAACATTTCATACAAACCATTACAGTGAAAAGTCGTATATAATGTACATACTCAGCATTTCTTCATTTAATTTTTCTATTTCTTTATTCTAGTGTCTACCTTTTACTGACCTGCCTCCTGCTGTAACAAGTGAATTGTCCTGGTGCGTGTATCTATAAAGTTTTATCTCATTCTTATTATATCTTAACTGAGCAACACTGCACGGAACCTCAATACTCCGCAGGTCAACCAGAAATTCTGTTCCTGGATAAACTGGACTTTTAATGAGCGTCTTCACTGAAGAAGCTATGTTATAATTATTCAGCAGAGGAAACTAAACAATTAATGTAGCTGAAAACCTGATTATGTTCAGTCACTGCATCGATGCAGAGTCGTCCACCTCTATGCAGGAGCCAGAACTTTAACACATGTGCTGCTCCTCCTACGTTCTGTGCTGTGGGGCGTCAACATAACTTGATGTGGGTGTAACTCAGTCCAGCCACATGATTGATTCCGTGTGGCGCTATGCTCATTATCATTGTCTGTTTGTCTTGTTGGTCAAAACATGGAAGGAATGAGTTCTATCGACGTATATTGACATTTTTTAAATTTCTATCGAGGAAAAGTTATATCGGGATAATTCTCTTTATAATTTTATCGCCCAGCCCTATGATGAGGTAATGCAATTTTAATCCAAAACGGGAAATATCAGCTTCTCTGTGACTTCTCAGGATACACTTCAAGTTGACATGTAGGCGGGGAATTTTAGCTGTATTTATGTTGAATTTCATGACGAACTACAGAAAATGTTGACCATATTTAAAGAGGCCAATAATAAATATAACACTAATTGTAGCATTTTGTTTATTATTTGGATATTTTAATGTTGACGGTTTCTAGCTTCTTGCTCTGTTTACATTTAGGATTTTAACCTCACTACGGCTTCCTCCCACAGTCCAATGACATACAGGTTAATTGGTGACTCCAATATTGCATGTGGTGTGAATGGTTGTTTGTCTTCATGGCAGCACTGTCTTAAGCCTGACGACCCATCCAAGGTGTATCCCGCCTCTCGCCCCAATGTTGCTTGGGATTAGCTCCAACGCCCCCTGCAAAGGATAAATGGTATTGTTAATGGATGGGTTGGATGTTTAACCATGCAATAAATCATTTTTTCTTGCCACTGTAATCTAATATGGAAGTTCTGCTTGAAGTGGAGAACTCAACATATTATTGACCTTTCCAAGTAGAAGTATGGCGGCAAGAAGTAGGGGTGCAAAGATTAATCAATGTCGTCGACAAAAAACGATGACAAAAATAGTCGCAGACGAATTTACTCGTCGATGATTCGTTGGTTACGTCATAGCGCGTGTTTTTCGTGCCGTGCATCTAAACAAAACATTGCCATCTGGCTTCCTTCCTATCTCTGAAAGTCGTGCAGTTGCAATAGCGACAAAACATGGACCAATGGCGCTGTCCGTTCCATCGCGTGCCAGGAAGTCAAAAGTTTGGGAAAACTTCTCCCTTAACATAGCCCGAAAAAAACTACCTGCAATATTTGTACGGCGGACCTGCTCTCCATGGAAGCAGGTCATGCGCATTTGAGGAGGAGGCACGTTTGACATCGTAACGTTGACGATGCGGACTTGCCTTGGTAAGATGTTATATATAAACAACCTGTGCACAGGATTCTAGAATCCATTACAAAAATATGGTTTAAACTTTTATTTACCGAGTTTAAAAGCGTAATGTTATCCTATTGCCTGACAAACGTCTTTTTTTCATCAAAATTATGTAGTCCGAAGAAGACTGTAGCCCTTTTTATTGCTGATACTTTCCCTGTTCTTTTGTTCACAGGAAAATGGGAAACTTGAATTTAAATAATTGTTTTTTTTAATATAATAGCATTTTGCCTGTCCTTGGTTTTAAATGGACAAAAACTTGATTTTTCTTTGCTTTTGTATCAACAGTACCCTTATAAGCAGCAAAGTGTGTTAAAATAATTGGTTTTTGAATGAAGTATCGATCTTAATTGTCTTTATTTTCAGTCATCACATGCCTCGAACAACCTCCAGCAAAATTTAAAAGCTGTTGGCTAAAAAAGAGCTATTGAGAGTTTGTGTCATTCATGATCCGATTAGTCGATTAATCGTTTCAATAATCGATGACTAATCGACTATCAGAATAATCATAATAAATATAATAATTAATTGTCTCACTTCATCATGGCAAAAATCTGTGGCTGCCCTAAGCCAGGCCTTGTGCATTACTCTTTGTGCTTGTCTTAAATATGGAATGCGTATATCAATCTGCCTTAGTAGTACATGTTTAAAACAGTTTTAAACAGTTTTATTATACAAGCTTCATTGAACAAAATATTAAAAGCAGTAAGACCAGTTGGGTGGTGTAATTGTTTCATCGTGTTCTCAGAATTAAGCTCAATGCAAATGTCCAGGTTTTCACCACAAGCTGCAGACTCCCTAAACTTAACAGGTGTGTGGAGGATTGTCCAAATAGACAATTATGCAAGTTTTTGTTGTATAAAGAGACTTTCTGACATAAATTGAATTCTGCATAATATCTGGACATTCTCCATAGTATTTGAGAAGGCAGTTGTACAAGTGACAGAGTAAAAAGTCAAGATAATGTGGGAACGACCCCACGTGAGACAGCAGTAGTGGGCGTGTTGATGACATTTCTAACACGGGCCAGATGCAAGACTGAAAAGACAATACGAATATCTCAGGATGAAAAAGTGGTGCTATAAATGTAGAAGACACAGACAAAAAACATCAGGAGAGCTTTTGGTGATAAGGGTCATTGCAGGAGCGATGTGCTGTTAACAAGAATATGTGATTTCCGTAGCAGAATTTATTTAACCCCTTATCAAAATAAAAAAAATTTGGTCTGCATATTTAACAAAGTGCAACATGTTTAAAGTATAAGAAAAAATGGTGTCCAGCTCAAAATCCGACTCAAACGTCAGTTAGACATGTGTGTTGTAATGTAAGAATGTCAGCATGTCCACATGTTCTGGACTCAAGCTAGCGGGCCCCCCGCGGGAACGAAGGGTTCCCCCAGCGGGCACCTTCTGCACCGGCAACGGACACCGCCCCGCGGTCCAAGAGAAAGGAACGCCGGGGGCCCCACCCAAACTTGAGGCGGGCCACCCCCCGAGCCTCCGGCTGCGTGGAGGGGAGGGCGCCGGGGCGACTGCTCCCCCAGCCGCGGCATGTGCCCAGCGGTTTAAAAAAAAAATGCGTCGACGTAATCGATGACGTCGACGAATCGCGGCAGCCCTAATTGTGTTTGTGATTTTTAAATGTTTTCAGAATTGTCACTGGAATCAGCTTAGTGTTGAAACTACCTTCAGATAGGTGACTGGATATCTCGGTGCAAAATACTGTAACACATCCCCCAATTCTGTATACTGTCGCTCACAGAACATAGCCCATTCGTATCCTGAGCATGCAGATGATAATTTCTGTAGCATTCCACAGTGAGACTTGCAGTTTATTTGCTTTTGCACATTTTATGATATTCTCGACATGTTGTGGTTTTTTGCAGACGGTGGTTATCAGCTACGACTATCTGACTGCTTTCAAACATGTGGAACACGGCACAGAGGAATACTGGGCGCTCAAGTCAAAGGTAGACAAACACAATGTTTTTCCATAGGGAACTAAATCAGAGCAGAGAGAAGATGCAACCATTAATGGCGTGATTCACAATGCACTACAAGGTGAAAGAGTTTGTTTGCCAGAAAATGACTGCCAATTCACTTAACAGGATCATATTTGAATGAGAAATCCTCCTCCTAGGGGAAAAGGTAATAACAGTAAATGCCAGTTGATGTACATTGAGTGATTTGTGCTGGTGTTTGTTTAAAGGCCACAGCTCAGTCAGGTTCACTCTGGAGACCGCTACTGCAAAGGTCAGAGACCACCTGCTCTGACAAAAAGTGCTCCTGCTGCAGCGAACCTTGAAGAGCATGGTTCAGCTTGGCTGGCCGTGTTTGTGTGTGTGTGCGTGCCTGTGTGCGTGCGCGTGTGTGTGTCACACACAGACACCCTGTTCAGCCCCTCGGGCCCCGCTGGTCAAGCCTGGCTAAACATGCTGATTAGAATTAATGCATGCTGCTGATTTAATACAGAGAGGAGGCATGCCACCTAATTATTATGAAGTCATAGAGGTGAGGCGACAGTACAGTGGCTCCACAAGTGTTTAGCTTCTTTATGCTGCTGATTTTTCCTGCAGCATGATTTTTCTGAGAGACAAAGGGACACTGACAGACCATTTACTGAAATGGTTACAGCTAAATCTAGACTTTATTTCAAGTATTGATTCATTATGAAATGACCAAATAAGAGCCAATGTCCATAACATTTTACCTGTATGACTCACGCTTTCATCATATTCGATGTTAAAGCATATCATTTCCACACAAAGAAAGAGGAATTGTGGGCCCTTGTCATTGTAAGGAAATAGTCCTAAAATAGTGCACAGCTGCCATCCTGGCTGATGCTGCCATTGCTGTCAGCGGAAGTAGTGTCCGAATGGATTGGGTCTGTTTGAGAAGACTTTGCTCTGGGATTCACCTGTATCATGTTAGAAGTTGGCTTCACTGTGAGGAACGGACTTGTGTGGGATGCTGCATGCAGAGCGGAGGATGTGAACAAACACAAAATGTAAATGTTTGGGCTGGCTGAAACATTTATCAATATTTAGCTGTTTTTATATTTACATGTTTAATACTAAGGATCTTATGCGTGGGTGTTATGGCTTCGGAATGGTTGGAAGGCACATTTGTTTTGTAACTAATTACTGATGAGCCCTTCAGTGCAGACACACTATTTGTAACAATTTTGAGATCTGGGGTGAGTGTCTTCATGTGTATAATAACCACCTCTATAAATCATTGTCAATAAAAACTGACACAAACATTAGAACCTTGATGAGGGTTGGATTTATTACACGGCATTTGGATTATATAAAATTATACTAGGTTTTGACTGCAGGCTTTAAATGACACAATATGAAAAGCCTTTGTGTCAAATGAAGTCATCGTGTCAGTGCCCTTCAACCTCCAGCTGTGCGTTTGTTTCTTGTCCTTAGGGACACATATGATTGCACAGTTAATGAGCTCTTGTTTCCGCATCTCATCGTCCTTGTTTTATGCGTGTCACCCAGTGTTCTACTCATAGCGGTGCAGCCAAGCTGCTTTCAGACTCTCATGAAAAGCTTCACTCAAAGGCCACTTAGGCAGCCACTCTTCCAGGCTCATCAAAGGCTGCCCAGAGAGAACTGAGGGGCCATTTACAGCCAATTAGAGTGTATCACAGAACAAGCAAGGGAGAAGTCTGAAGTCTGCCAAATGAGCAGAGGAACATGACCTGCAATGATACAACAGATGGACATCTTTTTGTCCCCCTCAGCCTCAGAAACACACCGTGGCTGCACAAGACACCAAATCCCCCTTTTGTAATCTGTGCAAGAGCAAACACTTTCAGCTCATCTGATGTATGTTTTGCAGTTTTCTGTTATAAAAGCTTAGCTATTCAGGTTTTCCACTATGTTTTCACTCCGCTCTGGAAGCCTCGATGTTAGCCTGTGTCTTTTGGAATTGACTGTTCATATTTTAAGTCAAAAATAATTGAGAATGATGGAGTGTATTGGTTACGCCAGTGTTCCTCCTTCAGCAGCAGTTACAAAATGTCCCATTCAGAGAAGAAGGGGCACTCTCGTGGAGTGCTTACTTACACCAGCAGCTGTCATCTATTGTTGTTGATCCATTGATGAAGTGTGTGTGTCTGCTGTTTTATTTCCTCATCTGTATTGGTTCAACAGTCATTATTTAGAAAAGTGTAATTGTCATCTTTTCATAATCGCGATTCAGTGTCGACATTTCCTTGTGAACTTTACACTGTTCTGTCTTTGCTAATTACTTTTTTGTTTACTGAATTTTGTGCAGGCCGTCCGTGGTGTGATCTTGATAGCAGTGAGTGGTTGAATCCAGTGGTTTTGTTAGTTTGGTGCAGTGTTGCATGGTATCGCAATACTCAGCCATTAAAAACGTTACAATCCCTAATTTTATTAGAATCTGGGGCACACCGGTGCTGAACGTCAGTGGAACATCTGCTCAGCAGAACAGCTGCGTATCATCGTCGGTTGTTCACAATGGCTGCTGATCAGCCTCGGTTCTGCAGCAGAGCTGCTACTGCTAGAGCTGTTTTGACACAGGGTTTACGCGGAAAATGACCATAAATGAGTGAGTGTGTGTGAGAGAAGGACAGAGGGAGACTACTGCCCATCACGTTACCTTTTAATATAACTACAGCCTTTGTGGGGTTTCTAACTACAGTATTTCCTTGTTTTAAAGTAGTCCTATGTACTCAAATAAATACCAGTATACAGTATGAAGCCGTGCATCTTCCGCTCCTGCAAATATTTCACAATAAAAACCTTTAAAAACAAATGAACGAATTCAGTCAACAGAAACGCTGAAGTGCTGTTAAGGCTCCATTATGGTACTCCAAATCCGTTACGGATGGACGAACGAACGGATCGGACGGACACTTTTTCATTTATAGTTGTCCGTGCAGTCCGTGCTGAAAACAATTCACCGCCAGAACAGTAGGTGGCGCAACGGAAGACAAGCTTAAAGTGACACCCAGCAGGTCAAAGTGTGTTGCTAATCCCACAGCTTGAAGCTGCTTGAGGCTACATGTAGCTTGAAGCTACACGGAGCTAGCTAGCTTCCCCCCCAGCTAGCTTCAACCCCAGCTTCCACACAAAGTCAGCAGGGACTCCCGACACTAACTACTACCCAGTGTTTGCTTCTAACTTGACGGAATTGTAGAAACAGTGTCATGATAGAAGTGGAATTAAAGTCGTGACAGTGAGTTTTTGCACTGTTACCACCGCAGTTAGCATGGTGGCTAGCCTGCTAGCCTAGCCCGTCATAGCTCCGTTATGAAAGCTTGTTATAACCGTATGTGACCGTGCACACATGCCGTCAGTGCTCTCACCAGCCACCGTCAGCCGGACAACTCCGCTGGCTTAACAAACACGTCACATTAATCGTAGAATCATAGTTGTGTTTGGGTTTGTTGTGACACAGGGAAAGAAGCAGGAAGTTTGAGGTACGGAAATGACGTCGTACGGAAATGACGTCGTACAGAAAGGATGTCGTAAGCGGACCAATCACAGCCAAGGGCTGTCCGTAGGCTATCCGAAATAAACAAAGACAGTTAGAAAAATTAGAGGTGCACGAAAAGCTCTCCGAGGCGTTCGGAGAGGGCATTCCACGTTGGATAGGGCGGTCCTATCTGTCCGTGTCCGTCAAAACGGAGTAGCATAAAGGAGCCTTTGTTTCAAAAGGTTATCCTACAGGAAGTGTGAGGGTGAGAATGAAGAGCACCGCTGTTCGTGTTTGAATTTGAGCCCTATATTTCCTGTGTGCAACGCTTTCCACTCCATGCAGGTGAACCTGCAGTGCCTCCCTGTAGATGTTTTTTTTTTCTCTCTCACTGCAGCAGATGTCACATGACATGATGTTGTGTATTAACGTTAACAAGTTGTGAACTTGATCTTTACAATGATCCAAACTTTAAACAAACAAGCCAACACTTAACAAATAAACTACAATTTTATTGAGCTTGGAAATAATGAGCATAAATGACATTGTAAGTCTTGCATTTCATGGTGATGCCGTGATAGCACCAAGGGCCTTGTCCCCTTTTCTGCCCTCAGGACCTGAGAAATGTCTTGTCCAGGGCCAACATTGAAGCACTCGTTTTGAGTCCGGAACCCTGTTGTTGTTGACTCATTGATACATTTTTGCTGAGGGACTTTGAGCTTAGGTTAAGCCTTACTTTTCCTTCCAGCTGAAGGAGATAACTGACAACTTTCTTGCAGATACATGTTGTTAAACAACATAATTGTTGGTACTTCTTCTAACAAAATGAATAATTTATTTAGTTAGAAAGAAGATTATTAAATCAGATTTAACCTGCATTAAATCACACCCAAAATCACCCACAATTTCTAAAAAATTGTACACTACTGTTTTACTGAAAAGAGTGATTACAAAAACAATTTAATATAATGAAATTATATTGTATCACAACAATGTCCTCTTTTGTGTTACTGTTACTTTACTAATGGTTGTATCGTGTTAATAGCAGTCATTTTAAGATGAAGCAACTGCTCATCTAAATGCAATACAATTGGCAATAGTTTGTTTAAAGTTCCAGTGTGTAAGATTTAGATAAAAAGGATCTTTTGACTGAAATTTATATAAAATAATCCTAGTGATGTTTTCACGAATTTTCCGGCGCTTGGCTGTTCACACCGGACGCTAAATTTACTTGTCCACTTCAATGAGTAATTTAATGTCATCCATCCTCAATAACTTCTCCGCTGTTTGCTACGTTCAATGTCGGGTGTGGAGGGTAAATTATGTATTCTCCACTCAAGCCTATGTGGAGAATACTTAGCGTCAAGCAGTTAAGAATTAGTTGAATACCATTGTAATCAAAATGTCAATCAACCTACCTTGGTCAAATCTTAAACACAGGTCTATTAATTAGACTATATTGTGGTACATAGACAGTCATCGAGGCACAACAATAGTTTTCTGGTTGAATGTTCAGCTCAAGTCTAGAAGGCCCTACAAGTCATGATCAGATGAACATGAATCAGAATAAGTTCAGGTATTGCACGTCTTTAGCATACCACCCAAAAATCCACTAAAATGCAGGAAATAAAATCTTCTTAAACAAAAAATTTCCTGGGGGTGGACCTTCAGCTATGTCTTTGCTTCACAGAATGTAACCAATGTTGTCCATCTCAGGTAGGCCGCCCCTATCAACGACTTTGAGCCCCACAAACCACCAGAATGCACAACATGGGCACAACGCAAAATTAATTCCAATTCCCTGATAATTGAGCCACCAACGTGTGTGACTGCGTGTGCGGCAAAATTTTGGTCACCCCCGACAAAATCTCACTCCAACGTTTTTTGAAAAGTTGGGAGCTCTGCAAAATTCCCTAAATTCTACACACTGCAACTTTAAGAAATGTGAAAATGTTTAGAAATGGTCAAACAGATGTGGTAGTTGGTAGTGATCTGATAAAATAGACCTACAGGGGAAAAGGACGGCTTCTATTTTGTTTTTATAGTTGCTAGCAAAAGTGTTCCCATAGCATAACAAACTTGATTTTGCTCATGTTGATCAGCAATATGCTGAACTCACGCTCTTTGATGGTGTCATTGTTTTTTCTTTAAAAGCACAATGATGGGAAGCTAGTGTAATACATGGAGCATGGGAGTGCATGAACCTGGTATTGGACTCTCAAGAACATAAAGCTAAAACATCCACAACGAGGGCAGGACATTTTCATTTGTCAACACTACATCAGGCATGCTATTGTTTTAGGAATTTGACACACTAGTTACACAAGAAAATAAAGGAGCAGAAGAAAAAATGTGAGAGCAGAGGAGAAATCAGTGAACAGATTTGTGCACTGCAGCAGCATGAGCGCGATAAGAAGAGCTGAAGCTGGAATGCAGGAAATCTAAGCTAGGGCTACGTTCTAGCACTTGCGGGTGCCCGAGCACCCGCACGTTGAAGCCTGTTGCGGTCGGTTGAGAGAGCGATCGATGACCAGGCGCACGTCTCCGTGTTGCATGCGTTTTGCTTTCTGCGGCAAGGACAAACGCTTCACTTGCGCCGTCCGTCACGGGATGTCGATCCTTGCCTGCTAATTGCTCATTATGGGCCACGCTATCAAAAAGCACATCATACTGTGAAAATGTTATGTAAAAATCGAATGATAGTTGTAACAGACAAAGCTTACTTCTTGTTGACAGTAGGTGGCGCCATCACAATAATCATGCACAGACATATAGATCTGTTCAAGAAGGCACTCTGATGTAGCGTGAGCAATTTTGTGTCAATTGGACAATGTTACCACAACTTAATTTTCACACTGATCAGTAAGTGGCGCTATGTCATAATTTCTCTGTAGATGTCATCAGGCCGGGACTCTTGTCTTACATGTCTAGTTTGGACTCAATTGGACAATGTATGTCCGAGATACAGAACCTCGTGTTTTGATGGCGTTTATCAAATCAAATCAAAGTTTATTGTCACATGCACCAATGACAGTGTCATCGGAGCAGTGAAATTCTTATGACATGACAGGCAACATCTACGCAGTAGACAGGCTTTTTACAAAATTTTTAAAAATGACATACCATATAACATATAACCTATAGCATAGCAGAACGAAGCAGCAACATAGCAAAATGAAGCAGCAGTAAGTGTTCACCGGGTGAAGGAGTGGGGAATATTAAATTAAATAATATGAATATGAATATATGTGTAGTACGTGTATTTTTATGGGAGGTGGAGCAGAATGTGCATGGTAACTGTTCCGAGGGTCAGTGTTGATTGTTCAGAAGCCTTACGGCCTGGGGGAAGAAGCTGTTTTTCAATCAATCAATCAAGTTTTATTTGTATAGCCCACATTCACAAATAACAATTCGTCTCATAGGGCTTTAACATTGTGTGACATCCTCTGTCCTTAACCCTCAGCAAGAGTAAGGAAAAACTACTAAAAACCTTTTTCACAGGTAAAAATATGTAGAAACCTCAGAGAGAGCCACATGTGAGGGATCCCTCTCTCAGGACGGACAGAAGTGCAATAGATGTCAGGTGTAAGAAAACATCATCAGGATTTTTAGCAGCATCGATGAGGGTAAACATTTTTCAATACTATGTGTCAGGCAGTCCTGCTGCAATCACAGTCTCTGGCCAGCAGCCAGCAAGACCACGATCCAGCATCAGGATGGGATCCACTATAATCTACAGTCATTGTCCACCGCCGCCAGTTAGAATCCATTATCAGCTGCCGCCTCGGTCGTGGTCCACCATCATCCGATGCCAACGCGACAAAGGATCCTCCATTACAACGACGATCAGCTGGCACGATACAGAATCCACCGAACTGGATCCACCATTGCGACCTCTGACGCACGATCCACAATCATAATCCATGGTGCGGCCACAGCTGTGGCCCTGCATCCGCGGGCGCTAAGGCACAGAAACTCCAGGAAAGGGGTCAAGTTAGTAACATGTACTGATGAGATAAGAATTATCTTGATGTGATAAATATGGAGAAAAGGAAGGAGAAGCAGGAAAGAGAAGCTCCGTGTGTCTTGTGTCATAAATTCCCTGTGCGTCTTAGCATCATAAGGGGTTTTTGCCATTTAATCAATTTTGGAACATCGCACTAATTAGCTCTAACTATAAGCTTTATCAAAAAGGAAGGTTTTGAGTCTACTTTTAAACGAACAGAGCGTGTCTGCTTCCCTAACTGAAAGTGAGAGATTATTCCACAGGAGTGGGGCTTGATGGCTAAAAGCTCTGGCTCCTACTCTACTTTTAGAGACTTTAGGGACAACAAGTAAACCTGAGTTCTGGGATCGGAGTGCTCTAGTAGGTTGATATGGAACTAACATCTCTTTAAGGTAAAGAGGTGCCATATCATTAAGGGCCTTGAAGGTGAGGAGGAGAATTTTAAATTCTATTCTAGATTTAACAGGAAGCCAGTGTAGTGATGCTAATACTGGAGAAATGTGCTCTCTTTTCTTAGTTCTCGTCAGGACACGTGCTGCGGCATTTTGGACCAGCTGCAGAGTCTTTAACGACTTGCTGCTGGAGCCTGATAATAGTGAATTACAGTAGTCCAGTCTCGATGTAACAAAGGCGTGGACTAGTTTTTCTGCATCTTTTTGCGAAAGGACATGTCTGATTTTTGAGATATTACGCAAGTGGAAAAACGCGGTCCTAGAAATTACTTTTAAGTGACTATTAAAGGACAAATCAGGATCGAAGATCACTCCCAAGTTCCTGACTGTGTCATTGGAAGCAAGGGCAATGTCATCTAGCGCAGCTATATCATTAGATAATGTTTCTCTAAGGTGTTTAGGGCCGAGTATTATAACCTCTGTTTTATCTGAGTTTAATAAGAGAAAATTGCGGGTCATCCAGGTTTTTATGTCCTTGAGACATGCTCGAAGTTTAGTTAATTGATTACTTTGATCAGGTTTTATTGACAAATATAACTGGGTGTCATCCGCATAGCAGTGGAAATTTACCGAGTGTGTCCTGATAATGTTTCCTAGTGGAAGCATATATAATGAGAATAAAATTGGGCCGAGCACAGACCCCTGTGGGACACCATGGTTAACTTTGGTGCGCACCGATGACTCATCATTGATTTGAACGAATTGGGAGCGATCAGCAAAATAAGATTTAAACCAGTTTAAGGCCGTTCCTTTAATGTTAATTAACTGTTTTAGTCTCTCTAATAAAATTTGATGGTCAATTGTGTCGAATGCTGCACTGAGATCTAACAGAACGAGGACAGACACAAGTCCCTGATCTGAAGCTATTAGAAGGTCATTAGTGACTTTTGCCAGGGCTGTCTCTGTGCTGTGATTGGTTCTAAACCCAGACTGAAAGTCTTCATATATATTATTTTCCTGGAGAAACTCACACAGCTGATTGGCTACAACTTTTTCTAAGATTTTAGATAGGAAGGGGAGATTAGATATTGGCCTGTAATTTGCTAAAACCTCTGGGTCTAGGGTGGGTTTTTTGAGTAGGGGTTTGATTACAGCTATTTTAAAAGACTGTGGTACATAACCTGATGATAATGACAGATTGATTGTGTTAAGTAACAAATTATCTATTAGGGGCAGAATTTCTTTAAGTAATTTAGTTGGAATCGGATCTAAAATACAGGTTGTTGGTTTAGAACCTGAGACTATTTTGGTAAACTGATCACGGGAGATCAGAGCGAAGCTGTCTAAGTAATGGGAAGGATTCTCAGCCGTTTCTGAGATCTCTATTGTTGGGAGGGTATTAGTGCCAATTGAGGGCAGGAGATGATTGATTTTATTTCTAATAGTTAGAATTTTATCATTAAAAAAGGTCATAAAGATATCGCTATTTAGGGATCGAGGAATACTGGGTTCGGTGGAGGTGTGACTCTCTGTCAGCCTGGCTACAGTGCTGAAGAGAAACCTTGGGTTGTTTTTATTCTCTTCTATTAGTTTTGAATAATAGGCAGCTCTTGCTTTGTGGAGAGCCTTTTTATATTCTTTAACACTACTCTTCCAGTCTAGGAGATTTTCAACACTGTTGCTGGAGCGCCACTTCCTTTCTAGTTTTCTTGATATTTGTTTCAACTCATGTGTCTTGGAACTATACCACGGAGATAATTGACTGTTTTACACATTTCTTTTTTATAGGCGCTATTGAGTCTAGTGTTAATCGTAATGAGTCTGCAGAGCTGTCTATGAGGTGGTCAATCTCAATAGAGCTCGGGTTTTTAAAGGATTTGGTGTTTATGTCGACGGATAATACGGGTTTAAATGTAATCGGAATTATTTCCTTAAATTTAGCTACAGCACTATCAGGTAGACATCTAGAAAATGAGTTTTTTATTAGGGGCATATATTCAGATAGTGAAAAATCGAAGGTTATTAAATTATGGTCTGATAGTACTGGATTGCGCGGAAGTACTGTTAAATGTTCAATTTTGACACCGTATGATAACACAAGGTCAAGTGTGTGGTTACAACAATGAGTAGGTTGATGTACACACTGACTGAAACCAATTGAGTCTAGTATTGAAATAAATGCTACGCTCAGGCTATCTTTATTATTGTCAACATGAATATTAAAGTCACCAACAATAATAATTTTATCGGTCTTTAGGACTAGGTTTGATAAGAACTCAGGGAATTCTGTTAGAAATTCAGTATAAGCCCCAGGAGCACGATAAACTACAGCAAATATGATTGGCTGTTGGTGTTTCCTGGATTGACGTGGAAGACTAAGAACAAGACATTCAAATGAGTTGTAGCTGAGTTTAGGTTTAGGATTAATTGATAGACTGGAATTAAAAATAGCAGCAACTCCACCTCCTCGCCCGAGTTCCCTGGGAACGTGTGAATTGATATGACTGGGGGGAGTAGATTCATTCAAACTGACATAATCATCAGGATGCAGCCACGTCTCAGTAAGGGACAATAAATCTATATTGTAGTCTGAGACTAGTTCATTAACTAAAATAGCCTTTGAGGACAGTGATCTAATGTTTAAAATACCACATTTGAAAATCTTTGTTTCCTGTGTTGTTCCAGAGGTTGTGTTAATAAGTATAAGATTATTGTGTGGAGTTCTCGCTCTGTTATTGTTTAATTTAAATAATTTAATCGGACGGTAGACAGAGACAGTCTCTATGCAGTTGGGTGACTGATCCAGAGGGAGCGCAGAGAAGTGTTTAGCACTGCAGCTCTGCTTCCTGGTCCCAACTCTGGGTTGTCATGTGATAGACTTAGTAATATTCCTAGATAAGAGAGCTGCCCCATCCCAAGTGGGATGAACGCCGTCTCTCCTGACAAGACCAGGTTTCCTCCAAAAAGTTTGCCAATTATCTATAAAGCCCACACCGTTTACAGGACACCAGCCAGCGGTTAAAAGACAACATGCGACTAAACATGTCATCACCTGATGTGTTAGGGAGAGGGCCAGAGAAAACTACTGTGTCCGACATCGTTTTAGCACTCCAGGAGGGGACTGAGCACGCAGCCCTCAGGGGCCCCGGTGCTCAGGGTCAGTGAGGAGGATGTGTGGTTGCCCATTCTCACCACCTGGGGTCTGCTCGTCAGGAAGTCCAGGATCCAGTTACAAAGTTGGGTTTTAAGACCCAGGCTCCTGAGCTTGGGGACGAGCTTGGCAGGCACAATCGTGTTGAACGCTGAGCTGTAATCCACAAACATCATCCTCACATATGTGTTGGCCTTTTCCAGGTGGGAGAGGGTGGTGTGTGTTGTGAGGGCGATAGCATCATCCGTGGACCTGTTTGTACGGTATGCAAACTGCAGGGGGTCAAGGGTGTTTGGAAGGGTCGAGCAGATGTGGATTTTGACCAGCCGCTCGAAGCACTTCATGATGGTGAAGGTCAGTGCTACAGGGCGGTAGTCATTTAAACAGGTGATGGAGGGTTTCTTGGGTATGGGGATGATGGTGGCCTGCTTGAAGCAGGTGGGGACTGTTGACAGTTGAAGGGAGAGGTTGAATATGGAGGTGAAGACCTCCGCTAGCTGGTCGGCGCGCCCCCTGAGGACACGGCCTGGAACTCCATCGGGCCCAGATGATTTTCGAGGCTTCACTCTTTGAAGCTCTCGCCTCACATCAGCCACGGTCAGGGACAGAGTGCAGTCATTGTCTCGGTCTTCGGCCAGTCTCGCGGATGGAAGGGTGTTGGTTGCCTCAAACCGTGTGTAGAAGGTGTTGAGGTCATCAGGTAGAGAGGCGGCAGGCTGATCATCACTGCTATTTCTCCCTTTATAGCCTGTGATGTGTCGCAGGCCACCTCACAAGCGTCTGGGGTCAGAGCTGAGGTAGTTGGATTTCAGCTTGTCCCTGTAGTCTCTTTTTCCATCTCTGATAGCCCTCCATAGGTCCCATCTGGACTTCCTCAAAGCTTCTGGGTCACCAGAGTTAAAGGCAGAGGACCGTGCTCTGAGCTTTGCACGGACATTACCATTTACCCAGGGCTTTTGGTTAGGGAAAGTCCTGACACTGACCCTAGGGACGACATCATCGATGCATTTGGAGATATATGAAGAGACAGTGCCTGTGTATTCGTTGATGTCCCCATCCGCTGCAACACAGAACATCTGCCAATCTGTTGTTTCAAAGCAGTCCTGAAGAGTGCTAATAGATTCAGCACTCCAGCGTTGAACTGCCCGAAACACCGGTGGAGGGGTTTGTGGCTGTTCCGTATTTGTGTGTAACAATGATCAAGAGTCTGGTCACCCCGGGTGGGAAAGTGAATGTGTTGATGAAATTTTGGCAAAACTTTCCTCATATTAGCCCTATTGAAGTCACCAACAACAATAGAGACTGCCTCAGGGTTTGCATCCTCAAGTCCATTAATAACTCCGTACAGATCGTCTAACGCGCAATTTTGTCTGCCTGCGGTGGAATGTAAACAGCTGTGATGATGACGGAGCTGAATTCAAAGGGGAGGTAGAAGGGGCGCACTTTTATCGCTAGCAGCTCCAGGTCTGGTGAACAGCGTGTAGAAAGCACAACAACATCCGAGCCCCAGCGAGAGTTCACCATCAAGCATACCCCTCCACCTCTGCTCTTACCCGACTCGGAGGTTCTGTCCTGCCGGTAGATGGAAAAAACGGCCGGAGTAACGGCCGCGTCAGGCACCATGGGATCCAGCCAGGTCTCCGTGAGCGCCAGCACACAGCAGTTTGACGCCACGACACGGTCACACGGCCTTAATACCATATGAATATCATTAAGGGGGGGCTGTTGATACACACATGAGTGAGTTAGAACCATGAATATTGAAGTTACAGCAATTTCGTGGTTCACGGCGAGTTGATGAACTTGTATGGCGTTTGACGAAAAGTCACAGTAATGTTATGTCTTCATTATCAATGTCTTGAGACCCATTTGATACAGTTTGACATGGTTGAGGTCAGTGGATGAGGAGGAATACATCCAAGTGTAAGACATGCAAAAAACAAGACATTTCCTGTTTCCACCAGTTGGCGCTGTGATTTCAAGTCATAATTTTTGTGTAGATGTCATCAGGTCGGGACTCTTGGCTTATATGTCTAGTTTGGACTCGATCTGACCGTGTATGTCCGAGATACAGAACCTCATGTTTTGATGGCGTTTAATCAAATTTTGACCCCATGCCACGGTGTGACGAAAAATCGATCTCTAAATCTGTTTTTATCTCCATCTTGTTCTGATGACACTCATCTCAATTCGAAGTTGATCTGATGAAAGCCCTCGGACAAGTATGTAAAAGTAAAAATGGTGAATATGCTCAAATGGCCACTAAATGCCAAATGGCGGGCTTCCTGTTGCGTTTTTCATGATGCTCCTTGAGACTTTTTTTCATGACTTGTCACGAAACACCTTTGTTCCGATTTTGGTGAAGATCGGTGAAGGGGAAACCTTGGTGCTGATTCCAGGGGGCGCTGTTGAGCCATTTAACCACGCCCAATTACAAATTACATTTTCCCCACTTTCTAATTTTCTGCAAAGTTTGGTAAGAAGTTCAGCATGTTAAAGCCCTCAAAAAGCCAATTAATTTGGGTTAGAATAATAATAATAATGATAAGAAGAAAAATCCTTCTATTCACCACTCACACTCTATTCTTCTAATCCACCTATTTCTATAAAAGAAACCCAATTCAGATTTCAGCTTCTTTAATAGTTCATTAATGTGAGTTTTAAAAGATAGTTTGTCTTCCAGCCAGATACCCAGATATGTATAATTTTTAACTCTTTAAATTCAACCCCAGTTTTTCTACTGATATTTAAAATTATGGGGAGGTTGAAGAGCATGTAATTGGTCTTATCTGTATTTAATGCTAGTCAGAGTTTAGCAAGAGCAATGTGATCTTGTAAAGACAAGACACTATGTGATTTAGCCTTTTAAAGGGAGGAGAAACTCTGCACTCTCTCTGGATATCCATTTTTTGCCAGGACAGTACCAAACATGGGGGTTAGTTGTAATTCAGGGGAAGCATCCTCAAGTAGTTTGAGCAAGCCTATATCACTGAGCCTGTCAGGGATTAGCTGTCTGCAGCATATGCCACTTTAAAAATTGAAAATGTCATCTCAAATACTCCTGAGCTTGGGGGAAGACCCGCAAACATGACCCAAGGTCTCGTCACTCGACTAAAGGCCGGCGCATGCTTCTGCGTTTTCACGGGAACGGAGACGCAGGAGCCCTTCCGGGCCCCTCACGGCCCTTCCTACGTCCTTACGTGCGTCGGCCAATTTTTCTTACTAGACGGCAAAGCCCCGCAAGCGTCACCCGGCCGCGAGGGCTGTGATTGGTCTGCTGACTACATCATTTCCGGAGTCGCATTTCCGGTTCATGCCCGGAAACCACGGAGGATTTAGAAGAACGAATATGGACCAGATAGAAGAGCACTTGGCAGAAGAGATCCGACACTATGTCCACTAGTATAACCCGTCACTAACCGGCGGATTTTTCCGCCAGAAAAAGGCTCTGAGGAGCCGCCGTGGCGATGTAAATAAATCGCTCTTCTTCGTGCAACACACGAAGAAGAGCCGACTTCGACAAAAAACATTACTGCGCCTAGTGTTCTGGCGGGGAATTGCATGGCAACACGCGCAACGGTTGGAGAACCATGAATGAGAACGAGTCCTACGTTACAGCTGCGTGCCTGCGGGCCCCTGACGACGCAGAAGCATGCGCCGGCCTTTACACTTATTACAGGGAGCAGAGACAAAAGGAACAATTCTACATTTTTTGGTCCCGCAATATTAAGGCTGGTGGGTGAAACTAACATCAGTCCAGCACTGATTGGAAATACCTAGATCCCATACGACTCTTACACCCATACCTCATCCAAAACCTCTGCACATGTTCTTAATCCGTATCTCCTTTATACCGAGAGAAGGACTTGTCACAGAAAAAAGACTGACAAGCTATCAGATCCAAAACATCCACCAAGCCAGACTTAAAAGATGGCATTTTACAGATAGAAGCATATTGGCGTTAATCCACACCTCAAAATGTTTACAGTAATTTCACAAGCTTGGGACAACAAAACTAATCAAGCATGATATGAACTTATACATACTTTAAAATCACAATAAAATATCAGGTATTTGAGGAGGTACAATATTGTACAGTTCTAATGCAGCTTCTGGCACTCAAGTGAACAGCATTTGTTCTTGCTGTATATTTGCTTTAGAATCATGCAGTGGAGATGAAACCACTGATAACTGTAGTTTTTCATTTCCACAGAGCAAAACAATGCAGCTCTGTGAAATCGTTGTCTGCATACTCATGAGTCACACAAAAAAGTATAAAATATAGCATTCCTACGATTTCAGTTCCAACTGTATCAAACAAACACAGGCATATTCCATCTAATGCACATTTTCATACACCCTGTTTCCACTGTCTATTACAAACTCAAAAATTCTACTATGTTCTGTCTCATTCTTTATTTTTTGATTCCTCTTTTTTCTATGCAGACACACTCTTCAGTCCCCAACTGATGAGACAGATTAAAAGACAAAGGATTGAGAGAAATTAAAACCGAACCAACAGAAACCAAAAACATGACAGAGCTGTGGGCGATGGAGATGGGTCCTTATATCTGGACTGATTATGCAATTCTAAATGCCTCTTTCTCTTTCCCCTCTTAGGTTCATGCTTCTCAACTTTTAGTATTAGTATTTAGTATTACAAGACATGCCAACAGATGACGGGGAAAATAAATGTAGCTTACTTAGCTTGTTTGAATAATGCATGATGGCCCCAGAAGAGGCTTATGGGCAAGGTTGAAAGGAAAGAACTTGATATATTAACTCTAAATATCGAAATTCAGTAATGGGTATGTCTCCTAGACAGAACTTCTGTCTTTAGACAGAACCCATCCTATTTCCCTGCCACAAAGCAGTACTTTTTTTTGGACATGGGTATGGCTAGTGGCTCTATAATGCTTTCTATTAAACAGCATTCTTGGAAAAATGCATGCTAAACATGGCGAATTGTTTATTATTTTATGCAAAGTTGGTCTCAGTCGAAGTGATGCACAAAATTCAATTGTGTGCTCAGGCGATTGATGTCTGATTGACAAAACATGCCATCTTCACTGTTCCCAATCAGGTTTCCATGTCGACTTCTATAATGGTGCATATCTGTCTCCAGCAGCTATCATATAGAACATCAGCTTGTCCTCAAAACTTTCCGCCATTTTGTCCATACACTGCCCCCACCCCCCTTATGCATATATCACATCTTCCATACATGTACTTTCTATGATACCAATGCATGCAGAATGTGTGAGTCAGCCATCATTCACACTCCAATGTGGTCATAGTTACTTAAAATAAGTTATTTCTCTGCTCTATATCTTGCAGACTCACTTAAATTTACTCAAAAACCCTCTGTGGCTGTCGCCTTTTTTGCCGTGCATGGTTTGGATTCTGGTTATGAAGTAATTTGTAATATAAAAGATGTAATGTTTAATGCATGCATTTTATATTAGCTAAAATGCAAAGTTGGTACTTTAGATATGACATAAGATGAATTTGCTGTTTTAAGTTCCATAAATATGATCAAATATTAGATTTTTGTTTGAATTTGGTATTTCTGTTTGCATTAATTGCTGAATAATTTAAGGTGAAATGCTTTCTTGATGCTGTATTTGACAAGCATACAAAGAAATAGATTTTGTCTTTGTTTGTGATGCAGATTGAAAGCAGCCTCATTAGGAGATGCCGGTACACTACAAGTCACAAGGTTATTTTACAGATCGGGGTGAAAAGAGGAGGATAAGAGGAGAAGGGAAAGATTATGAAATGGCGACAGCAAGCACAAACAGATAATGATGTCTAATGATCGCCTTGCTTTCTCAGCTGCATGAGAAGAAAGCAGGAGCGTGGAGCTGATTTGGGGAAGCAGCCATTTTGAAGGTGGCTTGTTGGCTGAGAAGAAAGGGAGAACAAAACGCTGATTCACTCAGCACATCTGCACAGTATCATACAATTCTCTTTCAGCACCACCCCAAGATTATAGATAGTGAGTTGTCTTTTACCCCTTTTTTCATGAATGTGTCTGAGGTTGTCGTAGTAATATGAAAGCACAGAGGGGGAGAAAATCAAAGTCTCTGCCTGATTAGTGACTACTCACTAGAGGAAATATCTTCCCAGTGACAGCTAAAGTGACGGAGTTCTACATTTTCATTTTCAATATCCATCATTTAGCTGATTTCCTTTCCTTTTTACTGTTCTCAGACCTCAGGTCACCCAGTTTCACAAATGTTCACCTATCTATAAATTGCAACATCATCATGATACTTATTGTTTATCTGGCTTCAGAAGTTGTACAACTGTACATAGGCAACTGGACTTGATTGTGTTTCTTGAAGACGTTTCACCTCTCTCATCCAAGAGGCTTCTTCAGTTCTAACTGACTAATAGGAGGTTTCAGGAATTTAACCTCTGGGTCTGTAGGATACACGTCCACACGTAGGCTGCAGCGTAGCTTTGATGCAGAAGCATGAATTGCCTCTCAATACAGGTACAGACCAGTGGTTGAATACCTGAAACCTCCCATTAGTCATTTGGAACTGAAGAAGCCTCTTGGATAAGAGGCAAAACACAAGCAAATCCAATTGCCTATGTACACTTGTACCACTTCTGAAGTAACTGTAGAGTTTGCTTAATAATGTGCGTGAGACAGACTGTGTACTAACGTTGACATGTTTATTTGGATCCTCACATCCCTCACTCACCCCGCACCCCACATTCTTTGCCTCATCCTATTGGTCCACATCCTACCAACATAGGGACTTCAATAAACTGTTGTGAGTAACATTGAACAATACCACATCTTCCCTTTTGAGATAACAAAGAGTAAACTGTTTCGATTGGACCATTCGAACCCTGTAAGGAAAACAATGTTAGGCACTTAAGTGAGCATTGGAACTTGTATGAAACAAGTGCATTAATTTAACAACTGCTGTTCCCTGAATTCTCACGTTGTAACAAAGTGTTTTAACTACCCTATTAGCTTCAACTAAGATTTCACATAACCACGACACCACAGCTCTCCCAGACCTAGTTCTGAGAGTGGGAGTCTCTGCGGGTGAGACTGGAGGTGTCGCAGCAGGTGACATGGGAGCCTGCTCTGACATGTGCTGCTGTCGTGGAGTCCTCTCTTGTGTAGGCATCTGTAGAGGTATCAGATGCAGGCGGTTGCGCTCACCACCCCCTGAGGTAAATCCACCAAATAATACCTCGAAGTAGAGTGGTTCTGGATCACAGTTTCAGACGTCTTAGCGTCCGTGACCCATACACGTTCTCCTGGTGACAAGTCACTCAGCATTTTTGCACGGTGAAGAAGGTTGTAGTGTGCAGCATCTGACATCCTCTTCTCCTTTTCCTTCTGAGCCGGTGTGCTGCTGTCAGGCAGTGTAAACGTGAAGAGGAGTGGCTCTATAACCCCTTATTGCCTGAATTAATTTCCAGTTATATAAAAAAATTATTATTTGTGTTTTTGGCTGTCATACAGATGCTAAATTAAGTGGAGATTGTTCATTTCAATATAGCATACACAATAGATATACATTTAGGTATGAAGCAAATTAGCGACATTAGGCATAATGGGGCATTACCTTAATTTAACAAATTTTCCAGTCTCTGGTATGTAGATTATTATATTGATGCTTCTTGTTCTTGAAATTGAATAATAACATATCTTTCTGTACAATCATTGCTGTTCCATCATCACAGGATTTCAAATACAGCTTAATACCTCAAAATAACTTTGCTGCACAGTCCTAAGGGGCTAGTATGTATTTTCCACTCTGACCACTAGATGGCGGCAGACACGGAGACAAAAACTTGTGTTTATTACTTAAAATACATGTCATTTAGCTGAGGCTTTTGTCAAAAGCGACTTACATTTCAGTACACTCAACATTTATGAGGGGCCATTTAGGGGTTCAGTATCTTGCCAAGGACACTTCGGCATGCAGATGGGGAAGAGTGGGGATTGAACCAGCAACTTTCTTGTTGGAGAACGCCCACTCTACCCCCTAGGCCACACCGCCTTTCTTTTAATGACTGAGGGTGGCCATTTTCAGCATCTTGTGAGTGTTTAAAAAACGCGGATGTTTTAATCTAGCCTTTCAGGTGGTTGATGCGTCATGTTTTCCGATGGATGCTCTCTGTCCGCTGGTGGGAGTGTGCTCACCTGTGTGTGCGTGCTCGTGTCAGTGTGTGTGTCTGTGTGTGCATGCAGCAGAGGAATCCTCCTAGGGGTTTTCAGTGAGAAAGGCGAGTCGTTTGGTTTAAGTTTTATGTGATATGCCCGTTTCACCTCACCTAGCCCGATGCAGTCTAGGGTAAGTCGACTTGAGAGTGTCCAAATCTATGCTGTCAACACGTTTGAGCAGGCCAAGGGCTGTAATGGCTGGAAATCCAAGCAAGGGCGTGCTCAGATTTTTGACCACATAGACCTTCTGCATGGTCTGCTTTTTTAGATTAGATTAGATTTAACTTTATTGTCATTAGCACAGTACAAGTACATATGCAACGAAATGCAGTTTAGCGTCTAACCAGAAGTGCAAAAAAAGGCAGTAAAAGTGCAGAGTTTCGTGCATATTAAAGTGAAAAATGTAATAAATAAGATCTGTACAGTAGAAATATATATGGAATATTACAGTATTAACAGGAATTGTAAGATATACGGACGATGAATACACTATGAGCAGGATAAAAATAAATATATATAAATATGAATACACTATAGGCGGGATAATACAGTAATAAAAAACAAAGTAACAGTCAGTGCAATGTACGAATGTTCAAATGTTCAGTGGTTGGGGGAGGACGTATGACAGTCCAAGCCAGGGTGTAGGGGGGAAGTATAGTCAGTGAAGAAGGTGTGTGTGTGTGTGGGGGGGGCTGCTATCGCTGTGGTGCAGAGTTCAGCAGGGTGACAGCCGCAGGGATGAAGCTGTTCCTGAACCTGCTGGTCCGGGAACGGAGGAACCTGTAACGCCTCCCAGAAGGAAGGAGGGCAAACAGTCTGTGGCTGGGGTGAGAGCTGTCCTTGGTAATGCTGCGGGCCCTCCGCAGACATCTCTTCCTCTGGACAGCTTCGATGGTGGGGAGTGTGGAACCGGTGATGCCTTGAGCAGTTTTCACCACCCTCTGCAGTGATTTCCGGTCTGCAACAGTGCAGCTGCCATACCACACTGAGATGCAGTTGGTGAGGATGCTCTCGATGGTGCAGCGGTAGAAATTCACCAGAATCTGAGGAGACAGATGGAGATCTGAGGAGACAGATGGGCCTTCTTCAGTTTCCTCAGGAAGAAGAGACGCTGGTGAGATTTCTTGACCAGGGTTGAGGTGTTGAGGGTCCAAGAGAGGTCATCAGAGATGTGGACACCCAGGAACTTGAAGCTGGTGACACGCTCAACCTCCGTCCCGTTGATATGGATGGGGGTGTGTGTGCCATCTTTCTTCCTGAAGTCCACAATGAGCTCTTTGGTCTTCTTTGTGTTGAGAGCCAGGTTGTTGTCGGTGCACCACTCCGCCAGGTGCTGGACCTCTTCTCTGTAGGCAGACTCATCATTGTTGCTGATGAGGCCAATCACCGTTGTGTCATCTGCAAACTTTACAATGTTGTTAGAACCATGAACAGGTATGTAGTCATGGGTGAAGAGGGAGTAGAGGAGAGGACTCAGCACACAGCCCTGTGGCACGCCGGTGTTCAGGATGAGGGTGGAGGAGGTGTGGTTCTCTAACCTAACAGACTGGGGTCTGTTGGATAGGAAGTCCAGTATCCAGTTGCAGAGGGAAGTGTTGATGCCGAGGTCACCGAGTTTCGTGATCAGTTTGGAGGGGATGATTGTGTTGAAAGCTGAACTGAAGTCTATGAACAGCATTCTAACATAGGAGTTGTTATTGTCCAGGTAAGAAAGTGCAGAGTGAAGTGCCGTGGAGATGGCGTCCTCTGTACTCCTGTTCTGGCGGTAGGCGAATTGGATGGGGTCCAGTGTGGGTGGTAAACAGGTTTTTAGGTGAGCCAGGACCATCCTCTCGAAGCACTTCATAATGGTGGGGGTGAGTGCAACAAGCCATCAGGGCCAGCAGCCTTACGTGCATTGATCCTGCTCAGTGCAGCACACACGTCGATGGAGGAGAGTGTGAGGGGCTGGTGGTCAGATGTGAGCACAGCCTTGGTGGCTGCCTCCTGGGTGTCCCTGTCAGAGCGAGCATAAAAGCTGTTAAGCTCGTCAGGGAAGGAGGCATCACTGTTTTGGGGGGTGGTGTTGGTGGGTTTGTAGTCAGTTAAAGCCTGTATGCCTTGCCACATGCGTCTGGGGTCGGGGTTGTTCTTGAAGTGCTCTTCAATCCTTAGCTTGTGGCAGTGCTTGGCCTTCTTGATGCCCCTCTTCAGGTTAGCCCTGGATGAGCTGTAGGCCTGAGCATCACCTGATCTGAAAGCGGTGTCTCGTGCCTTCAGCAGTAGGCGAACATCTTTGTTCATCCATGGCTTCTGGTTAGGTAATGTGGTGATTCGTTTGAGGGTGGTGACACTGTTGATGCTGGTGTTGATGAAGTCCAGAACCGATGAGGCATAGGAGTCGATGTCCGTGTGGGAGTCCAGTGTGGCTTGAATGGCAAACGCCCTCCAGTCCGTGTGTTCAAACCGGAGCTGTAGTGTAGTGTCTGCTCCCTCTGGCCACACTTTAACTGTCCTCACTGTGGGTTTCACACGTTTGATGAGCGGTGTGTATTTGGGGAGTAGAAACAAAGAGAGGTGGTCAGACTGTCCTAGGTGGGGGAGGGGGACGGCTTTGTAAGCACCAGCCATGTTGGTGTAAACATGGTCCAAAGTCTTGACTCCTCTCGTGGCGCAGGAGACATGTTGGTGGAATTTGGGGAGCACAGTCTTCAGGCTGGAGTGGTTGAAGTCACCCGCAACAATAAAGGCTGCCTCCAGGTGTGATGTCTGACATTTACTAATGGCAGTATGCAGATCTTTCATTGCCAGCTTAGCATTAGCATCAGGGGGTATATATGCTGCAGTCACAACAGTGGATGTAAATTCTCTGGGTAGATAGAACGGTCTGCACTTAACCATGATATATTCCAAGTAAGGTGAGCAGTGTCGGCTGTAGATAGTTTTCGCCAGACTGTTCTGAGAGAACAAAACGAGTAGGCAGACAATAACTGTTTGGCTAAATCTGGGGAGACGCTGAGCCTCGCGTTGTGCACGTGCCGCCATCTTGGTCTAAGCATGCTTGACTCCACTCCTGGGTTAGGGTAAGGGATGTCTAAGTGAACCCTGACACATCCAGCGGGATCCGTCCCGGACACAGCAAAGGTCTCTCTGCTTTCTGGAGAACAGGCTGCTGTGCACCGGAAAATATGTTGTTCATATCAGTCTGTGACACAGCAGTGACATCCGCTCCGGTGTCGGGTTTGAAACTGATCGTGGTGTTCATTATTCCTATGTTAGCGGTCCAGAGCACAACCTCAAGCAAGTATTTTCTTTTGCATTTTGGCCATTAGGGTTGAGTAAGAACTATCTTTCTCAGGAGAAAGATAGTTCTCAGTACATAAAATGTCAAATTGTCAGATTTCAATTTTCCTGAGTACAACTGGAATTTTTTTTCTTGTTTCCAGCATTACAGGAAAGATTGGGGTAACTGATCAATCTTCATATTATTCATTTTCAGTTCTAACTTAAATATTGCCTAAAGTGGCAATATTGCAAAACTTGAATGGGATGATTTCTTATTCAGATTCATCTTAATCATATTACAACGATATGGTGTCTTCTTCTAAATACAAGTATTTGTAAAAGTGCTTATTTTGCATCTGTAATATGAGCATCAATTCGTACTAAGGCAACCATTCTTCTGAGTCTGATGTAGGACTGGAATGCACTAAATCTTTCCACCAGCAGATGTCAGCACTGACGGCATCCCTCAGTTTATCACTACTGCTGTTTTCCTTTAGGAAAAAGGGACAATGTTCCGCTCAGATAAGTGCTCAATGCCACTTGTCAACTTCTGGCCCTTCTGAGGGACACACTATGTAAATACAAGGGTGGAGCTAGAGAATTGTTGACCTTGATGAGCTCATGGCAGCAGCTTATCAGCAAAACGAGTCTGAGGTGGTAAAATCCTGTAGGGATATGAAGAATGGGGAACGTTTAACATTTGCTTCCCAGCTGTCTGCTGTAGTCAGATCACTGCTGACAAGCTGATCTCCAGCCCCAGCAGCAGCAACAGCAGCACAAATACTCACTGGTGCTGTCTCTGTGCCACCCAGGGCAAAGGAGTCAAACAGCAGCTGGTACAGCACCTCAGAGCATGAGGTTTAAATGCTGTATGTTTTTCAAGCAGTGTACACTCAAACATGATTTGTCATTAATAAAAAAATTGAGAACATCTAGCATTTTTGTCATGTAAACACAATTTTACTACCTTTCAACATGTTTTGCACAGATATGGGCAAACAGTGCCAATAGCACATGCTATCTGCAGTTGTTGCTACAGTACTGTTCAAAGTAAAAGATACATATTTGCTGTTGAGTTGGTCTGTAGCCTGTGTTTACATTAGAAAAAACATCTGAAATTTAATGAAAGACAAAATATCTTTGCTAAATAGCAAACAAATGTTGCATATCTTAAAAAAAATATTTTTGGAATTTTCTTTGAACAAAAGCAAGACTGTTCAATATGTCAATAGTCAACAATCTGATAAGGTTAGAAGTATTAGTGATAGAGCTTATGGAGACCAAACTAGGGGAATAAAGATTCTGAAACAGAGACCAAAACCTTTATACAAACATTCACAATATTGCATCTGGTCCTGACACAGGATGAACAGACAGCAATACTGCAACTCAAAAATCACAAGAGAAGTTGGTTCAAGTTGTAGCTATTGTAAATATTATTTATCACTCCTATTCTGTTGTCTTCCATCTACATTTGTCACAAGACTATTTTGGTCCAGTTATGATGGAGTGATGATGCATGCAGTAAAATTTTAATTAGGTCAAGATGTTAAACAACCCTATGATTGCAGACCCCTCGAGCAATGTAGGAACATTTGGGTCACCAGCCCCGAAAAAAACAACAACTCAGAAATCAAGTTCTAATCCAATCATTGTTTAATTGCAGAGGTATTCTAAAGGCCTTCCAGATCACCCAAATCAACTCTGCTGTGGCTGGGCCAAAATCTCATGCTGAAAGAGTTTATATGCAGATAATGATCCTGTTCGTTCCTTGTTACTATATACCTTTTCTCGGCCATAGTTGTACCATTACAAATTTAGGGATACTTTTCTACAATAAGAGAGGTTGGAAGCCAGGTACTCTGTGGTCATCTAGACTTTGTTGTTTAACGCAGCTGAATTAATTATACATAGTATTCTCATTTAATTTTTACCTGTTTTTGTTGTCACGTTTCTTAACAAGGAAGAAATAGAATCATTTATCATTAATTATGGATTTCATAAAAAAGCGTCATCCCCTGTTGTTGGTGAACAGCCATTCCTTCATCTGTTGTGTTCCTCTCTTTGCTCTACTATTGTGCCAATATAGTTAAACATGTGGTGTTATCATTGGAGTGGCTCTGCAATATGTAATAGATATCTAGATTTAATGTGTCTGTGCGTTTTATGCAAGCACCTTTAGCTACATTATCATGTTGTGAACTTTATTAAAATCTCACAAATCCTCTACAAGCAGCTTGAAACTACATTTAGGTGCAACCCTGGTCTTTCTACATCACGATAGTTTCTGACTGTGTTACTATCATTTCCATCCTCTAGTGTTATTGTGGTGAACTGGGTAATTGCTTTTCTTGCCTTAGTGGGTTAGTGTGTGTTCCTCTGTTTGTACCGATACACCGCACTAGTCTGGGTGCGATACTCGTGGTGTGGGTTGATGAATATTTACCCTACTCCTTTCACCTTTGACTGCTACAGAAAATTGGCTGTCAAATTCTTCTGTTTAGCCTCAGATTAGACACACAAACTGACACTCACAATAATATTACACTGATGAAAATATACACTAAGTTTATTTAATGCAATGATTATTATTATTATTATTATTATTATTATTATTATTATTATTATGCATTACAAGACCCATGCAATAAAGGCTCTCTTCTTGAAGGTTGTAATGATTAGTTTTAGTTTTTTAGAAGTGGACTCAACTCTATGATCCCAACTTGTTCTACTCAGTGAAACCACACAAATCATTTGTCATAAAGTCGTCTATTCATTTCAGCCTATTAATCATTTTAGCTTAGTGGGCAACAAGCCATCACTGTGTCCTCTCCAAAACAGGTACTGAATGTTACTGCTGTAGCATGTGAGCAAACCTTCTTACATGCTCAGTCAGATCAGTCTGCAGACATGATCCTCCTCAGGAATTCAACAACAGCTACATCGGGGGTGGGTTATGATACATTTCCTAAAAATTTGTAAAACTTGTAAAGCTATGTTCAGAAAAGGAATTGGGCTGATTGCCAGGATAATATTTTTAGTCTCAATGCAATGAAAATGACAATGAAATAAACTTTGTGTTGAATTTAGAGAGACCGCATTTTTGAGGGATAGGGGATTGAAAGGTTTACATATAATTATTCCAAATTTATGACAAAGTAGACCTCAGGGTGGCTTTTTCACTTTAAAAGTTTAGTGAAATTATCAGATTTACATTTGTTAAGGCTTTTTATAGTCAAAACTAAGCCAAATTATCTGTCAGAGGACACCTTTTTTATGGATTTTTTTAAGGTGTAAAAATGGGGGACAAGCATCTAAAAACTGTTTGAAAGAATCACATGTTTCTGCAACATGGCACATTTATGCAACAAAAGGTCATGACAGTGACCACAGCCATTGGTGCAAACAAGGTGCAGCTAAACACATCATGGATGAGACGTTGGGGAATGTAGAATCAACAGGTGGAGTCAGGGTGGCTTCAGCAATAATCAGTCATATTATTGAATAAACAGGAAGTGAAACAGATGATGAGACATTGAGGAGAGAGGAAGGACAATTACTTCAAGACATAACAACAAACCCTTCTACTCCCACCGTGAGTTCCCTTCATTCATTCTGGCCGGTGTTAAAGCTTATTTAAAACCAAATACCCTAAGTACTATATCTATCAGTCGGTCATTTGCAAACAAGTGTTAGCTTATGACATATATTGCATATTTTTATTTAAGTTTCAAAATGTGACGGTGATGTAATACACCCACCTTAAAATGCTGTTTCTCCTGCTGAAACATTCATAACTCACTGTAGTTTGGCCTTTGCTTGTACCCCATTTTTGGCTTTTGTGCGCATGTGCACTTTTAGTATGAGTCCTATGCACTGTTTTATATAGGCCCCTGGACTTTAATTATGATCTGCAGCAAATTTCACACACTCATAAATATCAGTTTCTCTCTAAATATGGCGGACTTTTTGATCATGATTCATGAATTATTGTCCGAGAAGTCCTGGATGTGTTCTTCCCTGGGTTATGCCACACTCTTCTGCAAAATCTCGTCGTCTAATGGCAAAACAAAAAGATATGTCATAATAAGCAACTGGCACAGACGACGTGGGCATTTTGCAGTGGAGGACAGTCTCGCTGATCCTCACTGATCCTCACTGATTCACAGTATCCACCTGGTCGTGGCAGAGAACGTATCTGTTGTTCATGTGGCACTAAGACCCAATTACTGAAGCATGATAATAAAATGCAGAGCATGAAATTAACTGAGGCTTGCAGTGAAACATCACCACCCAACACCACCACCTCTCACTCTCTCGTCCGTTCTTCATTTCTTTCACTTATTACCACATTTGAGTCCCACATCCTTGCTATGCTTTTCACATCACAGTGAGGGAAAATGGCAGCATCTCAGAAACACAGTAAGGGCCTGCGCCTACTTCCGGCTGCAAGCGATAATGAATAGCTGCTATTTTTCCTACCTTGTTGCATTGCTGTTGGCCTTTGTTAAAATGAATGATATTTAAAACATGGCACGGCAGAACTATGAAATACATTCAGTATCATTTTATTAAACGCTGAAGGATTTTTTTTTTGTAAATGCCTTTGCCAACACCTCAAACTTCGTTGCTTTAATACTTGTAGATGAGGCCTCTTGACAACACAGGCTTAAATCCCCCCCCCCCCGACAGGCGGCAAGATGAGCCTCAGTGAGCTGAGTAACGAGCTAATCATGAGCAGCCCAATAATAAATAGTCCTTGTTCATAGTCCACTAATCCCAGTCATTTAGCAGTGGTGTGGCAGCAGAATCAATTACTGCAGCTGGGCTCCCAGTATAGGGCCCTGCTCTCTGCTCTGCTGTCCAGCTGCACACAACACACTCACACCTTTGACCCAATACACAATGAGACACAATTATAAAGCTACTGTTGTTTATTGCTTTGCATTCATGATATCAATTATCTAAAGAAATATGCATTTTCCACAAGACAAGGAGGCCATATATTATGACTATATAATGATACTAGACAGAAGAGGATACATAATTAAAGCGTGTACAAAAAAGCACTAAAGACTTAAGAAACTTAAGAAAAACCTATGGTGATAACCCTGGCTGAAATCCTTTCCTACATATTGCACACAGGAGTGGAGTTGATCTTCTCTCCCAGTGCATAGTGTCCAAAGTGTTGGATTGTTCCTTTTATAAAAAAGAAAGTGCCTGAAAACATTTTACAACCAGTCCCATTGGACTTATCTATTGATCACACAGACATATTTACAATACTGCAATAGCATAAAAATAATTCACCATCATTTATTTGTCTGGAAAAAAGTATTTTATTAGCAGCTTGGTTAAGTTCATTGAACCTGTTTGCCTGCCTCTCTGTCTGTCTTTCTGTCTATAGTGAGAATCAGTGGAATTGATTTCAGAATTGTGTGGACTCTGCTGGCTTTATGTCTCTGCCTCTCCCTGCAACACTTGCACACAATCAGAGAGCACAAAGGGAGAGGATGGGCAATTCCTAGAAAACAATTTGCCATCTGTGCTTAATGGCATCGGAAGGCTGTCCACCGACCTGCACCGCAGGGAATTGGCCCCAGGGCCAATGCTTTAATTACATACATAAAGACAGAGTGAGTTACAGAGAAACAAAAAAACAAGAGCACAAAATCAAAGCGGTGAACTTTGAAACAGTATTTCACTAAACAGTAGCACTTTTTCATAAACTGAGAAGAATTTTTACGGATTGAAGCTGTGAACAATGGGCCAATAGTTTCTTCATGACAATTTCTGCAGTAGAAGACCTGAAAAAAACCCATTTTCCATTGCAGTATGTAGTGCTCCAGACTCATCATCTACAGGCTGCACTGTTATGCTTTATCTCATAATATAAACAAGCACTCCAGACAGATGTTAATGTCAGGTCGGACCAGGCCCTTTGACTGGGCACTAAACCAAGCATCATGTGGGGTGACCATGCACCAATCCAAGAAATGCAACAGCACAGACCAGAGCACAGACAGTGTCACACACTATCACATAAACAAAGCTATCGGTATGTTGGGGAGAAGCTTAACTTTGTGTATTACAGCCTGGACATTTTGACAGCTTGTGTTTTTATTTATTGGGAAATGCCATTATTTCTGTGACATTCAATCTGATGCTGAACCACTGAGGCAAGAAGAGACGACCGTCGCACCCATCTTTTCCCCTCATATCAGCAGAGTGCTTAGACTTGTGATGCAAAATCATATAACACTGGGTTTAAATCAAAGTGTATTAAATCTTAATATGATGTTATACAGATTGGAGATACCTGAAATGAGAATGAGAAGTAGAAGTTGAGCCATGCTCAGTCTTTTCTGCCAGGCACCTCGAACCCAGAGTCCTGAGTGTTGGCTCTTCCACAGTGTCACAGTGAAGACCACTGAAGAGAATGACAGGTCTGTGTTTGTTAGGGGGGACTGAGCATCTTGTGACACTTTTTATACTCTCCCATGTATCTTTAAATAACACATCCAATTGTTAAACATTGCATATATAATGAAAGAACAAAGTCTCAGGCAAATATTGTGTATTAATTGCATTTCTATATCTTATTTCAGTACAGCGTTATAGTCATATAAATAGTCAGTGGGCAAATTATATGCCCCATCAGTCGGTAAGTTGTTGCACTATGTGGGGTAAGAGCTCACAATAGATTTTGCCCAGTGCTTTGGTGGGTCATTTTTGGAATTCAAATTCAAAATTTAAATCAGCCACAAACTAAAAGGATTATTAATTCCCAATCTTGAAAATATTCTGGAATGTAGCCTTTAAATCAGTTGCAAATAATATAACATAACAACAACTACTAGATGTTGTTTAAGATTTTGTTCCCTCACCTACTTTTTGCAAAATATTTGCCATGTACACTACCATTCAAAAGTTTGGGGTCACTTAGAAATTTCATTATTTTTCAAAGAAAAGCACTGTTTTTTTCAATGAAGATAACATTAAATTATGAGAAATACACTCTATACATTGTTAATGTTGTAAATGACTATTCTAGGTGGAAACGTCTGGTTTTTAATGAAATATCAGGGTTCGTACGGTCTTGGAAAACCTGGAAAAGTCATGGAATTTTAAAATGTGTTTTTCCAGGCCTGGAAAAGTCATGGAAAAAAATAATTTCCCAAAAGTTTTGGAAAAGTCATGGAAATTTGTTATATTCTTATTTTCATGTCGTTCGTTTTAGGGATGGGCATAAATACTCGACTATTGATTAATTGATCATTAAGAATTTCATTGATGACATGTTTTCATCGATAAACTATTGCATGTTCGCTATGTGGCAGGAGGTCGGAATATCCGAGTTGCCCTGAACGCAGCACAGCGTGTCTGTTAGCAGCTGGAGGAAGCAGCCCGGAGCTAAGCCTCCGCTGCTCGGCTTCATGTCCGCACACGGACCCTCAGTCCACGCGGAGGGTAACCCGGACAGACCCGGGTCTGGGTGAGGGGTTCCGGGAGTGAGGGCGTAACAACGACCGGACTGAGAGGTCGAGAGCCGTCAGATGGAGCTAGCTCTCAGCGGCTAGCTGCTCTCTCAGCGGGGCTTAGGAGGACAGCAGCGCTTATTTACAAGTGTAACATTGAACGGATCCTGTTTAACTGCAACAAGAGTTGTTAATCTTGTAATAAAGATCTCATGAGGAAACACGCTGTTTTTTCTATTTTCACTGCATTTTAATATAGGCTATAAATAGTGAATTTTAATATAAAAATATGAATGATTAATCGAAAAATCGATCGTTAATTCTTCCGACGATCGATTAAGACAATTTAATCGAATGCCCATCCCTAGTTCATTTACGCTGAGTTTTAAATAATTCATACATTTTTAAAGAAATATGCTCAAAATATAAGCAGGCATACTTTGGTTTGTGTCATTTAAGGTGTGCTGTATGCCTTGGAATTCTCATTGTCAGTTTGAATACTACATTTTGTCACTTTTTCGTGTATACACCAAGATTTCACACAATGTTCGGTCATGGAAATTTGGTTTAAAGTCATGGAAAAGTCATGGAAATCCATTGGTCAAAATGTGTATGAACCCTGAAATATCTACATAGGTGTATAGAGGCCTATTTCCAGCAACTATCAATCCAGTGTTTTAATGGTACATTGTGTTTGCTAATCGCCTTAGAAGACTAATGGATGAGTAGAAAACACTTGAACTTGAATTTTGTTAGCACAGCTGAAAACTGTTAAGCTAGTGAGAGAAGCTATAAAACTGGCCTTCCTTTAAGCTAGTTGAGTATCTGGAGCATCAAATTTGTGGGTTTGATTATACTCTCAAAATGGCCACAAAAAGAGAACTTTCATGTGAAACTCCCCAGTCTATTATTGTTCTTAGAAATGAAGGCTATTCCATTGGAGAAATTGCGAAGAAACTGAAAATTTCCTACAACTGTGTGTACTACTCCCTTCAGAGAACAGCACAAACAGGCTCTAACCAGAGTAGAAAGAGAAGTGGGAGGCCCCAGTTCACAACTCAGTATATTAGAGACTCTAGTTTGAGAAATAGACGCCTCACAGGTCCTCAACTGGCAGCCTCTTTAAATGGTACCCGCAAAACGCCAATGTCAACGTCTACAGTGAAGAGGCGACCCCGGGATGCTGGCCTTCTAGGCAGAGTGGCAAAGAAAAAGCCATATCTGAGACGGGCCAATAAAAAGAAAAGATTGATATGGGTGAAAGAACACAGACATTGGACAGAGGAAGATTGGAAAAAAGTGTTATGGACAGACGAATCAAAGTTTGAGGTGTTTGGATCACACAGAAGAACATTTGTTAGATGCAGAACAGGTGGAAAGATGCTGAAAGAGTGCCTGACGCCATCTGTCAAGCATAGTGAAGGTAATGTAATGGGCTGGGGCTGGTAAAGTGGGAGATTTGTACAAGGTTTGTACAGTTAAAAGCTCTGATGGGGGTGTTTGCACTGACCCACTGGCTCATAATATATGAGTCAGCCTTTGATTTACAAGGTAGATATATGTCAAAATGAGTTAGTGTTCTAATGCCAATCTTACCATTTATAAAGTACAACCCTGTGACCATCCACAGATTCCAAAAAATATTTTTGTTTTGTTAATTATGTTATGGTTTCTCTTTGCTGTAACCACACCAGAGATCAACTTTTTTCAATTGTTTTCTCATGGAGGCAGAAGAATGACATTCTTATCTCTGTTATTTATTTAGACAATGGCCATCATCAAGATAATTTCTGTTCCATTATGTAGTCCAGAGGCTACAATGTGACGGACCAGATTTCTCTGTTATCAGACCATTGAATTAGCATGATCATCATTTTGATATATAGATAGCTGCAAAGTTTAACTACTGAATTTGTATAAAAACAGCCGTCATTCCCTCGTTCTTCCACGCTCTAGCATCCATAACACACACTCACACACAAACACACACACACACACACACACACACACACACACACTCCAAACTCCAGCCTTCTATTTACCGTCCTTGCCAACTGTGTGAAGAGGATGAGTGGAGAGATTCCCAGAGGCATTCTGCACTGAGCTCCTGTGTCTCTGTGATGTACCACAAATTAACCCCTGTGTCTAATTCACTAACGGTCCATTTGATTGGATGCTGCGTGTGTGGAAATGGTGGGTGGTGGCCAGCGTCAGCCTATCCCAAAGCAGAAGTCCCTCTCAGGCTGTCAGTGAGCACCATTGCTATGGTGATGTCATCCTCAAGCTGTGAGCCCACCTCCATTGGACAAAGCATACTGATTACTGAAGGAGAGTGAAAAGAGAGCAGTGATGATGAATCTGATGATTAGGCTACAAGCCGTGGGCAAACTGATGCCAGATTTTCATTCTGATCACAGCCTCTAATCAGCTCACATACACAGTCTGCCAGAAATAGATCTGATGTGACTTCAGGGGATGTGGCTGTCTGGAGGCAGAGGCTGTGCTTAGTTCAAATCATTGATTTGTTAATGGGACTGAGAAATTATACAACACAGTCAAGACACAATAATTGATGAGTTTATTTTTTCTCTTTTGTCAGCGATATATTTTACTGAACGACAGAGGAAATATGCCAAGAAATGCAACATTTCTCTGCAGTTAAAAACAAAATGTTCACCAGGTAGAAAAAGGATCAGACATATAATTACTGTAACACTGCAAGTTAATGTCCCCACTGCTGTGTAAAAATGTATAATAATAATATAATAATGATTAATAATTACCCAAGTCTGTAAACTCTTAGACTCGAGTGAGTACATCTTGTAACTGTGCACAAAAAAAACGCAGAGCGGATACACATACAAAAGAACACTTGCTGATATGCAATACAAATGTTTTGCAGTTGTACATTTAAAGCACAGCATTAATAATGTCACCATTATTGTTTTAATCACAATTATGACCGCATTGTGCCAGTGAGGTTTAAAGTTAAGGCTTTCAGTGTGTGTTTTAGTGTTTAGTGTGTGTATTTCCAGTTCAAACGACAAAATATATGAGAACGATTTTGCATTATATTAATCACAATAACGGGGGAAAATATGTAAGATTCAAGTGAGAATTATCTCAATTAAGTTGAATCTGATACTTTTTTTTTTTTATAAAATAACCAGCATTGTGAGATCAATTTTGAAAACGGTTAATCTCAGAAGTTATTTTTCCCATTATGAATTTTTGTTTAACTGTAATAACCCATGCCTCAAATAGTCAAATTGACTTGACCTAAAATAGTCTCCTTTATTGTTTTGTTGTTAATTTTGTTATTATTTGGTTGTTAAGATATATATAAAGTCTGGTTTATTGTGGAAGTTGGGTAGGAGTCCAAGTTTAAATCCCCAAATATTTTTTGTTGAAATAACTGCCTCACCAATCATTTAAGTTTTGTGCGAGTCAAAGCATTTGTGTATAGTGCTCCATATCGTCCAACACAGAGGAGGGGGCTTAAATGGATTTTCCTCGAGAAAAGGCTCATCTGGTAATCTCTGGCGACTTGTTTCTGTCATTGCATTGTCATCAGATCCCAGATGACACTCATGTCAAAATGTCCTTTGGGAGTTTGTGTGTGTGTTTGTGTGTGTAGTGGGGGTACAGAGGTTAAGGGGAGCTAATTTCACGGCGTTTTATTTCCACTGGTCTCATGAGAGGAGCTCTCTAAGCATTATCACTTCCAGCTGGTTCAAGTATAGCAGACGGGACAGGACCATCACACACAATCACCTCAGACACAGTCTCATCTGATTATTACCCTCATTTGGTTATGTATATATATTGTATGTAAGTGGGCATTGGGTATAGAGCTACAAAAACAAATATGTATTTGGGGGTCTTGTTCCATATGTCCGATTTAAACCAGCTGGAAGTGAAAATGCTGAAATGCTCTTCTAAGACCATATTTATATTTATAAAACACTGATCAACTATCTACTTAACAACAGTGACTTAAGGGACATGTGCATTTACATTAGTGGAAAAACCGTCCATGTTTGTGATAATGATGCTTTTGCATATGTAAGAAAAAACAGAAGACCGACTCTTCATCAGATGACTGAGAATGCCAGCATAGAGTGTGGCCTTACAACAATGTCCAATTAGAGACAACTTTTCGTCCTTAAGTGACATAAAATCATTATCTCCCAAAGAATTTACATCCATTATATGCCAGGACACTACAGCCGCCCACCACTGCAAAAGTATTGCCGCCCCTGCTTCAGGATTGCACCAGCATAGTATTGTTTTACTGTGCCGTATTAACCTGCCACATGCCCTCCCTCCTCACTGCCCAGCTGACCTGCGTTCACTTTACACGTTAACAATAAACACCAACACCAATTCGAAGTTATTACAGCTATACAGTACTTGAAGTTCACTTTATTTTTGTTTAATTTCCTCTAGTGTTTATGAGACGCATATTTAAACACATTGTAAGGTGGCCCTGAGAGCTCAACGCACAGCAACTTAAGAAAACACATGCAAGTGGACAAAACACAAGCAAAGTAAGAAAACATCTTCATCAATTTCACAACACAACACTTTACAGAAACCCGCAGCAAATACAGAAACGCGCAGCAAATACAGAAACGCGCAGCAAATAGAGAAAACAACAACGGAAGTGTTTCCAGAGGACTCCTAAAAGTGATGGACACTGTTGCCACAGGAGACACAAAAACGTCCATTACATCAAAAAAATTTGGTTCCACACAGGGGTCGTCAGGGCTCTGGATTCGAATGCGGCTCTTCAGTGGCTCCCTGTAAGGTGTAGGGCATATTTTTCGCTAACGGTTAACTTAACAAATCAGTTTTCATATGATGAACGTGAATGTAATGATGAACGTGCGTGAACGTCACGTATATTTTTTAAATCATCATCGTATCAGGCCATCATGAAATACCAGGAGCGGGAGTGTGTCTGTGTGCGTGCGCTCTCAAATAGCACACACACACCGGCCCCAGGGCTCCGTCCCTGTACACTCGCTCGGAGACACACCATGAGCTCGGGAGAGGGGGCAAAATTTCTCTTTTGATAGTAAAGGTTACCTCTGCACAATATGGACAATACATTGCCTCACAAACAGGGGCTTGCTTGTTAACGCTGTTTATTCAGTTTAACAGGAGAAAACGGCATGTCTCTAGCTCAGACCAGAGGAGTCAGGACGCTCTACAGACAACATGATACTTGCGATTGTATAAAGCCCAGTGTCTCTCAGAGGGTTAACAGGAAACATCTGCATTAATAAAGTTTGTTATTTATTAAAATAAACCAAAAACGTTTAAAGTTTAGCAAATTTTCCAAGATCACTGACGGACACCGACTTTAACAGCTCCAAACTGCAGCAGCAACAACAAGTGGACAGCAGCGCGTTTTTGTATTTGCAGCGCATTTCTGTATTTGCTGCGGGTTTCTGTAATGTGTTGTGCTGTGTTGTGAAATTGATGAAGATGTTTTCTTACTTTGCTTGTGTTTTGGCCACTTCCATTTCTTGAGTTGCAGTGCGTTGAGCTCTCAGGGCCACCGTAACATTGTAAAAAAGTCCCAAATTTTTGGCACGCAGTACATCTGCCACACACAACACGAGAGGTAACATTAAACGCACAGCCAGGACATCAGGATTAAAGTGACCGGAACGATGCAGGTTCATCATCCAACATCATCGACCATAAACTTAAGTGATCGTCAGTTTTTGTGAAGAGCAAAAGCACTCACACACACTTTTGCAGACAGGAGTGAAGTTCTTCTCTGCTCACTCAGGCAGTGTAGACACTCTTATCTGTTAACATGGTAGCCGAAATTATGTATTTTTCGGAGACTTCAATAAATACATGATAATTCCAAAGGCATTGAGTAAACTTGTTAAATAATCATGATTACAATATTGACCAAACAAATCGTGATTATGATAATCGAGTAGCCCACATGGGCATGGATGGACACAGGGGTGTGGATCATGGCTCCAGACCATACTTTATGGTGAAATATCAAATCAGTTGAAATTTTACATCGATTAAGTGAATACTTGTGTTTCTTGTGCTTGACTAATATATATTTCTCCATAGTAATGTGACAAATAATAACCCTTTGTATCTAAGTAAATTAGCTCATTTATGGTGGATGAGTGTGTGTTTTAGGTTCGGCACATAAAACTATTTGCTTCATGTTCAGGTATGATGTTGTCTTTTTCGAATAAGGGACACAATTGTTCTCATATAAGCCAAATATCTCATGTCAGAATGACATGAATATTGTTTTGTGGACTCATTCTTCCAAAGAAAGAATATCTTTTGATTTCAGTGACCCTCAAGCCTTTCCTTACCATCCCTGTGCCATTTTATAAAGGTATGTTGTTTTTTTCTCTGTTCCATCACCTGCAGGTTCACCGGCGGTCAGCAGAGCGTCTCCTAGATTTGTGCTGTGCCAATCGTGGCACTTTCATCAAGGTAGGCCAGCACCTTGGTGCTCTGGACTACCTGCTGCCTGAGGAGTACACATCCACGCTGAAGGTGCTTCACAGCCGAGCTCCTCAGAGCAGCATGGAGCAGATCCAGCAGGTCATCAGAGAAGACCTCGGTAAGGAGGTAAGTGTCAGTAGACTGGACCTGGATTCTGTTATTATTCAGGAAGGCACCGACCAAATCCAGCATAGTTTTTTCTTTATGAATAAAACTGATGATCTCTCCAAATTAGGGCTGCACCTATTGACTGTTTTCTTATCGATAATCAAACGATTATTTTTTCGATTAATCGATTCTTCTAACGATTATCTTTTCGATTAATCTGACAATTATTTTTTTATATATCGCACGATTATTTTGTATTACTCAATTAACATAATAATGATCCCATACAAAATCTCTTGTTCCAATCAAGAGCTTGTTCCAACAACAAAATACATGAAAACTAAAGTAAACCAATTCAAACAACTAATCATCTAACAGCTTTAACACCTTGTTCAGTGAGAAAAGTAAACTCTACCGTGTGCTGCCAGGATTTACTACCGTTAAGACAGAATAAGTTGATTAAAAAAGACTACCGTAAGTACGAGAAAAAGTGCGCAGGTTAAACGCTCCATCACAATCTAATAACAGCATCTGTGTCCGTACAGAGCGTCTTCTGGATCCGGTCCCGACCGCGGTCCGACTAACGCTGACCTATGCTAGATTTCACTTCAGGTTGCTCTTCAGGTTAATGAATGCTTTGACTATGCGCAATCACCTACCATATGACGCGTCGACACGCGTTCTGCGAGGCGACGTATTTACGCAATCGATGACGTTGATTACGTGAATGCGTTGCCCAAGCCCTTATCTAAATGCTTTCTCCTGCTGGGGATGAACATTATGCAAGTATTATTTATTGACACACATTCAACAACTGTTAGCCCTGTCAGGGTAACAGTGCCACAGAAAACTGGAGAAAAGAATGAATGTCCCACATGTTTGTGCCCAGCCCTGTCACTTTTGGATATTTCTACTGGTATCTAGTGTTGTCACGATACCAAAATTATGACTTCGATACTATACCTGCCAAAATATAACGATACTCTATACTTTCGATACGATACCACAAATACGATACAATACCACAAATACGGTACAATACCACAAATACGATACTATGCTGGTATATTTATCTATGATAGTAATAAATAAAACATCTGTAAGGTTCCCTTTTTTACCAGCTTGTTCCTGCCCAGCTTTTTGGACTCTTAACAAATGGTATTCATATTAGTATTAGCTTAAAGCAAGATATAAATGAAAACTACATGGTGACGTCATAGCATTGATTATACACGGCGATGTAGGCCTATTGTCCGGATCTGACTATATGACTACATAGTTATTTCCACAAGTATAATATAACATAATTTTACAGATGTGTGTTTGAGGTGAAAAAAAAGTAAAAACATGCCAACTGAGCGAGTGAGTGGGGGCGGGGCCCCGGGGCCTGTGTGTGTGTGCGATGTCTGGGCGCGGGCGCGCGCGCAAACGCACATACACACACACACACAGGCCCGCTCCTGTTTTTTTCATGCTGGCCTGATACAATGCTGATTTGACAAATGAACGTGACGTTCCCGTTCAACCTATGAACACTGCACAGGGAGCCACTGCAGAGGGGCCGAAGAGCCGCGGGCTGAGACCCCTGGCTCCGGAGAAACAACGACTTGTTTTAGTGTTCTGCCGTGAAAGAGATGCGGACGTTTCAGTCCCGCGTCAACCCCCCCCCCCCCTCCGTTCGCGCGCCCCACCTGTCATGTCTCCGCCCGGTCGCGCCACACAGTTTGAGAGAGAATCACTTCCAACAAGCAGAGGCCGGTCGGCTCGGCCATGTCTCCCTGAGATCACTCGCTGTGAGTGACGGCTGCCTGTTGCATGTGTGATAGCTGGGTAGCCCCGCCCCTCACAGTCAATGCATGCAGGCAGCGTGACAGGGAGCGGAGCAGTGACTGCGCTCTGAATGCGTGCTATTATCATAAAGTACCGGTACTAAAAACGTGCTAAACCGTATCGTTTTTAACGTAAGGGTACCGCGGTACCTTTCTAGTACCGGTACACCGTGCAACACTACTGGTATCAGAAGGTCCCATCTCATTATGAGCTGATGGTGGAATTAAGGCGGTTTGGGAAAATGTATCGCTAAAGAAGAGAAAACCATTTATTTATTAGTCTTCTCATTCAATGAAAAGTAGATGTTCCAACTGTGTCTGTCCAGTCCTAATCTGAGCACTAAGCTTCTTATTGCAAGGTTTGTAGATGTTTTTAAGGAGACATATTATGCCCATTTTACCGCAGCTGATATGGTTCATTGGGGTCTTAATGAACCCCCCCTCCTCCTTCACGAGATACAAGCGCCCAGATTTTTAGCTATCCATTACCTCTGTAGAAATATGGCTACTGGAAACGAAGATACAATCTGGCAACCATATTGTTTTGAACCAGAGTCAGGTGGGCCGAAGCCTGTCTGCGAGAGCCCCAGCTCCCCAGCGCAGGCCCGCAGTGGGAGCTGGAGCAGTTAGCTCCAGCTCCCACTGCCTTTAGCTCCAGTTAGCAGCCATAGCAGCTCCAGTTAGCAGCCATAGCTCCAGTTAGCAGCCAGCATGTTTATCAGACATCTAAGTGGCCGATAAACATGCTGATCGTCAAGGCGGAGCTTGCGTTAGCTAGCTCCGGCTCCCCGGAGCCCCTGGAGGTGATGGTGACCCCCCACCATCATCTCACCGGCTCCGGTGGTGATGATGACGATGGTGGTCCAAGGCCATGTAGCGAGACTCCCTACATGGGTATGGTGTGACTATGACGTGTATTCTGGTCGTAATCCCATGGGACGCACTCTAGTGTATCGTTTCTGACATAGAGGAACCACAACATATCGCGGGAGTTGTTTTTTTCCAGAGTTTTTGGGACGGTAGACATGCCAGATACCAAAATTAACATGTAGATGCACTACAAAAGTGGAAATCTCATAATATGTCCCCTTTAAAGTGTACTTTACATCTTTAGGGGAAAAACCCTCCACAACTGTTTGTGTTAAGCCATTATAATGGATTTATTTAACCTTTGTGTATTAGTAAGTTAATGTCCAAGCTCTCATGGACTATTGATGTATAGGTAGGACAAAACATATTCTTTCTCTTTTATATTCATGTGAATCACGTATCTTTGTAGTTCTTGAGGTTACAGTTTAATTTTACTGCCTGACTAACGCTGTAAGGGTGGGAACTGCTGAAAAAAGGACTTATTAAGCAGAAGTGGATATGTCAGACGCTCTGTCCTCATTTCATTTCACAACCAAAAGCCAGACTCCTGATGTAGCTGTTAATGCTGCTGTTAGCAAAGAGTGCGGAGTCTACTTTCAAACTAGTTGTTATGACAGCCTTTTAGAGGCTGCCAGTTGGAAGGCAATTGTTCTGTTATTCTCAGATAAAGTACATTAGTCTTCTCCCTCTGCCGCACACTCCCATAGTGTTGTGTGTGTTTATTTGTGCTTGTCAAAGAAGTGCCTTTCGTATTCACAGTTGAGTATTTTACATCAGCAATTCCACAAACGGTGAACATGTTGCTGCACATGCCACAGACCCAGTCTGGGTAGATTTCATAAATGTTTAAATTAGACAAAATTACCCTTTTATGTGTGTATTGATCTTGGTGTGTTGTGTACTTTATTTTACTATCTTTTTTTTATGATGGCAAGTATGTCTGTCTGTGCATATGAGTTTCACAGAAAAGGGATGATCACAAGATAAAGTCAAAGCAGAAAAAAACATGAAAAATGATTACACAAGTCCAAAAAGCTGTTTAAACTTCAGACACTAGATTCCTGTGCATCTTTTCTTGCTGCTGTACCTTGTTGCTCTCATGTATAAACAGACACACACACAAGACGTTTGAATGATTCTCAGGAGGTCAGAGACTCAATACTGTGTATCATAGACTGGTCAATATGCTTTCACACTACAATGCTTTAAAGGTCTTCATTAATTAAATATTTGTGTCAATACTTTCAAGCAAACCTCAAGATTCAAATCTAAAGTTTGAATTTAAAACTCAAATTTTCAGTTCAAATTCTAATTCAGCTCGTTCAAACAAACTTTCATCAAAATTACTGGTGTTTTTCCAAAATGAGTCACTTTAATTATAACAGCTATTATAATTATTGTAATGTAATGATAAATCATGTTTACTCATTTATCTGAAGCTATTCTGTTTATTTGACAATTCATCACATCAACTAAATAGTAAAGTGTCTGTTCAGGTAAAATTGATGTGTAGCATTGACTGTGCCTTTATAGGGTGAATAGCCTGTAGAAAATATAGATACTGATAATGTTCACACAAGAGACGACCTCAGACACATAGGTCCATATCAGTGTAGCAATAAAATAGAAAACATGGCTTGCACTTGTCCATCCCAGCAACCAGAGCCTCATCATTATTTGCCAACTGAAGCTTTTTAATTTTAGCTTTTACAAAAACTGTAGTATGCGCCATATCAGTGTCACTATATTCTCTGATATCATTCAGCTCAGTGTACAACATGAATGTGTAATCAGAGCCTTTGAGGTCTCTGATTGTTGGTTACTCAGCTGTTCTGTCGGCCGGCAGCCTCCAGGATTTCAATATTTAAAGAGAAAAAAATCCTGTCTCCAGATTTACTTGCACTGATTACTAATAATGTGGATCAACCACAATGTTTAATGTTACTAACTATATCCTTTCATCATGGAATTTTCTGACAGTAATATAGAATATTAACTTGAAAGAAAGAACAACACTTCAACCATGACAGGACACTATTCTAAATAGATTCCTATAGCAAAAGGGCACATTGACCTAAGCAGAATTCATTATTATCCAGACTTTTACATCCATGAAAACATTTAGAAACCAGTGTTACGTGCTTATAGGATGAATATGAGCGCAAATCACAGTGAACCGATTTTGCTACTCTGTAATTAAAACCCACTAATACAAATGTATTTTCTTCTTCTCTTTCATGTTTTTTTAATAAGATGTGTTTTCAGTTTAAAGTTCTTCCTGTATCTGTATGAGACGTCATGATCCCTGAAAAAAATGATGGTATAGCTTCTTTGTGAACAAAGAGGGCAGCAGAATGATTGAGTCCTCCTCCCTTTTGGAGTGAGGAGAAGAAGTGACACTGATGAGCGGTGCCAAGCATTTCTGGAGATGGGAAAACAGCCTCAGCATCGTTTGAGTTTGACTTCACATGCATCTTTCAGAACATATGTAAGCATTTTCTCGAGGAAAGAGTAGCATTTGGTGCCGTGCTGTTTTTTAGGCACCGTTAGTGGTGACATATGCATTCCCGCTGTGTATGACTTGGATGGCCTCCCCTTTGCTCTGGCTATCATATCCCCTCTGTAGTAAAAATGCCGAAAGGCCAGCATGTGCAATATGTCGTTTTTACCAAACAGAATCTGTATCCAGGTTGAATATCACTTCGTTGGGGATGAGCCACAACAGAAGAGGAGCATCATGGGTAGTTGGCGTCTTGACAAGGCAGTGTGGTATGAGTGTCTGTGGATGCTGAGCTTTAGGAAGTGGCAGTGACTGCATGGCAAACAACACCAAGAGGTGCTTCCCTGCCAAGCAGTTTTCATCCCAATGTCTGAAAACTACTTGGCAAGGTGGCCACAAATCGGTTATTAAACTGTGCGTACGAAAGTTTGACGCACAAATATGGCATTCTCTAATATGTTCTTAACTAAAAATTTTAAATAAAAAAAGGATTTTATACACAACAATAATTACATTTACTAATGCAATGACCAAATGTATTAAATGGCGATCAATTTGAAGCCCTTTCATCCTCATCATTTATTGTACTAAATAAAATATTTAACTGTACCAGTTGAGAGTTAATTTAGTTTACAATAGAATGTATGAGAATATTCATATTGAAATGTTACAGTTTGGGCTTTCATTAAATTGTTTATAGGTCTTTAATTGATGGGTCACTCCCAACAATTTCTAGTGCCATGAAAAAGAGCAAAAATAAAATCAGATATGAAAGCTTTTAAATTTGTCGGCGACTATTTTTGTCATCAATTTTTGTCGACTAATCGTTGCACCCCTACTTTGCATGTCAAGATGGCAATTGTAATGACATTATTAGACACAAATTTGACTGTAGTCCCCTTAAGTACAATACATTAGCCTTTATGCCCTAACTTTTTACATTAGCCAGTAGCTCATGTGTTAACTATATTTGTTTTTGTGATTTTGGCTAATTAGCTGGAGGCCCATGTAGCTTAGTCATTAGTCAAGAGAAGGAAAACTTCCACAACAGGGACAGGAGCTGGGAGGTTTAAACATGTTTCTGATAAACTCTAGATAATCAAACCAACACACAGTAAAGATCAGCACTGTTTGTGTCCTAATATTTTGAGATCATTGATGGTGTTTATGGGTAAAGTGAGCTCAGGTCAGAGGGGGAGTGAGGAGGAAGCCGACTCCAGCAGAGACTCTTGACCAGACCTTTAATGTGAGTCTCTCCTGATTCTGATGCAGCGCTGGTTATAATTATTCAGCGTTGTCCACCTCGGAGTTGCGATGCATCTAAGAGAAATGTCCACAGCTCTAATGCTCAGAACTGTGCAGGACACAGCATTCATACAGATTCTGATCACAAACATACGCAAGATGGTGAGAACAAAATCGACTGGTGCACACATGTCATGAATCCTGCGGTGATTTTGTGCATGCATTTATTTTGTGCGGAGATTAAGAACCTTTCTGTGCACATGTTAGTGAATGAGGCCCATTTACTCCAGAGATTATCCATACAATTGGGTCTGGACTTAGCATCGCCATAACTGCTGGTATCTTGCCTGCGGGCTAGCAGAGCTAAGCTAACAAGCCAGGTACAGAGACACCGATACACGCGAATCACTACTTACACATAAATAAAGTACTCAACTTTACTTACCACAGAAACGGGAGCGCAGACGTCTTTAACTTGTCTGTCAGGAGAACAAGCCGACCATCAAACCGTATTATAAATCCGATATGCGAGTGAAACCCTCTCCACAGACTCAGCTTGTGTTCAGTGACGGGGATTAGCCTGTTAGCTCAGGTGAAGCCAATCAGTCACCAGGCTAGGAACTGTAGTCGTCGCGCTGACTGCGACGTCACGTGAGAATTACTCATAACTTCAAACCTCTATATCGTTGAAACGAGTGTGCTAGAAAAAAATTCACCCCCCTCAGAGTTGTCATGAAGGAAGTACCTCGTGATTGAGACTAAAACCGTTTTCTGAACCAGGCTGTAAACGGGTTTAATTCTGCTCTAAAGTCGGGCTTTTTAACATGGGAGTCAATGGGAATTGACTCCTTCTTGGAGCCAGCCCCTAGTGGCCACCCAGTGAACTGCAGCGTCTTACACTTCCGTATTGGCCTTATCGCTCAGCCCAGGATGCTGCCCCTTGACTTAATCTAGAGTTTGCCTTTCACAAGAATGCAACACATGATTCTCTTCTCAGACGTATTCACAACAACATAGGAATTTCTATAGCAATCTGATCAGGGGTTGGCACAGCATGCAAGGGCAGGATATATTTGTCAGTGTCATGTGTTTTACCACTTTTTGGCCCTGAGATATTAAAATTCTTCATTTTCCCCCCCTCTTTCTAGTTTTATGTTTGTCGCAAGTTAGAAACATCTTCAACACGCCCACACACGCTCGTGGGGAATCACCCTGAGGATCTCCTGCTAGTTTCTCACATGGGCTCAGTTTTGACTAGGAGGCTGGCAGGAGAAGCTCCATAGAAAGTCCAGAGCCTTTCACTGGGACATTTACGTTCTCACAGGACTGTATGTGAACATGCAAATTTCAGTGTCCAGAGTATTTTTTTTTTTTTTAACAATATGTTTATTAGGTTTTTTCAGGTAATTAAGCACAAACAAACAAGTACTAGGAGTAAGTCAGAAATGATGCCAAAATGAAGGGAAAAGAGAAAGAAAGAAAAATGAGTCAATTGAAATAAAATAAAATAAAGGCATAAAAACAGAACAAACAAAGAAAAGAAAAAAAACAAAAGACAAAACTAACAAACAGGGCGTACAGCTCAAGACAATGAAATGTGTTGATGCATCACTAGTATACAAAGTACAAAAAAAAAGAGGTGAATGTTATTGTGAGTCTCATAGCTGCTCTAAATCTCCATCAAATTGAGCAAGGTGGTATAAGAATGGCTGCCAGATCCTGTAGAATTTGTCAAACTGTATCGGATTTTCTGGTGTGCTGTACTGGGGTACTTCGAGGCAAAAGAGACAGGGAGAAGCCAAACAGTGCCACCTTTGGCTCAGGCTTGAACACACAGTTGTACATTTCATAAAGCCACTTAAATATTCCACACCAGAAGTCGTACTTCACTGCATGTCTGAAAGCAGCTTAAATGCCATCAAACCCTTCTATACCAACAACACAGCACTACAGGCGTCGCAATACTTAGATTATGACAATAATCATGTTATTAAAAACTACATATGTATATATTAATAATACACATATGATGATATATTAGAAGTAATTGAACAATTTTAAATAATTTTAAATTTTCTCGATGACTGTAGCTATCTAGTATTTTAGCTGTTTTTTGGGGGAATTAATTTGCCAAAGGGACAAAAAACACAATAAACTGTCAAAAGTTAATTTCACTGATAGCATTGCGGTTTTCCACATTTTCTATGTTTATTGTGATAACATTGTTATCATGAATTCTTTTGGCCACAATAATTGTGGATTGAAAATCTGAAATCATGACAGCCCTATATAGCATTAATTGAATCTGAACTTCAGTGCAATACAATATAGAGAGTCCTGATTTTCTTTCCATAGTTATCACTATTCACAAGTTACTATAAATTGCAGCATACTATACAGCTGTGGCCAAAAGTTTTGAGAATGACACAAGTATTGGTTTTCACAAAGTGTGTTGCTTCAGTGTTTTTAGATATTTTTGTCAGATGTTACTTTGGTATACTAAAGTATAATTACAAGCATTTCATAAGTGTCAAAGGATTTTATTGACACTTACAATAAGTTTATGCAAAGAGTCAAAATTTGCAGTGTTGACCCTTCTTTTTCAAGACCTCTGCAATTCGACTTGGCATGCTGTCAATTAACTTCTGGGCCACATCCTGACGAATGGCAGCTCATTCTCGCATAATCAATTCATACAAGTTTGTATGAATTCGTGGGTTTTTGTTTGTCCACCCGCCTCTTGAGGATTGACCACAAGATCTGAATGGGATTAAGGTCTGGGGAATTTCCTAGCCATGGACCCAAAATTTCAATCTTTTATTCCCCAAGCCACTTAGTTATCACTTTTGCCTTACGGCAAGGTGCTCCATCATGCTGGAAAAGGCATTGTTCGTCACCAAACTGTTCTTGGAGGGTTGGGAGAAGTTGCCGGAGGATGTTTTGGTACCATTCTTTATTCATGGCTGTGTTCTTAGGCAAAATTGTTAGTGAGCCTACTCTCTTGGCTGAGAAGCAACCCCACAGATGAATGGTCTCAGGATGCTTTACTGTTGGCATGACACAGGACTGATGGTAACGCTCACCTTTTCTTCTCCGTATAAGCTTTTTTCCAGATGCCCTTAACAATCGGTAAGGGGATTCATCAAAGGAAATGACTTGTCCCTGATGTTTTTTTTGGAGAGAAGTGGCTTCCTTGCTGCCCTTCTTGACACCAGGCCACCCTCCAAAAGTCTTCGCCTCACTGTGCGTGCAGATGCACTCACACCTGCCTGCTGCCATTCCTGAGCAAGCTCTGCACTAGTGTCACCCCGATCCCGCAGCTGAATCAACTTTAGGAGATGGTCCTGTCGCTGCTGGACTTTCTTGGGCGCACTGAAGCCTTCTTCACAACAATTGAACCTCTCTCCTTGAAGTTCTTGATGATCAGATAAATGGTAGATTTAGGTGCAATTTGACTGGCAGCAATATCCTGGCCTCTGAAGCCCTTTTTGTGCAAAACAATGATAACTGCACGTGTTTCCTTGCAGGTAACCATGGTTAACAGAGGAATAATGATTTCAAGCACCACCCTCCTTTTAAAGCTTCCAGTCTACAATTTGTCTCAATCAGCATGACAGAGTCTTGTCTCTTGTTCTCGTCGACACTCTCACCTGTGTGAACAAGAGAAGCACTGACATGATATCAGCTGGTCTTTCTTTGGCAGGGCTGAAATGCAGTGGAAATGTTTTTTTGGGGATTAATTTCATTTTCGTGGCAGAGAGGGACTTTGCGATTTATTGCAATTCATCTGATCACTCTTCATAACATTCTGGAGTATATGCAAATTGCCATCATAAAAAATGAGGCAGCATACTTTGTGGAAATTATTTTTTGTGCCATTCTCAAAACTCTTGGCCACGGCGGTACAAAGAAAAAAATAATAATCATTAATTGTACTATTTTCCAATAAAAATGTGTATTCAAATAACATTATTATAATGATAGTAAATTTTACTTTTAGAAAACCTTTCAAGATACAAAAGAATGCTTAATTCAACTTCACTGTAGGCCCAAGCAAACAGTGCATTAAATCAAAAATTTAAAATAAATAATAGGTGTTTAACTAGTAAACTCAACCGCAGGCCTAGTTGAAGTAAATTGACCCGTGCAGTATGTATTTCCACAGATTCCATCTTTATTATCAGACCCTGAGCCTCACAGTGGAACACTTGGATAGGGACAATAGGGATTTTTCAGTTAAGACTTTGATTTCCTCTCATCAGTAAAGTAATCTCTCTCATTCCTTGTTGTCTGTGTTGTACTGATTTATGTTTTTGCAGCTAGGGCTGCTGTCGGCCGCCCGCATCCAAAGTGGCCACCTTGACACAGACACCGATGTGTTGCCATCCAACTGTGATGCCTCAGGGGCCACTTTATTTGTGCCATAACTCATTTCAGGGAACGTATGTCACTGTGGGTCTCCCCTCTGGGACTGGAGCCCACACGCATACATTACCATGTTTATTAACTCACACAGCTGAGATTAACATAAGCAGTGACTGGGTGGTAGCTTTGAACCAGAGGCATCAGGCCAGGCACTGTTTACACAACTTAAATTACAAGCACTGCATGAAAAGAGGTTTGGCTGTTAGTGCCAACATTTAAAGAAAATATTATGCAAAAACTATCCAAACATTTCAGTGTGATTTCTCAGATTGTCAATGTTGCCTAAAGTGACAGGTCCATCTAAGAAATTACACCTTTCCTTAACTCATGAAAGTACACTCTGCATGTCAGGTACCATTGCGTGCTCATCGTCAGAGAGGGAGGGCACTGGTGGGTGTAGACAATTTCATTCATTTAGCATATTTGTAAAATTAATAACTCAGCTGTTCACACACAGGATCCCGTGCCACTTGCATAATTTATGATCTGATGTCATCTTCAAGAGGGCTCATGTTTAGCCTTTACTTGATGGGCAAACATCATGTTCAACTTAGCCTCTTTCGCATGATTCACCAGGTACTAACAACAGGGGAATTCCCCCCAATTGTACAGTTTGAAGTATGAATATGAATTAAGATATTCAGTCTTTTAACAAGACAAAGCCAGCACCCTGGCTGTTGTAGATGAAGAAGAGTGATGCCATTGAGGCCATAGTCTTATGGTATATGTTAGGTTTTAGATTTTACTGTCTAAAGACAACCAGAACTTACAGATTGTTATACATTTAGTTTAATATGTAAATAATTCTGAATGTTTACAGTAAATTTCAAATCTGCAGAGTTTGTATTGAAGGTAACGGTCGGCTACATTCGGTTACCTCTGAATGACGACAAATCCCTTTAACTCACACATCAGCTTTGTTGTTTTCTACTAGAAGAGTCAAAGTGGAATTTTAAGTATTTTTTTAACAATGCACTTATTAGATAATGGATGTTCTTAAAGGTTCATTGTTTGATTTAGTGGCACCTACTGGTGAAGTTGCATGTTGCAGGTCAATAACCCTCACCTCAACCTCCCTTTCCAAACATGAAAGAAAACCTGTGGTAGCCTTCAGTTGTCATAACAACTCAAAAGATGTTTAGTTTGACCAGTTTAGGCTACTACAAGAAACATGGGGGGCTCCGTAGAGAGGACCCACTCCTGATGTAAATATAAAGTATTTAAATATACTGGGCCCATTCTAGGGTAATGAAAACAACAATTTGTACAATTTAGATGGAACACACTGAAAACATCACTGGATCTTAATTGTCTTCGAATCTTCCACTACTATCAGAGAAACATGGATTTTTTATGTAGAATTGCTTTGAAAATGTGCTCACATGTGTGTTTGTCTTCTGAGGAGTTTTTCAGCACCTTATACAAACCTTCAGAACCAGAAACACTAAAGGAATCCTAACCGGGGGAGCCAACTGCCATAATGGCAATAGTGACGAGGAGAACTCCCATGATCTCAGGCTACTTCACAAAGTCACATAATTTATTATCATTTTGATTAAGAGACTGCTTGTGGCAGAACCTGCATTTATATATCATGATATGACTGGCATATCTTTGATGATCAACATTTCAATCATGTGTTAGAGAGGTGAACAATTGCTGAAAGGCCACTGAAGTAAATGTTCTTTGTTTGCTTGTAGAAAAGGCTACAGACACCAGTCAATATGAACTGGTGTCTTTTATGAGGACAAACATTTTTATTCAATACAATACAAATGTAATAGTGAAATTTACCAGTTTTAAATACTTTGGCTTTTAACAAACTATTCAAGACAGACTGATTCTGTATTGTTGGCTGAAAGCCAAAGGTTTGTGGAAGCATCCAAAACTGACCAATTGACCCTTGTATAAGTCACTTTGTGGTGTGGACAGCTTCCTAGAACTTTCATCTGGACCTGAATATTCCAGTTGGTTACATAAAACAACACCTCAAAAACGTCACCCTTGTCGGACTTCTAAATGTGTAGCATAGTTCAGCGTCCTCACTGACATTTTCCTGGCGTTGCTTCTGGGATTGAAACATTAGTGGGTACTAATGAGTCAGATGTGTCTGTGTGGGTTTGTCTGGTAAAAGCATCGTTGGGTCTGAGAATTACACTAAATACTTAAAGTGCATAAAGATGTGTGGGCCTAAGTAGAAGCGGTGCTCTTTAAGCTGCACACCACCTTTTTTTCAGTTAACGGGTTTGTATCCATGAGGCAGGGCCGCTTCAGGCTGCTGTGGAGGTTCCAGAGCATACAATAAGTCTCTTGTAATGACTCCAGGTCCCTTGGGAAGCCTCTTTAACCTTCAAACCCACACACTAATTAATGTGTGTGCGTGTTCTGTGTCCACAGGGCTAAGTGGAAGCTAATGAGGGACTACCTCTGCTCAAGGGGCACACTACGAGATGCTAAATGTTAAGCAGTGTTTTAGAGATTTGTCAAAAGGGCGTGGGGTAGATTATATCAAGAGGCAAAACAGAAATGGCATATTTACAGTAGAGGCATCAAACCCTGCGCCAATCTCTGTAGGACAACAGTCACTGTCACAACTGATCTTGCTAAAGAAGTGACTTTAGTGGTCTTTGTTATTGGTAGCTGGGTAGTGTTGGGATTTCAAATTTTAGCATCTGTGTGTGTGTGTGTCTGTGAAGATGTTTATGGATCTGTACTCTAAACAAAAGAAAGGAGGGTGGAGGTAGGAGCAGTTTGGGCCAGATATATGGCCTTCACACAATAATTTATAATAACTGTTGCTGCTTGGTGTTAATCTTGAAGTTACTTACAATATGTGTGCGTCACATTTCTGGTCAGTCTCAAACCTGTTTTGACAAAAGTTCCGATAAGGCCTGTTGTGGGAGACTGTGAATCGTGACATTTCAATACACTGTACTTTAGCTTGTTGTCATACCTAACTTTTTATATTAAAGCATAACTCCCTTTGATTTATTCAACATTAGACAGACTTCAACCAGCTGCCCCAGCTTCAGGAGGGAGGTTAGAAAGGCGTTGTTTTGGTTTGGAGGATGCGAATGTCTACACAAACAGAACATACAGCCGATAGAGCAGGAACACAATTTTCTTTACTCCAATGAACAACAACATCAACCCACAAGGCATCAGCTGTTGAAAGGCTTGTTTGCCAGCAACTATCAGATGAGGAGCGAAACGGAGTGGCTCCTCATCACATCCTGATTCCAATGCTAAGAGGGTGGACTCAACTGCGCACCATAGACGAAGAACAAAGTCTCGACTCCCCTTCATTATTGACCAATCAAATTATACCTACTGTTATAAAATATTCGAAATGCCTTCTGTTCGTCGCGAGTCGTGACTGCCCGGTGCTGCTAGAGTGCCCAATGCTTTGCTGTACTTTTCATACCTTTTAATTTCTTCTTAATAAATACTTGATTGAACCAAACCGAAACCGGCTCTTCTCAAATTTAGGATAAACAAACATGCAACGACAGTAGTTTTTTTCCGTTTCCCACTGTTCCCGAGTATACTTTTGTTGTAACTCTCACTGTATAAACAATGTCACATACGCGTGTCCATAAGCCCCGACATTCATATTCAACTCGAAACAGGGTAATTTACAACATGTTTTAAAGCATAAATGTCCGCTGATATCTTCTGACGAGGTGCATTCAGGGGCCGTCAGAAATGCTAACGTCTGCTAGTTTAGCCACCTCTGGTGGACTTTTAGGCGTAAAACGAGGTGGTGATACTTGGATGAAACCACACAAGCCTAAAACTCCACCATAGGTGGCTATAAAAGTAACCTCCTCCTCTCTCACCAAAATTGCTTTACTGCTATCTGACTGCTGCCTAACCATATTGCATTCAACAGAGAGGTCACACTGGAAAAAAAGTCTCCTTCCACTAAGGAAGACATTTGAGTTTTTCACTCCTCAAATCTTACCGATTTGCAACCCATAAAACTAGAGTGGCACTTAGTAGAGAGCATACCTTTAACAAGGCCAAACAGTCCCCATAAATTAAATAAAATTGCTCTTTGACCTCTCTAGTATGTTTTAAAGCATATTGTCATAGATTTTTTCACTTCACACTATGTATTGATAATGCCTCAGAAAATTATAAAATATATAAAAAGGGAGAAATATATAAAAAGGGAGATATAATCTTACTACACCAATGCTGTTAAATTACAACAGTGGCTCTATTTTGATGTGTAAAAAGAGACGCCACATTTACAATATCCTTTGCTGTCAGTAATAAAATGGCTATTACTAAGGAGATTAATATATAAGCGGGTCATACAGTACACCATCTTTCACCATGGAGGAGAAACCTCCCGATTGGTCCCCAAATTATGTTTAATCACTATTGAAAATGGCGGACAGACAGAACATGACCTGAGTCGAAGAGGAAGCCAACCAAGCCAAGCCTGAACCCAACAGGCATTCTGTCTTTTGTACTAGAGCCTGAAGCAGTTAACCCTGTTTTGACACATGTGGATTTCTCCGATTACAAACATGTACAGTCAAAAATATCAGGGGTCACCTTACCACTATATATACTTTCACCACCTACACCCCATCCCGCCCTCTGATTGGCTGGAGCTGAGTAGAGGTGTCAGCGACCACTCTAACCAGATTATAGATAATATGAACGCCTTGTCTTGTGTTTCTCTCAGAAGTTGAGGTAAATAAAGTCAGTATTTGAGAATTCACTTGTCGGTTAACATTCATCTCTCCATCCATCATTGTTGTGACTCTATTTCAGTCCTCTACCTGCCATTATCTGCCTCCTCTTGGTCTCAGTCTTTTTTTCAGTTCAATAGTGTCAAACAGAAGCATAATGCCAACCATCAGGATAATTTATTGCACATTGCATTTACTTCCTCCTGGGTTTGTTGTGTTGCTACCATGACATAAAAAATCAAATACTTTGCCAATGCAAAAAAGAGAATTAATCTAATTTACTGTATATCTACATGTACACATCTCTTCTTTAAATGTGTTCTGCCTCCTTCAGTTTTAATTTATACAGTACCTTGTAAATGGAGATGATCAGATTGATGATCACATTCTTCTCCCACTCCCAAGCCTCCCTTTTTCTCCAGTCTTCTTTATCATTATCTGTACCTCATTCATCCTCTGCTTTCTCCCACTCCTTTCTTCCCCATCCCTATCTCTATCCTGCAGCTGTCCGAGTTATTTGTCTCCTTTGAGGAGAAGCCTCAGGGTGCAGCCTCCTTAGCTCAGGTCCACAAGGCAGTGCTTCATGATGGGAGGACAGTGGCTGTCAAGGTCCAACACCCCAAAGTCCAGAGACAAAGCTCCAAGGACATAGTCGTGATGGAGGTGAGGACGTTTCTGTTAAACTAATCTTTGAAATAAGTGAAGAAGTGTTTCTGTGGCTCAGACTTCTTAGACACAGACTAGTGATATACTGACCTTAAACCACTGATACGTGTTGCTCTATGCAAAAGCAAGAAAAATAATGAAATCATAAAAAAGGAAGTATAGACATCCAAATGGGTTGAGATGTTCAAAGTTAAAATTTAAAGTAGTTGCACTTTAGCAAAGCAGCAGCAGCAACTTCAGTCCTTTTATCTCTACGTGGGATGCATTCAGGGACCAATTGAGTCTAGGTCACCCATGTTTGGAATTGCTCCTAACCCAGTACAAATTTACGTTAAGTGGGTAAAGAAAATTGAAAAACTAAAATGTAAAGACACCCTTTTGGTCTATTTACATTTATCTAGTGTAGATCTGTTTTTGCAGCAGCTTCTGTATTTAAACTTGACTTAGCCAGTAATACTGTTATAAACTGGTAGCTGTAAGCAGGATAGCACTGTAAACTCACTGAGCCCTTTATAACGCATACTTGCACCAGCTTATTCATACAAAAAATATTGTAGTATCAGTGAAATGCAGAAAATTCATAGATTCAAGACAAGTTCAGTGAACTTCAGTGTCCTCCACAGTAGTTAGAGCAAAGTCCAACATGTTGTGGAACCAATGCCAGTATGAGTGTGATGTTCCTAATAAAGTGCATCTTCTATTTTTACTTGACAGCATGACTGCTTCTAATATTTTGTAATTTGAAGGTATTGTTGAGGGCAGTCCATAAGGTCTTCCCTGACTTTGCCTTCATGTGGTTGGTGGAAGAGGCCAAGAAGAACATGCCACTGGAGCTTGACTTCCTTAATGAGGGACACAATGCAGAGAGGGTGGCCAGAATGCTGGCCAACTACCCCTTCCTCAAGGTAAACACATACAATAACTTATCAGAATCTGTTTTTTCGGCTAGGCTTCTTTTTCTATCGAAAAGCCTCTAGAGTTCATGACATTCTATTTTTGACCTGTTTGGCATTATCTCTGCAGACATGCTAGTAAACAGTGGGTAATAATCTGAGACAGTGTGTTTTAATTTAGGGCCTGCCTATTCAGAATTGTCCTCCATGCAGTTACTCATCCTGAGTAACTGCATGGAGGACAATCCTGAATTATAATAGCAGGGTTAGCAGAACAACACAAATCATGCTTCCTTTACTAGGCAGAGTTGGACTTTATGTCCATCAGTGTTTCCCCTACCATTCTATTAGGGGGGCGCTGCGCCCCCCCAACGGGACCTCCCGCCCCCCCTGGAAGGTCAAGTTAATTATTTATATTATTTTTTATTTTTTAATATAGCGCCAGATCTCTACATAAATCATTTTTAAGGTTACATTTCCTATAAAACAGGTCTTTAGCTTGCATTTCTGTCTCGACATGGTCGCGCGGTTAGATCTCTCCTCTGCGCACGGCGGAGTTCCATCCAGATGCGCGCACACACAGGTGAGCAACCTCCCACCAGCAGACAGAGAGCTCCATCTGAAAACATGTCGCATGAACCACCTGAGAAGCAGTTAAAAATATCCGCGCTCCCAGGTGGTAACAGCCACTCTGCTGCGAGGAGCAGCTCTCCTGCTCCGGGGTCCGAGTTCAGAGAAGAGCCTGAGTGTTGCACGCCCTGCCCCAGACAAGCATCGGTTCAGTCACCACCGGATGACAGGTTCTGACCCAGCTTGGCTGTCAGAGGGGAAATCTCCCCCTGGTTGTACAAGACTGATCTTGGTACCTAAGTATTACACCGGACGCAATTCTCCAGCGCGCAGGCACCTGGCTGTTAACACGGGACGCGCATTTCACAGCGCCGGTCGGCCCGCGATTCTGCTTTCTCCGCTTGTTGTATTTAACCGTGAACGCACCTCGCCTCGCAACTTCAGCCTGAACCATTATTAACCCCGCTGGGTCACTTCCTTCTATCACTGTTTAACCGGCAAATCTGACGAGAAAATATTTTTATTATAGACGGAAGTTTCAAAACGGTAACTTAACACAAACGAGGGTTATGGCGAAGTGCTTTATTCTAACTAGTCCTGTTTGATTGCTGTGGTAACAGTGGTTTCAGGTGCAAGTCGTTATGGGAAGATTGCTTGTAGGATCTCGACTTTTGTCTTCTTTCACTTAATGCGCATGCTCCATGACGTCTTTACAGCGATTTCAACCACTCCACTCCAGCGTTTCCGTGTTTTTCGTGACAGGGCTTCGTGTAGACGCGATAAACATAAGTACCGGATCCAAAAAAATTTCCGGATTCTGGCAATCCAGGTTACTAATGGAAGTCAGTGAATACATACATTACATACATACATATATACATGCATGCATAAATAAATAGATAGATAAATTACAGTTCATAGAGAATGAATAGGGGATTATTTCAGATTTCTTTTTGGTTTTAGGAATGTTCTGTCGAATACGTAGACAGCATAGACAGAAACACATTAACATCATGATTCCTTTAAGTTTTTGTGTCCCTGTCCCCCCCCCCCCCCAAAAGCTGTAAACCTAGGGGAAACACTGTCCATTATCATTTAATTTCCTTGTGTGTTTTTTCTTAATCCGTCTCTTTCAGAATTTTATTAGCTCTGCTGATAGATTTCTCTTTCCAGCTGCCTTTCTTTGTTCCACGTTCAAATCCAGATAGCTAAAACTTATTTCGGTTTTTTTTCTGTCTTTTGCTTTTTTTATTCAGCTCTTTTTAATTCTTTAAGTGGTATATGAGAGAGACGTACTACTTGGCAGTGGTGGGAAGTACAAATACTTCGTTCCTGTGCTTAAGTAGATTTTTCACATATCTGTATTTCATCATTACATTATCATACAGATCACTTTAAAGGGATATTACAGCGAAAAATGAAATTCACACATTATCTATTCACCACTTTGCCGATCGAGGGGTGGGTAAAGTGTCTGAGTCAACACAACACTTCTGGAGTCTCAGGAGTAAAAAGCGTGAATCCAATACAATTGAAATAATTGGTAACCTCTTCTTCAGACGTAATAAAACAACAGAAAAAACATAACATGCCTCCATACTGCTCGTTCGGTGTCACCCAAGTGTTCATAAGCCCCAACATTCAAATTCAATTTAAAACGTTTTTACATTTACATTGTGTTTTAAGCCTAAATGTCCTCTGATTTCCTCCTCGAAGGCACACACACTATCGCTGAAGGGCACATGCAGAGTGCGCATTCCTGTGGCTACGTCCGCTGGCATCTCCACTTCCTGTAGTATATGTTTAGGCTTAAAACATGGTGTAAATTACCTTATTTTGAATATGAATGATGTGACTTGCAGACACTTGGATGAAACCACACAAGCAGTAAGGAGGCATACTATATATTGTTTCTGTTTCATTACGTCTGTAGAAGGGGTCACTTTGGCTGCAACACTGTTTACTCCTAAAGTGTTTTGTGGACTCAAACACTTCACCCACCCCTCCATCGGAATAGTGGTGAGTAGATAATGATTATTTTTCTGTGAACAACCATTTTAACTGCATTATGTTCTGTCTGTATGTCCTTTCATCACGTACATTTACAGTGCCTTATCTATCTTGTATATTACTTTCTGTTCTCACCATCTCACAAATAAAATTTACAAAATTAAAAGAAATAGTTTGAAAAACATCTCCCCTCCTCCCTACCTTTCCAACCAAAGGTTCCCATGATCCACTGGGATCTGTCAACAAAGAGGATCCTGACCATGGACTTTGCTGAGGGCGGCCAGGTCAACGACAAAGACTACATGAAGAAACACGGCATCAACGTCAATGAGGTACTGCCTGCTGCTCTGCCTTCTACCTGTAAGGTAGTGTGTATGTGCACAGGTTAAGAAAACCAATAGATTATTTACCGGAAATACTGATTGTTCGACACACAGACATACACATTGCTGGATGTCAACAGAGCAGCAGCATCAGTCCTCTGTCCATAGTCAAGTTTTCATCCAAATGTGTCGTTAATTTGAACCATATTTTCAGTAAATCGACAAAAGAAAAATATGAAATTGTTGTGTTTGTTATCATCCACTACTCTTATGCAAATGTAACAAGTTGATTAATGAAATAATAATTAGCTGTAGGTGGATCCTTCTTCAGTTAGGCACCATCTGTTGCAGTCATATGTTGCAGTAGAGGGTCCAACAAGATGCCAATTAAATTATATCAAAAGAGCAACAATCAAAGTTTAATGGAAGCAAATTAATAATCATGAATGTGTTAACATGATGGACAGCTTGGTAACAGTGAATACTCCGTGTTTGTTTCTTGTGTTAATTCAAGGAAAATAAAATCTCATAGCTCCACACAATCATCTGCAGTAATTTTTCATCTCACCTTGAGCAGAGCCACATTTGAAGTCATATGTTTTTTGTTTGTCATAATCTAGTTGCTAAATGTGTTGCACTAAATTGCACTACACCTTTGATTGCTACACCAACTGTTCCTACTCTAACAAACAAAAAAACATTTTTGTAAAACTTCGTCTTCATACCTTTGCGCTGCTCACAGCCAGTGGCTGGCGGCATTATGTTTCCGGTTGTCTGTCTGTTCGTCCGTTTGTCCCATTCTCGTGAACAGTATATCTCAAGAAGGCCTTGAAGGAATTTCTTCAAGTTTGGTACCAATATTCACTTGGACTCAAGGATGAACTGACAAGATTTGGGTAGTGTTTAAAGGAATAGTTCATAAGTAAGGTCACGGTGCCCTCACAAAGCAAATGTTTTGTCTTGTGAAGGTGATATCCCTTTACGATCTCAAGAAATCCTTCATATCATAATTGGCGCAAAAGTTCACTTGGACTCAAGGATTAATTCCCTTGATTTTGGTAGACAAATGTCAAAGGTCATGGACACAAAGGCCTCACAAACTATGTTAATGTTTCCGTTTACGTCACCGCCTTAGAATGTGATAGGACTGCCCGTACGGAATTTCATTACATCTGGTACAATTCGCTTGGACTTGACTGAGTGGATTTCGGTGCTCAAAGGTCAAGGTCACTGTGGCCTCAAAATACATGTTTTTGGCCTCTTGAATGTGATAGCTCAACACTGCTTGAGGGAATTTTTTCAACTTCTAATCAGATTTCCCTTGGACTCAAAGATTCAGTTACACATTTCAGTGGTCAAAGGTCACAGGAATCCCATGAATCAGAAATTTGTTTTTAATGTATAAATATGTTCACGGAAACTGTACTGGTTGTGGAATGCATCTGTGTCTAGAGCACACTGATGAAACAAACAAAACAACAAAACTCTCACCACAAATAAATTATTATTATTTCCATTAAATAACCCGAGCAGTCACAGTAATCATTCAGAATCAGCAGGGGAGATATGTTGAAACACACAGTGACAGGATGGATAGAATAATTAGGTGGAAGTGGTGCATGCTGGTCCATGTGTGGAATCACAAGATGGACAATGGCATAGACTTCCCTCTGAACTTGGCCCCTTGATGTGATCAGAACAGGCTGATGCTTTGCTCCATTTATTTGCCTTCTCCCTATGGCCGTAAACACTGAATGGATTTTAATCATTAATCACATTGTTGCTAGTGTTTCAGTGAAGACATTTGACATATCAGAGGCTGGATGGAATTTCTCATCTTATCTCAATGAATTTGCCAATATACCAACATTCTTAAGACTGTTAGACTGCCAATGTCACAATGATAAGCAAATGTCAATGCTTTCACTGTAGATTGTTTTCTTTCTGTTGTGTATTTCTGTCCCAGTGCCTGCAGAGGCTTGATTACCAAGATATGTAAATGTATTGATGACAAACTGTATGGCAATATCTCTGAGGAGAAGTTTGTATAAACTTATGACACCATCACACAGTCCTACCAGTGGGATGATGAGATGTGATCCAGTAAAGCACGGACAGATCCAGGACTAACGAATATGACGGAAGACTGAACAAAGAACTTTACTTTACAAAGACTTTAGTAGAGTGATTGTTGCGTGCATTGAACAGCTGAGCAACAAAACATAGAGACAATGGAAGCACTAACACAAACACTACCAACATAATTTGAGCTAATAACAAGATGGAAGATCAATTCAAAAACAGGACTGAGGTTGTTTACGTCCCGAGTTACAGTACGGAGTTTTACAACGGAGTTTCATTCCCGGAGTTTCATTCCCGGGTAATGAGTAAAGGCCGGCGCATGCTTCTGCGTTTTCAGGGGCCCGCAAGCGCAGGGGCCCGCAAGCGCAAGAGCCCTTCCGGGCCCCTTAAGTACTTAAGTATTCCTTCTTACGTGCGTCGCCCAAATTTTTCTAACTAGACAACAAAGCTCCACAAGCCTCACGAAGCCCGCAAGGCTGTGATTGGTCTGCTAACTAGATCCTTTCAGGAGTGGCATTTCCGGTTTCATGCCTCACATTACCGGCAGAAACCACGGAAGATTTAGAAGAATTAATATGGACCAAATAGAAGAGCACTTGGCAGAAGAGATCCGAAACTATGACCACCAGTATAACCCGTCACTGACTGGCGGAGTTGTCCGCCAGAAAAAGGCTATGAGGAGCCGCTGTGGCGATGTAAATAAACAGTCGATGACGACTACCACAAACGAAGAACTTTGACTTTGACAAAAAACATTACTCCGCCTAGTGGTCTTGCGGTAAATTGCTCTTCATCAAGCGCAACCCTTGGGGAACCATAAATTAAAACGAGTCCGTCGACACAGCTGCTTGAAAAGCCACAGACGCCGTTGCAGAAGCATGCACCGACCTTAACTTCTACTTTACTTAGGGTTGCCAACTCCCTGAAAAATAAATAAGGGACACCTCATTAGCAGGGCCGGCGGACCCGATTGCCTTCACCCTTCCTGGCGTGGTGAATTTCTTTATCTCCTTTCTTTGTGAGTGAAACGATTTTTTAACTATCTGAACACATGGAAAACAAATTATTATCCAGCAATTCACTTTAATAATAAACAAAATTAACTGAATAAAATAAGAATCTTTCTTAAACCTGTCTTGCGCACACCGTGCAGTGCGCTTTATAGATATTTTCGCGCACATTTTCCAACCAGGTGTTTGCTTTTTCCCATTCCTCCCAGTATTTTTCCATCCTTTTCTTTCTCGGAGGAGTACGAGTCGTATTGCTGCTCGAAGCTGTACCGCCCCATAAAGCAGTGTCGGCGTCTGTGTCACTGTCACCCATGCTGCTATGTTGTCTTCCACTATCTTCTAATTATACTTACTTATCTTCCACTATCTTCTCCGCGAGCAACAGTACCTATGGGATGAGCGTATTCTGTATCATCATACTCGTGTGTGAATATGCTTTCAGCTCATTGATTCCAGAGCAGGACATTGCCTGGGAACAAGTTTACTGTAAATTTTCATATAAAGCGCCCTGTTATTCATTTTCCATTGGCATTTTACTGACCATTTTTTAAATCTCACAGTAATACAGGACAAAGTGCGTCTCTTTTCAGCTCAATAAAAGACGGGTGCTTTTGTTTCTAAATACGGGACGATTCTGTTATTCAAGGGACGGTTGGCAACCCTAACGTTACTCCATACTAGGGCTGCAACTAACGACTATTCTGATAGTCGATTAGTCACCGATTATTGAAACGATTAATCGACTAATCGGATTATGAATGACACAAATTCTCAATTGCTCTTATTTAGCAAGCAGCTTTTAAATTTAGCTTGAGGTTGTTCGAGGCATGTGATGACTGAAAATAAAGGCAATAAATATTGATACTTCATTAAAAAAAAATGTCTTTTAATAAACTTTGTTTCATATAAGGGTACTGTTGACAAAAAAGCAAAGACAAATCAAGTTTTTGTCCATTTCAAAGCAAGGACAGGCAAAGTACTAATAAAACAAATAAATTAAAAATCAAGTATTAATTTTTCCTGTTAACAAAAATGACAGGGAAAGTAACAGCAATAAAAACATCAACAAACGAAACTACAGTCTTCTTCTGACTAAATAATTGTGATTAAAAAAAGACGTTTGTCAGGCAATAGGATAACATAACGCTTTTAAACTCGTTAATAAAAAGTTTAAACCATATTTTTGTAATGGATGCTCGAATCCTGCGCGCAGGTATATACGTTTATATATAACATCTGACGGAGGCGAGTCCGCATCGTCTCCGTTACGATGTCACACGTGACTCCTCCTCCTCAAATGTGCGTGTCATGCTTCCATGGAGAGCAGGTCCTCTGTACAAATACTGCAGATAGTTTTTTTCGGGCTGTTACGGGTGAAGTTCTCCGGAACTTTTTACTTTCTGGTGCGCGATGGTGCTGCAGCGGAGGACGCCATTGGTCTGTGTTTTGACGCTATTGCACATGCGCGACTTTCAGAGATAGGAAGGAAGCGAGATGGCTCACTCCTCAGCTGCTTTCATCAGCACCTCCGGTAAAAAAACGACGTTTAGTTCAACTGCACGGCACAATAAAACGTGTTATGACGTAACCAACAAATCATCGACGAGTAAATTCGTCGGCGACTATTCCTGTCATTTTTGTCGACGTCGACCAATCGTTGCACCCCTACTCCATACTGAGCAGAGCGACACGGCACGTCAGGAGAAATAAAGCATAACCGCTGGTCTCGAACAGCAACCTTCTTAGGAGGAATGTGCACGGACACATTCTCTTCGTTGTCCCTCCGCAGTGTTTTTTTCATTGTTGTTTGTTGTGGTTAGCCTGTGGTGGCTAACCAGGTACTAGCTCAGCAACATGTCTGCTTGTTTTCGCGCTCGGTGTGGAGGGGTGGTGGTGAGGAGCGGGGGTGGCAGGTTCAGAGACTGTACCTGCAGAGACACCTGGGTTGGGCTGAGAGACGAGTGCGATCCCCAATGACATCATACGGATAGGAAGTACGAACCGAAACGTTTTGATAACATATTTCTTAGAATGGACTGAGTGAAAAAGTCTGAGTAGTGACTGTTTTCATCGTTGGAGGGTACCTACTGACCCCCTTCAAGTAGTTACCGATAGTAAAAGCCCAGAAAGTGTATTTTACGCAAAACAGTCCCTTTAAGACCTCAGTGCTGAGGTGAAGGCGAAACACAAGGATAAAGATAAGAGATACATGACTGGCACAGATTTTTGTTATATACTTTCAATGATCAATTTTGCCTTTCATATCACACACATGAGGATTAAACAAATCTTCATAAAAACATTTACTGTTATGTATAGTGAATTTCTGAATAGTTGTACAGCTTTTTTTTATTAAACCATTAAGACCTTAAGTTGTCATCTAAAAAGTATTTTAAAACCTGAGGATTGTTTGTAATAACCTCCTGCAATATGGGGTTTTCAGAAAAAAACAGATTTTCCCTGAATACCGGTACTTAATTTCTCTTAAGCAAAAAGAAACATCAAATAAAAAACAGTTTTGAGAGCTCAAACCTTTGGCTCTTACTTTAAATTACAGTAAGTACATTGGAGTTATGGCCTGTAATGATTTTTGTAGCATCAATCTCTTCACACAGTTAAGGAAGAGTGCTGAACACTGATATTTCCATTGATTTTTGTTAGTGGGCCATTATGCGTGTGTATGAGTTAAAAGTTTAGGGAGCCCGCGAGTAAGACATTGAGAGTAGGACTGCAGTATTCAGGATCAAGTATTTCTGTCCCTTGAATGGATCTGTTGCAGATCTAGAAATATGTCACATATTTTTACAAAAATACCAGTATAAAAGATACGTTTGTTCATTTCATTTAAACAAAATACTGTGTGCCTGACCTTAAATATTGCCAAATGCTGCGTCACATTGCTTTGGACAAAATAAGTTTGTGCTAAAACAAAGTTTCCAGACCCAGATGAGAAACAGCGTGTATAACTGAAGATGAGGCCTCAGACGTTTTGTGAGGGGGACAAAACAGGATATTGCAGGCCAAATGGTAAAGTTGGAAACAGTGCATCTCACTCATCCCTGTGTTTGCAATCCAGCAGTTAAATCATGATTATCGTGTGTGTGTGTGTGTGTGTGTGTTTGCGTGTGTGTGAGATGGACTGTATACATACATAGTCTAACCTATTTCCAGTGTTCATCTACCCTAAAATTAACAGAAAGGAAAATGCAATCTTGCTGTAATGACTCATTTTGTAACCAGATGTTGCACCTGTGAGACTACATATTTTTCATATCTATCATTTAGTAAAAATTTGTGATAGCTATCAAAGATAAATATTCAGTGTTTAAATGTTTAACTGTAATGTGACACTCGATAATAAAACCAAGCAATAAAACCATTAATTCTAGAACAAATGTTTAATATTAGATGAAGAAGTAAAGTCTGTCTGAAATAAATACCAAGTTAAAGTCATTTCTAGACATTAATGGAGTAAATCTCATGTCTGAGACTGCCTCGAGTCCCCCACCTCCTTTCCTGCAGTGGGCTGATGATGTCTTGTGTGGTCTGTGTCCAACTGGTCAGAGTGGGTCGACAAGCTTTTTTCTATATTCAGTTGTTGTGAGGATTTGCAGGGATATTTTCTTAATTTGCTTGCGTCTTTAAGCTCTCTTGACCACTGTTTTGTGGCTTTCTAATAAAAAGATCATGAAGGAGTCACAGAAGGAGTCACAGAATCATAGCCATTATTACTAGAGAAGAAAGAAGCTGATACAGATTATGCTTGCATTGATTTCTTCACACAGTCTATAGCTGGAAAATTATAAAACCATCATTTTGACATTTGAGTCATGGGAGAAAGAGGAAGATGTATATATTTACCAAACAGACATTTACAACAAAAAGTTTCTCAACCATGGCATCCCAAGTATAGTATTGTAATGTCCCTTAGTTTCCCTTCTCTCTCTATTTTTCCCAGACTCAATCCAAACTGACTCCAACCTCCGTAAACCAGTTGTGTTTTGTGTTACACTTTGCATAGTGTGTCTCATGCCACCCCCCTCCTGCAGTTGTACCATAGTAAAGTTGCTTTAGTGTGACTTTCTGTTCTGCATATCTCACAAGTTTTAACACAAAATACTACCTAGTATTACTGATAGGATAATATGGTGTACAATAGGTCAATGTAAAAGCAATAAAAGTACTTTACTCGTACACTAAACTTTTACATTGAATTGTAATGTATTTGTTTTTAGTTTTCTCATGATCAAACTTTTGTAATATTGAATAAATGGTGATAGCATTTATTGGCAATATATGCTTAACCTTGACATCAGATGTTTTGAAATATTTTGAACCACTGTCTATTCAAAAACAATAAAATAAAGGTCAATCTTTATTGACATTTAAGATATCAAGCCTGTTTGTTGGGATGGATGGGAGCTGAATAACACGCTTAAAAACATACTTTTCCCCAGTTTTCATAAATTATTACAACAATAATGATCCTAATCTAATCTGTTTACACTTACTAAAAGTACAGTAGCAGCTGTTCATTTATTTCATGTAATTTTTTCTTTGATCCATCTTAATTTCTCTGCATCCATCACAGCTGTAGACAGACACATATATTTTGGGTTGCGCATCCATCTGTCCGTCCAACCCGGCCTTATGAAATTAATGTCTGTTAAATGCTGTGAGGGAATTTCTTGTAATTTAGACCAAACATTCATTGAACTGATGAGATTAAACTGAATTGATTTTGATGGTCCAAGGTCACAGGGCAAGGTCACTATGACCTCATGTTTTGTGAAAATGATTTACCAGCATGTCTGGAGGGAATTTCATTGCATCTGTTACAGATATTCACTTAGACTCAAGGATGAACTGATTAGAATTTGGTCAAAGGCCATGGTCACTGTGATCCCTCATAAGCACTGTCCCCTAAACGCCAGAAACTTTTTTCAAATTTGGATGAAACGTTGACATTTTGAGGGTCAAAGGTCACTGTCACTTCAGAACACACAATGTTGGCCATAACTCAAAATGCAATTTATACATTTTATTTAATAATGACATGAGTTGGGACAGATATGTAAACTGCAACTTGATTGGCTAGTGAAGGCGTACAGCCTCTGTGCAGAATATGTCTCTTTGGACTTAATGTTCCACTTTTTCACTTTATGACCTACAGATCTCAGAGAGCCTGGGTAAGATGTACAGTGAGATGATCTTCGTCCACGGCTTTGTTCACTGTGACCCGCATCCAGGCAACGTGTTGGTCCGAAAGTGTCCCCAGAACAAGAAGACAGAGATTGTCCTGCTTGATCACGGCCTTTATCAGGTGGGAGATCTCCAGGCTGCCCAGACATAAAGAAAATACAATTTGTTCGAATATTGCAATCCATTTTTCATGCTGCTGTCTGAGGCCTTGAGTATATAGGTTGAGCTGCAGACAAACAGTGGAGATGCACATGAAAAAAATTAACAGCACACACACGCTCACAGGCAGACACACACTTTTATTAGCGCTGCAGCAGAATAAAAGCTTTTTGATAAACAGCCCATTTGATGTTGTTCTTAGTAGAGTGCAGTGTGCTGTGTTTGGATTGGTTCACCACAGCCTGAATTATAATGGCACATACTGTATGTGTGCTCTCATGTTGTGTACACACACACACTCACCCACACACACATGCTTTTTGATTGTTAACACACTTGCTTTTACAAACACCCACAGGTCTGACATGAGTTTGTTTATTGCTTGTTCCTGTATTAATGAAGAGAATGTAGTGATAATAATCTTTGAGACACACAATACGGACACAATACGCACACACACAACGATCTCCCTTCGACCATGATGGCACCAATTTATTCCCTAATGACTTCAAATTTCAGCTGTCATTTTGGAGTAGAATTTTAATCCACTCTTTAAATAGAAACACACACGCACACACTTACACACGTACACACATACATTTCCAGTAATATTACCAGTAGGGAACTACACATTGTGTATGTGTTGGAAGTTGCACAGGATTCAGAACTGGTAGATGAGTTGTGTGTAGAAAAAAAACATTAAAGCAGCATATTTGAATATAATGCAAATGTTAATATTGACACATGCATAATGAAGAAATTAATGCTTATTAATATATATATATAGTTATATTTTATAAAACATTTTTTATCATAATGATTGTTTATGTTCTTTGTTGTCAACATATTGAAGGCAGAAACGTACCCTAAAACATACCCTAAGATGTATAATTTTTGACAAATAAAATGTAAACTTCCAACATAATTAAAATGGAAATACTTGAAGCAACAAAGACTTCAGGTTACTATCTGACCACAGGAGGGGCTATAGGGCAATGCTTTTTTGGATGGGTCCTGCTAATGTTGTGGATTATATCCTGGTTGAACTGCCAATGGGAGCATTGCAAAAAAGGCAGCACAAGACATATTAGCCATTGATCAGGAGAGTGTGACTTCAAGAAAAATCCTACCATCCGCCACTTTGCAGAAGCTATGACCAACCAACAAGAATGACTAGTGCACAGACAAGAAGAAAAACCCTGCAGGTTTGCCATCAGCAAACATCACCAGTTGTGTTCATTCTCATAGCCACAAGTAAACTTCAATGAGGAGAGACTTGGTTTCCAATTTACAATATTTATTTTGTAAACACACAAGTTATGAATGTTTACAGTCTGTGGCATTTAGACCCCTGTGAGATGTCATCAGGGTTAGAAGGGGGTGGAGCAGAACATCGAACAGGAATACCCCCCCGGGGTCTAGACACTGGTGGTAGTTCATCAGTCAAACGATAGTTTTGGATGGCCCATATTCGTGAGAATTGTCCTATTGGACTTCGCCAATTGTGACATCCTCTGCCCTTAACCCTCAACAAGAGTAAGGAAAAACTACAAAACCTTCTTAAAGGAAAAACGTAGAAACCTCAGGAAGAGCCGCATGCGAGGGATCCCTCTTCCAGGACGGACAGAAGTGCAATGGATGCCACGAGTAATAGGTATATTGTCAGGCAGGTTGTTGCCTTTTTATACCGCGATCAGCTCCCACCGTGATCGGGTGCCGCCGTAATCACGATCCACTGACAGACTTGGGATCCGTCATCAAGGTCCATGATCTCTGTAGTCAGTTGAGGTCGATGAATATCCTACTGGGGACTGGAGGAGATTGGGGTGAAGGAGGGGTTATGCGCGTCACTGAAGGACGCCTGACTGCAGAAGAGAAGAGAAGGGATTTTTAAAGTCAGGTGCTGAATGATTGGCTGAAGAGCCCGCGCCAGACCTGATTGGACATTTAGAAACACCCACAATCAGCTGATCACTTTGCAGGTTAAGTGCTCCGTAGACATATTAGCCATTGATCAGGAGAGTGTGACTTCAAGAAAAATCCTACCATCCGCCACTTTGCAGAAGCTATGACCAACCAACAAGAATGACTAGTGCACAGACAAGAAGAAAAACCCTGCAGGTTTGCCATCAGCAAACATCACCAGTTGTGTTCATTCTCATAGCCACAAGTAAACTTCAATGAGGAGAGACTTGGTTTCCAATTTACAATATTTATTTTGTAAACACACAAGATATGAATGTTTACAGTCTGTGGCATTTAGACCCCTGTGAGATGTCATCAGGGTTAGAAGGGGGTGGAGCAGAACATCGAACAGGAATACCCCCCCGGGGTCTAGACACTGGTGGTAGTTCCTCAGTCAAACGATAGTTTTGGATGGCCCATATTCGTGAGAATTGTCCTATTGGACTTCGCCAATTGTGACATCCTCTGCCCTTAACCCTCAACAAGAGTAAGGAAAAACTACAAAACCTTCTTAAAGGAAAAACGTAGAAACCTCAGGAAGAGCCGCATGCGAGGGATCCCTCTTCCAGGACGGACAGAAGTGCAATGGATGCCACGAGTAATAGGTATATTGTCAGGCAGGTTGTTGCCTTTTTAGTCCGCGATCAGCTCCCACCGTGATCGGGTGCCGCCGTAATCACGATCCACTGACAGACTTGGGATCCGTCATCAAGGTCCATGATCTCTGTAGTCAGTTGAGGTCGATGAATATCCTACTGGGGACTGGAGGAGATTGGGGTGAAGGAGGGGTTATGCGCGTCACTGAAGGACGCCTGACTGCAGAAGAGAAGAGAAGGGATTTTTAAAGTCAGGTGCTGAATGATTGGCTGAAGAGCCCGCGCCAGACCTGATTGGACATTTAGAAACACCCACAATCAGCTGATCACTTTGCAGGTTAAGTGCTCCGTAGATCAGCTGATCGTCTGCAGCTTAAGTCTTCCTCACTGAACTTGCGCTGAGCTTCATGTGTTAGCTCAGCTGCTTAGAAACTTGAATGGAAAATACAGCAGAAAAAAATAATGCAATCATAAACAGATAGAAATACTCTAAATAATTTGTTGTTTACATCTTAAAGTGCCAATGATTGTTATTAGTAAAGTAGATACAATTCTAATTAGAAAAAATAGCAAATCAACCATCCTCCCCTCTTTTCAGATCCTGAAACAAGACTTTAGGTTGGACTACTGTCGGCTGTGGCAGGCTCTGATTAACAGCGACATGTCCAAGGTGGAGCGTTACAGCCGCAGACTGGGAGCCGGAGATCTGTACCCGCTTTTTGCCTGCGTCCTTACTGCTCGCTCTTGGACCGCAGTCAATGCTGGCATCAGCTCTGTGCCTGTCACAAACTCTGAGGTATGATCTAACACACTAACATGAACGTGAATGCAGTATTTATTTGAAATCATATGATTGAGGTATTCTTGCCAACTTTGAAAAACAATGCCATTGAAAATGATTAAAAAATCTATCCAGCTTCACAGACTTTACAGAAATACATTTTTTTCTTCTGTTTGTACTATTAAACATCGTTAATAACAAACATAGTACTATTAAATATTAAATTTAACGTCAATTGTGGGTGTAAATAAATGCATGAATGTTTTAAGTTCATTTAAGCTATCAAAGAAACTAGCTGCACCAGGCTCCATCAGGTGTAAGATACATGAAATTACTTGGATGAATTCCTCAATTACATGAGCAAGTAAATAATTTGTGGCAAGGTTTGGAGTTTTTAACATAAACCTCAACTACAAACACGTTTCTATCCACACCCTTTAGTGTCTTTTGAGTTTGAGACTGTTGATGTTTAGGACCCAGCCATCAACAGCAGAGCTGAGCTGTGATGTAAAGTGGCATAGTGGCCCCACACCTACTTCACCATTTCCACTGTTCTTCTTTGTGATTAACATTGACCCATAAAGCATCCATAAAACAATGAGTGGAAAAGGAGCCTTGTCTTGATTGACATTCACAGCTGCTTCACACACATTGGATTGACTGGAAAGCCAATTGGGGGCCAGACCTTATCAGCCCTCAGTGTGGACCACATTAATGTTCCTGTGGCTGAATGGGAGTAAATCCTTGGAGCAAAGTTCAGCATTTGATGAGTGGAGGCTGTTACAGCAGCCTGTCAATGCCCAATGTTGTGCAAATATTTCCAGCACAAAGTGGACCAGACATCGACTACAACTTTATTATAACGTAAGTGTGTATGACTGGGATTGGAGTTCCTAAGTTTTTCTAGATAAGATTGTCTGTCTCTTTACCCACAGGGGTTCCACAAAGCCATCTGTTCTCAAGAGCGAGTTTATTTATACCTCTCTTATGCAACATTTTGAACCTGACAAAAGCACCTCACATGATGGGCAGGTCAAGGCAGAACTGGGCAGTGGCCAGTGCATGAATAAGTCCTCATGTCATCTTTGGTATTTCTGAAAAGGAAATGGATATGTTTGGAAAATTAGACATGCTAGTAAAAGGATATGTCATGTTGAACTATTCAGAAATGTAAAACATACCCAAGTAAACCACAAATACAATATCAGTATCATACAAACATGTACATCACTAGGTCTTGAGAAGTGGGACAAAACAGGATCCGATATTGAAAGCTACATGTATTCATCTACCGTCTACTACGCTACTGAGGTATGCTTTGATACAAACTCCCAACATTTCTCTTTTTTAACAAAATGTGCTTTTTGCTTTGCCATCACTTATTTTGTGTCAACACCATCAGACACCAAAAACACAAATACATTTTCATTCACATTATGCTATAGACCTATAAAGTGTGTCTATGTACCTTCACCATTATGAGTGTCTAAACCCTATCTTCCCTCAACTAAACCCTGATAGAGTTGAAAATCAACATTGCTCTGATATGATATATTATCAAGTTTTTCTTTTGATGAAGCAAACTCTTTTAAAAATATTTATCTATTTTATTGCACATGAATTATTGAACCCTTTTCGGTGGACGCGATGCTTTAGAGTTAGTGGGAAGACAGTAAGAGTCATAGATATGATATAATAACTATTGAATTCAGTTGAAGGAGATAATTGTGTTGAATACATTATATTAATAATCCCTCATTACATCTACATTTGAAATATTTCATTTTTTAAAACTAATAGCAGTTTCAGTGCTGGACATGTTTTGTCTCACTCAGACTGTTTACATGCTTGTTAGAAAGTTATGAATAGCGATTTTCCTGAAATTCTTCCTACAGCGATTCAATTACATTTTCATTTGCTACTGGATTTAACCAAGATATGAGCATTTTACCCGCAACAGTTGCCATGTTGATTTGCTTCCTTCGTTCGTAATGCTTTCGAGAATTTCCACCACCTCTAGATTACATAGAGAAATGGGACAACAATACTCCACAGCCACGATAAAAATGAAGGGGTAGGGCCAAGTGGTAGGGCTAAGTGGTAGGGCTAAGTGGTAAACTGGGACAATCCCAAAATGATTCATATTGAATTAAAGCTTTAGGGCTAAAAGTGAAGTTTCTACTTTGACTCGTGCTTTGATTAAAATATAAATTCCTCACATCAGAATCATATCCCTCTTCTGGTGAGCAGAAAAATGATCAGCACATTTCATGTCCATCCTCCTATGACATAATTCAGAGTTGACATTTAGCCCCCACTGTGATATTTTACTGCCCCACAGAGTAAAATAAGCAGCATTTGCTGAATATTCTGTGTGCGTGTGTGTTAGTGTGTGCGTGCGTGCGTGTGAGGGGGGGGCGTTGTGATTTCACGTGTAGTTCCTTCATTTTCCTCACAGCTCAGTGATTTGACTCTTTCTTAATTTCCTGTCTGCTTTGTCTCCACTGCTTACTGCTCTTTAATTTCTCCCTTGGTCCTCCTGATTTTCTCCATACGCTCTCTATTCATCATCTCAGCCGGTATTGACATTGAGGGAAACTTCTGTCCATTTGATGTAGGGCACATCAAACGGTGATGTTTTATGAAATTGGCAGAACAATAAAAATGAAACCGTTTTTCTTTCAAATTACATTTTATTGTCTTTTGATGTTGACCAAAACACAATTTTGTTATGGTTGCATGCAACAAGTCACATAATATGTGACTTGTTGCATGTTAGCATTTGAAATATCTGTGATTCTTTGAGGCAAAATTTGTTCATGTCATAGATTGTCCTCTCAAGAAATTCAACAGATCGGTCAGTTCTGACCTGGCATCATTACATCCGTTTATATTTACAAAATGATCCTTTCAGGAATTTTCAGGAGGGGTGTTATCAACAGTCGCAGACCAAGATGCTTCTGGATGCAATTGGACAGCAATGAAACATCTGATGTAGTGTATCAACAAACAATTTGAGTTTTCTTCTTCAGACCTGTCCACATCAATCATCTCTGTTGTTCAATAGAATGCCTCCCCTGAATGGCTCCCCTGTCAGTCATAAAATCAAACCTGCCCCATTTTAGATGAATGTTTGTGATAGGCCTGACCTGTCTCGGAAGAGATGGAAATCTTGGGCTAGATTACAGGCGTTTCAACAAATGCCCCCCTAATGAGATGCATTTGCGTTTAAGTCCTAAAATCAATCAAAAAGAGAGAAAACGGTGATGATGAGTTCACTTACAAAAAGAAAGAGTCGACTTACTGGTCCACAACACTGAATGTTCTTTTCATGTTCTCTGCTCAGCTTTGACTTAGTTCAAGTTAGTATGCTACACTATGCAATTGTCTTTCCTTTACATTACCTGTTCTGGCATCATTTTAATTACAGACTGCAAACCTATGTCTGCAGCTGTACAGAGATAAACTCACCATCAGTATTACATTTGATGTTTTATAGCTTGAAAATGTGTCATTTGTGCAACATAACAGTGGCATTATATATGTCGCACTGGATCATGTTGACAAACAGTTGTGTTGTGTAGTTTGGTCTGAATATTTGTAAGTAAATATGAGTAACTTGTGAGTTAATCTGTACCAGTGTTATAGCTGTTAGTTACTGCATGCAGTAGCTTGGCAGAATTGCTCTGGTTTTTTGACAGAATAATGGCTATTCAGATTCAGGCATTGGACCAGATTTTCATAGTGAATAGTGGGGATGTGGATTGATGCACCAAAATGCCATGTAATGCAAATCATGGTATGGACGAAATAGCAAGGTAAAATGAGTTGATTATCTTGATTCATGAATTTATGCAGCACAACACGATAAAGGCTATAAGAGGACGAACAGCTTTAAAAGGTGGCTTCAGGGGGGGAAATATCTATCATGTTATTTCAAAGAAGCTGGATCATTTCACGTTATTTAAGGAATTTTATGCACTCATCAGCATAATAGTATTCCAGTGTGAGAATGTGTGTAAGTTGTATTTTTCTTCCTCCCTCTGTCTTCCTCTTTAGCTGACATGAAAGCACTTCCATCAATGTAGGCCATCTTTGTCATTTATGTCCCCGGTTTTTATACGCACACACACACACACACAAACGCACACCATTAGGCAGAATCCACTCAAGTGCCTTCTTCTTGCACATACTTGTTGATTGTCCAGCACTCTATAGCAAAGAAGACATTTTAAGACATTTCTGTTGCCCCAACCACTCATCTTCTTTGCTTTGTCTTTTTCATCTCTTCTGACTTTTCCTCTTTTTCCATGTGCTGTTTCCTTTCTTCGTTATGGTGCCTCTTTTCATTGTGTCCTCTCTATTCACTTAATGCATGGATCATTTTTAACTCCTGCTTCATCAAGTGAGGGATGAATGCCATTAGTGTTAATGCAGTCACACGCAGAAAATGTTGAGTGCTTTTAGAGCTCTGGCTTTTTCCTGCCTTTCTTTCATATGCAGGAACATTTATTATTTTAATGAATGTTTCTCTTCCAGTCACTGAAAACAGATTTTTTTTTCCAAAATAGAACCAGATGGTTTTTCTCAAATTTAGGGCCAATTCATGATTTTAATAGATTTTCATCTGCAAGACTAAGTCTTGTGTGAAACATCCTTTTAGAACTCAATGTGCATTACAAGTGAAAAAGAACAGACATGTACCTCTTGCAAAACTGCCATCATGCAAAATAAATGATCAAATGCTTAACTAAAATTGAACAGAGCCTAATCACTCAACTCAAAAGTCAGCACAGATCGAGTAGAAATGACTGCACCCTAACTCATCTGTTTCTGCTGTTTGTTTACCGTAACTGGGCATCAGTCTGATCTGCAAACAGCTAACAGCATTATCTGATATCTGGCAGGTAGGGAGAGACTGAGCGAAGAAGAATCTGTGTTATTTTCTCTGGACTCTGGTGTTTTGACTCAAACTACAAGTGCTGTGTGGAGAATGTTTTTTCATGACAACCAATGCAGCTGGTTACTATTGTAATGGTGTTAATTCTTAAATTAACTTTGTTGTGCAAACTGTAATGGGATTTGTGTGTAACTGTGCAAAAGTGGCATACTTGACACTTTTTTTGGTGTCTTCTATGTGTTTCCTCTTTTTTATCCCAACAAATTTGTATTCTTTTTTTTTTTCTACGGCACCACTTGCTTGCCCTGCATCCACTGGATAATCTATATATAATTTACTATTCTTACATGGGCTTTTGGACATTATTTTTTCGCTTTGTTTTTACTCTGGGTCTGGCAGGAGGAACTCCGAGGAATATCCACAGCAACTGACTCAGACATTTTTGTTCTCACATACAGATAATTTCAGGACATTATTTGGAGTTAAGTGCATGTCTGAAAGCTGCTCTCCAATTTTGATTCTAACCTCAGCATTTTTTCCATATTCCACAAGACTAATCCCTATAGCTCAACAAAAGAGAACAAAATTTAACAAACAAGGGTGTTTCATGTCAATAATAATCTGCCATGCAAGGTAATTAAAAACAAATAATGCTGCATATATCATGCACAAAATAGTGTTAGCTAGGGGTGCAACGATTAGTCGACGTCGTCGACAAAAATCGATGACAGGAATAGTCGCCGACGAATTTACTAGTCGATGATTCGTTGGTTACGTCATAGCACGTGTTTTTCGTGCCGCGCAGCGGAACTAAACGTTGTTTTGCCGGAGGTGCTGATGAAAGCAGCTGAGGAGTGAGCCATCTCGCTCCCTTCCTATCTCTGAAAGTCGCGCATGTGCAATAGCGTCAAAACACGGTCCGATGGCGGCAGGGCCGGCCCTAGCACATTTGGCGCAAATTATGTATTTCTTTCGTCGAAGTTGCTTGGACACACACACTCTAACCATAAGCCTCAATGTGCTAGCATGTTCTGACAACACCGTTTTCGATTTTTGGCTCATTTTACCCTAATGTTAATACCACAGCAACAAAGTATATCTGTAGAATACAGCATGAATGGAGCAGCAATAACGACATGGAGCCTTCAGTTCCTCATCCAGACTGCATCTTATTCAAATTAAACACAATTTCAAGTACAAGCATTTCTCTGAGTGTAACTGCATTTTAAAGTGCATAAAACATACATTCAATTATTATGGTGTCTCTTTACTTCAAACATTATCACTCATAAATAAATATAAACATTTACAATATAGACCTATTGAACATTGGCTTATAACTGGGTTTATAAGGCACAATAACAATACATGACTTAATTACAGAGTCTGTTTGTGTCGGAGCTGAACTACACCCTGTCTAAAGTAAACAATATACTATCTCGACCCGCCTGCAAGACCAAGCGCAGGTAAAATAAACACCTATAAAGGCGAATGTAGCCCCGCCCACCTATTGGCGCGAGTTTCCCACTGCACAGCGGAGTTTCTAAGTTTTTTTCAGTCTAAGTAGACAATCAAAACGATATTAATATGTCTCAATGACACTCGTGGTGATCAAGCGAAGCTTTAGGAGCTAACGTAGGTGACTCTCACCCACTACTAACCCGTAGAATACAGGATGAATGCAGCAGCAATTAATAAACGGAGCAGTCAGTCCCTCATCCAGGCTGCATCTGGCATGTGGGAGGACGTTCCCCCTAGAGAGACAGTCCGGGGTGCAACTGCTCCCGTGCCAAACGTTCCACCTGAGTGCTGCGGTCGTTTACTGATTTCTCTAATGAAACATAAACCACGTGACTATCACGTATATAAGTAGGAATAATCTTTAATTACTGTTAAAGTCATTAAATACAATATTTTGGGGCATACCACATATAGAAGGGGGCGCAAAAATTATTTTTTTTATTTATAGATTTTTTTTTTTTTTTTGCTGGGCGCAGTTTTTGGCGCCCCCCTCTGAGTGGCGCCCTAGGCAACCGCCTATGTCGCCTGTAGGAAAGACCGGCCCTGGATGGCGGCCTCCGCTGCAGCAGCATCGCGCACCAGAAAGTAAAAAGTTCCGGAGAACTTCACCCGTAACAGCCCGAAAAAAACTACCTGCAGTATCTGTACAGAGGACCTGTTCTCCATGGAAGCAGGACACGCACATTTGAGGAGGAGGAGTCACGTGTGACTTCGTAACGGAGACGATGCGGACTCGCCTCTGTCAGATGTTATATATAAACGTATATACCTGCGCGCAGGATTCTAGCATCCATTACAAAAATATGGTTTAAACTTTTTTTTAACGAGTTTAAAAGCGTTATGTTATCCTATTGCCTGACAAACGTCTTTTTTTAATCACAATTATTTAGTCAGAAGAAGACTGTAGTTTAGTTTGTTGATGTTTTTATTGCTGTTACTTTCCCTGTCCTTTTTGTTAACAGAAAAAATGAATACTTGATTTTTAATTTATTTGTTTTATTAGCACTTTGCCTGTCCTTGGTTTTAAATGGACAAAACTTGATTTGTCTTTGCTTTTGTGTCAACAATACCCTTACATGCAACAAAGTTTATTAAAAGACATTTTTTTTGAAAGAAGTATCAATTTTTATTGCCTTTATTTTCAGTCACCACATGCCTCGAACAACCTCAAGCTAAATTTAAAAGCTGTTTGCTAAATAAGAGCAATTGAGAATTTGTGTCATTCATAATCCGATTAGTCGATTAATCGTTTCAATAATCGGTGACTAATCGACTATCAGAATAGTCGTTAGTTGCAGCCCTAGTGTTAGCCTTACATCACCCTCAGCCTTGACAGCTCCAAAAGACGTGAGAGATTCAGCTTCAGACCCAACAGCAACGTTGGAAATGTCTAGGTAGAGGCAAAGTTTGTTTTTAGTTGCCTCACCATTAATTGGGCCAAACATCCTCAACTCATGAAACATTACTATTCAAGTCAACAAGAAATTTTGAGTAATTACACCTTTGACATTGTGAAGAAAAACCTTAAAATTGACCACGTACTATTGAAGATTTGCATTTCTTTAGTGCAATTAATTTACTGCCCTGTGCGCGGTTGCATTTTCCCACTGAGAATGCCATTGGTTACAGCTGATCGTACTGTAGATTCTGATATTCTTCCCCCTGTCTCTGCCCAGAGTTTTCTAATATCTGCTGGCGGCTGAATTAAATCATTCTGCCAACTCTCTGCTACACTGGGGAGAAAAGAAAAATCACCGGCACAGATTCCTCCTCCCCCCAACTGCATTTGCGTTGCCTTATGCGCAGCCTATTATCGCATCACTCGCAATACAATATGTCCTTATTGAAGCTTTCAGATGCAAATGAGAGCACTGTCGCCTTCTCTCTGTCCTGCTGACAGCTGTGAGGGCTGCTAACCAACCTCCTATAATTGCTAGTAATTGTTATTCCCCAAGCAGGACTCAGCAGAGCTCTTCAGAACACCCAGCCCCCTGTTATTTTGACTTGGATGGGGTGGGGGCTGGGTGTTTGTGATGGGGTATTATGTTGTATTTGTATGTCTTAAGCCTGGTAGCTTGTTTTTTTTTTCTTAAGTTTTGTTAGTTATGGTAAATAAAAAACTTGGGCCCACTTTACATGGCATTAATGTAAGACTCGGGTGACCACTTGTGATTGGCGTTCACTATCCTGGTTTATGTGTAAATAATCATACATAATTTTCTTTGTGAAGACCAAATGCGATGCAGAAGGTACAGTCCCATGCTTAGTCTACTAGAAAATTAAAAAAAGAAGAAGAAATCAAATCAACATAGACTAAATCTATTCCATGGCACGTTCCAAGCAAATGGATTTGCCTAAGGTGGCCGTTGTCCTTGTCATTTTCCTTCATATGCTTTTTCTAAATTTTCAGATGTTGTGGACAAAGACAGTTTCAGCTATATGCGGACGCAAACAAGTACATATTTCTGTTCTTTTGCAGACAAAGTCAGTTGAGTAGGCGGTCCTTCAATGTGGCCTTGAACACATTAGCACACACTGCTTAAAGAATGTGGCTGCTGAATGTGGTCTGAGTGATAAGCTCTCAATTTGTCTTGGATACATTCATACCTGTACTTAGAGCTGTCCAATAAGGATTGAATCATTGGAGTTATTGTTATTTGCTGACTTTTCTTCAAGTCTTTCTTTTTTTGTTCTGTATAAAAGTAGAATTTTACAATTCCATATGCCAATGGACGGTGATGATACCTCAATTCTGATTCATGCTGAAGTCCAGAAAATGTGAATGCTGATCATTTTGGCAACGCATGATACAGATTTTTTAATATTTTCAACTTGCGTGGATGCTTAACTGCCTATAAGCATTGCCCAGTGCAAGTTTGTAGCTATTTGCGTCCTTGCATTGGTTTGAACGTAATACAACTTTGCTTTGTGACTGTGTTTGCCATGTGGGTGTTGATTGTGATCGACAGTTTGATCACCTGCTGCTTTCTCCAGCTAGAGGCTTCAAACTGACTTAGACCCTCCAAGCTTTGTAGAATAAAACACTGATTGTTTACCATCCAGGTAGTTTTCCTGTGGTTGCCTCCATTTTGTATAGCATTTTGGTATTAATAGGCTGTGGTTAATGAGGTGTTCTCCTAATCAGATGATATCTGATTACAGATCTCTTTATTTTTGTGCATACTTTAAGTTTTTTTATTTTTCTGTCAACTCTGGCTGAAGATGCTCCCAGGACTGTGCTGTCTGTGTCTTGTTCATTCAGCAACAGTTTGGGTTACAGTAATGTTTTTAAGTCATTCTGTTTGCCATTTTATCAAATGTATCATTTGCATCCTGTCTTAAGTTTCAATGTAAATGGAGACCACTGTAAACAGAGCCCTGGACACACACATCCTGGTCACAGGAAAACCAAGTTATAATTTTTAGATGGCAACGAGCGTTTTCAGACCTGGATATTTTATCCCAGTTAAATCAGACGTAAATAAACTGTGGCAGTTTTGTAGAGGTAATTGCAGCTAGACAGAGACTGAACCATGGTATTGCTTGGACTAGCAATAAGGAATGAGGTACCACCCTCCTGTATCTGCTCCCCTGCTCCTGCCCCAGACACATCAGACCAATATGCAGTCAACATTCTCTGGAGCTTGTCGGTTCACTGAGATTTTTGTCTGAGTGTAAAAAGAAACTGAACTGACGTTAAAATGCTCCAAATTAACAAAGTCACAACTGATTGAGAGCCAAGTATAGTTAATGTTGATGTTGGTGTGGCTCATTAGTGAAGTATTTATGGGCAGTGATACAAAGACAGAGAATTTGTAATACATGTGAACCATTTGATATTGAAATCAAAAAGTACAGTCATGGAGCCATTTCTACTCTCACGTTAACAAGTGCACAAGTAAATACTGTATTTGTGTGTCTCCTTTGTATCTGTCAGACATCAAATCACAATGCAGGCCTCTTGGGACTTGTATTTGTGTCTGTAGGTAGAGGATAATGCCGTTGAATCAGATGTTGTTTGCTGCGTCAGTGTTGTTCATCCACATCACTTCCTGTGGGCATGAGACAAAGGCAGACAGACAGAGAGCAGAGACAGAGTTTATCTGTGTCAGGATGTTGACTTGCTGTCTGTCTTTCGTTGTGCCTGTCAACTCTCTGTTTATCTGGAATGACAGCTCTGACAGTTTGTCTTATGCTCACACACACACACACAATGGATGAATACATATACAACAAGCCTATGAAAAAGTTTGGATGGTCCTTGTATTTACTTAATGTTTTCTAAACAGGCTGCAATATGATAGTGGAAGTGGTTATGTGGCATTTCCTGTAAGCATTCTGCTAATGTGTCCAAAACATGTATAGTCTTGTGTAAATTAATTAAAAATAATTGATCTCTTCTGTTGCTGAGATCTCTTATTCAGGTAGTATACCATGTCACTGTACAAACCTGCAGATGCTACCTGTGTATCACTTGATAGGGATGTCACAGCACTTTGACAGTAGGAACCCAGGTTGATGTCCAGAGCTCCGTATGGTGTTTGATTTAATATAAACTTTGTTGGCCCCCTCTGATGTTTCAAGACACCTATAACCTTTTAAATATTTTAAGACCATCAACTTTCCTGAATCTCAATGACGTTTTTGGAGTTGCCTAAATGGGATCACACTTTAGCTTTAGTTGCTATAACCAGATACTGTCGGATAAGTATGAAACACATGATTTCTTCTGTCTGTCTGAAAATTTGCTTACTTCTCACTTGTTTCATAATGTCAGTGTGTATATACATTTTAGTATTTAGTACTTTAGTATTGCATACTCGACAACAGTCAAGTAGATATTCTAAAGAGGCATTACAATGTGAGGACCTCTGTGTCCCCAGTGTGTAATGTAAATAATTCAGACCAGTGAAATATTTTCTTTCCTTTTATCATAACATAACCACTCATTCCTGCTCCTGTAGACTTCACCTTGTTCTTGTTTCATGACTGATGCTGTCATTTAGACCGATTGATGGAGGACTTTCAAGTGAGTACAGAGCGGGAGAGGGACATTCACATGGAGACCTAAGCAGCCATCTTCAGAATCAAAAGGAACAAATAGCCATCATGGAGGCAGATATCATCTATCATCTCCTTTTTGTCCTTGCTAAACTTGCTAACAGACAAAAAGAAGAAAACATAATCTCAATATAGGGGGTAATAGTCTGACCAACTAGAAATGATGACAAAATAATAGCATCAAATTATGTATCATAAAAACAATACAAAAATCAAGATAAATTTCTCCTCCTGGATATCCACATACATGTGTAGCCTTCAGAGACTTACATTAAGCATTTATACACACTATAACGCATTACAAACTATTTCACTTAGGGGTGCTGGAGCTGAAGGGAAAACTCTCCTGCCAGAGCAGGAGTTTCATTTTTAAAGTGTGAAGTGTGGTTGAGAAGGTTTGTGCTACGATATGTTGAGAAATAAGAATGTGATGTGTACACTCAGGAAGGACTTATAATTTAATTTTTGTTAGGAGGAACAGTGGTCAGCTGTTGACACTTGACATGGATGGAGGTGGAGTTCTGTTCTCTACACTGTGCGTTTTTAATCTGCCGCTGACCACTTCTTTTGTTTTTCTGTCATTCAGCTGCTTGAGTCTAATAAATACACCAGTGGAAAGATGATTTCTAGTTTCATCCATAAGTTACGTGATTGGCTCATTACTCTTTGTTTAATTATTCTGTAATTGATAGACAAGGCAACTAATTCCCACTTGAAACCTGGAAACTTAATAAAATGTTTCTTTCCAGCCATTTTGTGTTTGTTCTAGATGTTAAATATGAATACTGCTACCCACAACGGCAACAGCATCAAGTTATGTTTTTAAAATGTTACATAGCACATGTTTTTCAGCATCATTTTGGTCTGGTGGTGGCTAATGGAGATCAGCATGTTTTCAAGCTGATTCAAGCCAGATGGGCCTGTGGATTCACCCAGAGTACAACTAGTCCGACATAATCAGAGAAAACATCAGATCAATGAGTGTGCGAATGCATGGCCTTTATATGATTATACATAATGTAATGTAACGTGTAAAGACATGCTTGGCTTGTTGTCTCTCTCCTTTGGTAGGATGTTGAGATTCGGACCAACGCAGCTATGTACCTGCCCCAGATCAGCGAGCTCTTGAATCGAGTGCCCCGTCAGATGCTGTTGCTGCTGAAGACCAATGACCTGCTGAGGGGCATTGAGACCACCTTACAGACCAGAGCCTCGTCCTCGTCCTTCATCAACATGTCCCGCTGCTGCATACGTGCCTTGGCCAGGTCAGGAAGTTTATAGCTTTTTTTCCTTTTCAGCCTTTTTTTATTCTCCACCAAGGTGGTTATGTTTTCATCTGTGTTTGTATTTTGTCTATGTGACAGATTACAATGAAACCTTGACTGATGTGGTATGGGTCAGGGAAGAACCTGTTAAATTATGATGCGGATCTGGATCAGGGGGCAGATCGGCACCATAATTTCACTTTTGTTTAAGATTGTGAGATTTTTCAACATTTGTTTTATTTCCCTTAGAATAATTCATAGATCTTGATTTTAAAAAATCAGGAATGTGTTTGGGACAGATTTTCATGAGTAAAATTCAAATTCAAATCAGGATCTAGTGAATTTGAATGTGGTTTGATAATTGAACTGTCGGGCCTTGACGGAAGTATGTGCTAAACTGGGTGCCATTCTAGTTGTGTAAATGTGTTTAATACTGCAGCCCAAATCATAGCAAAGTGATGCTTCTTGGTGTTGAGGATTAGGTTATATGGTTAAAGTCGTTTTCTACTTCATTCTGATTAAAGTAAAACATTTCCAACTTTTTACACCATACTCATATCAAATTGAACACTCACAAAAAGAAATAAAGTGAGTAGTAGTTTGACCATTGTAAGTTGATTATTCTTCTACAGTTATAGGGACATTTCATAATGTTCCAGGTCACAAACTGAAGGCTGTAGTGAAACATGAAGACTCATCAGTTTGTGAGACTTATACATGTGTTCATAGTGAAATGGTGAAATTGGAAATGTGTCACAACTAAAGACAAACTAAGCTGACAAGTGAGTGGCTTTGGAAGAGAAATTGAAATTTGCCACTACAGGCTGGGAGAGGAGGGATGTGGGCTGTCACTTCAGCTCACAGCCGAAGGCTGAGGGACAGGGCTGTGGACACACACATGCACACACACATACTCAGCAGGGTCTCTTGCCTGGTGCGGTTCTGCTGACAGTGGTAGAGCTTGTTTGAATAAGCACATCTTATAAAATATTAACCAATTGTAGTGCCATGGGTAGTAATGTAATACAGGCACCAGGGGATACTGTGGTGCCACCTCATCTCCAGCAATCTGTACAATCTGCTGCTCTGTTTCCGTTTTGACAACTAATCCTGTGTTCATGTTCTAACCTCTCTCAGGAGAGTGTCGCACTTTTACTTTCCTATGTTCATGACCATTCAAAATGGAAGACAAAGTAGATGAATGTGTTTATATTCCTGCCAGTCGGGGCCTGTGTGTGGACTTCACATGGTCTCCCATTGCTCTTTCCCCATTGCTCTTTTTTGAGCAGAACCCCTGTAATTAAAGATGTGTCATCAACAGAAACGGTTGCACAATTCACAATAAAGCTCTTTAAAATCTGTAGAATATGACACACCCACTGATGTTGCCACAGTTCCCACTTGAAAACCTGATGTTTTCTGGTGTATCTTGGAACCAACTATTCTGGTTCTGATAACGATTTATTTTTAGTTGAACTGCCCCAAACACTGAAGAATCATGGGCAAGACTCAAAAAGGAGCCTGTTTCTGGTTAATGGGTGAGCGGCAACAGTGCCTGCTCAGGTTTCCTCCTATATGTTGTAGGTTGAGGTATGTGTTGCTTTTTTTGTCATCAGATGATCTGCTCTGTGTACAGTAAAAAACTGTATCAATAGGTTATCACTTGTCAACACTACGTGTTTCACACATAACAACTAAACAGATGGAGAGAGTCCTGGAAATTTGTACTAAAGTATTAGAAATCTCCATCAAGGAGAAATAAAATCACTGAGGTGGCTACACACATACCTTGTGTGGTCCGGATCTTTAAGTTTTGAACCACAATAAAAGGTGTGAAAGGTGCCTTGACCCACAGTGTAGACCCACTGACCACAATTTAGGCTGAACAAAAGAGGTAGTTTTGGTCCGTATTATACAAACCATGATTTCGATCATATGTAGTCTGACATTTTGAGGGGGATAGTTAGGACTTTCAGATCAAATTGGGGAAGTTGAGAAAGCATTAAACAAAAGAAGAACAAAAATAATTGTCTTGCAGGGTCACCTGTAGTCTTTGACAATATAATGATTAAAACGATGACGATGTTCATTTTGCTGGTAGTGATACCATGATGGTATTGCAGTGACAAAAGTAACAAAATGAACAAGCTCAGTCATTCAAATGAAAAAACTATTTTCTTCTATGCACTTTAGCTGAATTGACGACACGTTGACGTCAGATGCATGTCTGTCAACAAACCAATTAATATCAAGTACAGATAGACGCAGCCCACATAGGTGATGATTGAAGGGCGTATGTATGTAATACGAAAACCTTTTTTGCGCTCCTTAAATTACAATGTGAAACCAAAACTAATAAAATCAAGTGGTACGATATGTACAATATAAAAAATAAATGAACCTGGGTTCAGACCATGGTCCACACTTTCAATTGAGAAAACGTCCTTACCCTAAATTAACTCAGATAAAGGTACAAAGCAAGTCATTTAAAATGTACTAATGTTGCACACAACTGTCTGAACGTCACTCACTGAAATAAATAGCATCTTTTAAGAAACCCAGTCTCTTCAAACCATGTCTAACCTTTTCCCGGTACTTCTGCTGATCTTGTCGACAGGCACAAGAAGAGTAAGGCTCAGTCCAGCAGGAGGCGTCTGCAGATAAAGTTGGCTGAATCTCTCAGCCTGGGGAAACTCACTCTCTATGAACTGTTTCTGTGGGTGAAGAGCTTCATGTCAGTACACTGGCTCACTGCTCTGCTGCCATTTCTGCACTGACACACATGGACTTTCAGACTGGAACACCAGCAACATATCGCAAAAGATGACTATTGGCTGGTTTGTAATACTTTGTATAATAAAACCATTTAAATATGTGCCCAAACACACACACACATACACACACGGCTAATACATGCTGAGGTTTTTTAACACCAGGACTGTCAAGATCACAACTTCTACAACATGTGCTGATGTTGTTTTCTCATGATTATGTCATAATTGTGTTTCTTTTATTTAAGATAAGTACATTTTTGTTTCACTTGTTTTACTCTTATTTAAGTTCAGATCAACTGTCAGATAATTATTTCTCTCTTAAATGTATCTTATGTACAATATTTATTGTGCATGAGACCAAAATCAGCCATAAATAGTGCTCGAAGAAGTAATGTGAGTGTGGATTGACTGCAGTTTGTCAAGAAATAAGTTAAGTAAGTTCCAGCACATTACTCACAGACTCGTTCCTGACTCCAGCTGCACACACTGACATGAGATTATCATCCATCTTCTCATTTCAGTTTCGGAAAAAAAACAGTTCCACATGTTTTCCAAAATCTTCAACTTTACTTTAATTCTTAGAAAATATAATATATACTAATGTTCCCTCTCGAAGAAGCTGGTCCACTGATTCATCCGTACTCCTTAACTAAATACCTCAGAATGCAGTTTGTGTCAAGTTGCATCTTTTATAGGTACAATTGTTATTGTCATTATATTATAACAGGTTATGTTTACTGTTTCAATGTTACTGTTGTTTTTTGGTTAAATACTGTACACTCATTCACACAAGTTTGTATTACTATTGGTTTCAGTGTCGTGCACTGAATTGTGGTCACTGACAGTGAGACATATCTCTTCCTGTCACTGAGAAGCGTTGATGTGATTGGCGTTGGTCGCTTTAATATACAACATGACTTATTGCGTAGCTGTCTTTCCTCTCTGACCATGCCTTTTTTTTCAGAAAGTGGCTTGAATTCCTTTTTCCTAATGTCAATGTCACACCAAACTTACGACCTGTGCTTTGTTGTTATGAAAGTCAGTCACAGTCATGGTCTGTGGGCCTACCTGTCGAATCATGTTTGTCTCGTTCAGGAACAGTGCTGTAAAGTCAGACACATGTCAGAAGGATTTGCAGCAGGATCTAAGTTCACTAACTTTGTCACAATTCTAAGGCTACATCCATTGGACTAAGTTTTGTTTTGAAAACAGCGTTATCTATGTCAATCTCTGTCCACCCAAGCATTTTGGATCCTTATAGATTTTTATCCCCGTCCATAGTAACACGCCTGAAAACGGAAATCACATGACGTACACTGGACAAAGGACTCGATCAGCAAATGGTTTTGTGTGTCTCCTTCATAGATCCCAAACATTTATGTTTCTGGCTGTCCAGACTAAAACTTGTGGCTTGTATAGTCGACTTTACTTGTCACTGATAATGCAAAATGAGTTACAGCGATAAGCTAGTAATTAATTATGTAGGGGATCGAGAAGGGAGCCCCTTCAGATATATGACCAGTGTCAGTTTTAGCATATCACCTAGGATGTGACAAATGACACACCTCCTCTTCAATCAACTTCTTCTTCTCTCTGTATTCTTTTTTTCTGTCCACATTAGCTGCTTTTGTGTACAAAGACCCATAGACTGTGTATAACGATCAACAACACGAGGGCTTCTTAAACTGAAGCCAAATCCTCTCCATCACCCCCTGGTGGATGGCTGCAGTATAGTTTAAATCCCCACCCCCTTCCTCCTGGGCCAAAGGAACAGAAACGCTGGACATGTTCGACAAACAAACATCAAAAGTGAAAAGATCATTTTCAGTGTATATTCTGCTATTCTCTAAATATCTAGAAGAGCAGCACCGGCCCACCTGAGACGGTTTATGTAATTTTAGGTAGTTCACACTGATTTATGTACCATACAGACCCGGATCCAGGATATATTCACTTAAGAAGTGGAGATGTGCCATCCATCTTTACATACAGTCACTGCCAAGAACAGAAAGTGCACTTGTTGGAAGATCCCGTCTCTGTGTGAATTGGAATCAGCATGTATAAACAAATGGTAGGAGCTTTAAATATAGAATAATAGATTAACTAACAGGACAGAATTCAAGGGTGTGGTGTCATTTATTGATCCCTGGCTTACTTTGCTAAACACTTTTGCTGACATATTCACATATTCTGCTTAGATGATTTTTTGAAATTGTGAAAGCAAACTATACTACAAATGAAGGGGGAACAACCTGTTTATTATACACACCATCTTCCATTCTAACTCCCACAACAGAATCCTAAAATACATACTGTAGACTTTTTAGGATGTAAGAGGAGAGAAAAATCCCAAATAAAAAAAAACAGACAAGCCTGAAAAGCTTAGAAGGAAAGGTGCAAAAGACAACTGAGGAAGAGGAGGAGAGGTGGAAAGAACAAACAGAAAAGAGGTGGATAAAAAGTTTTAGGGTGGTGAAAAAAATAAACATCCAAATTCTTCATTCAACTTTCTTTTTAATCTCCTTTCCATTTAATTCCATAGAGCACATGGATCATTATTGTCATGTCCTGTTTTGTATGAAGTTTATGGGTTCAGACTATGGGTCTTGTTTTTTTTCATGTTGAAAATGATTTGGTTTGTGGGTAAGATCAATCATTTTGATTTATTTATTTAATTATTAAAAATGATAGTATGTAAATTCACCACAATAAAATGTCTAAAACATATTACAAATGTTTTGTTGAGTTGTGTAATTTTAAATGTTTCCAGTAATTTGAATTGTGTTTGTGTGTGTGTGTGACTGGACCATATTTATTGGAATCCCATTTTTGAACCCAAATGCAGGACCAACCCATAGTCACCATTTCCCAAACTTTGTCTGTTTGTAGTGATTGGCTGAGGCAGCACGTGAAACCAGTCTCCTTCTAGTAACAAAATAAAGACAAGATGAAATAAATAATCTTGTATTCTCTCTTATTCCTCCGAAAATCCTGCTCAGGACTTGAATATCAGCCCCACATTTGCTGCCTCACATGCTTTAATCCCTGCTGCAGCCAACCTCACAGATACACTCACTCGTCAACCTGCTGATAATTTGCCTCTCTGTGCACTTCATCCAGCTAAAGTGCATATTGCAAAAACATCCAAGAGAAGGGGAGAAGTATTCCTTGTCTGCAAGTTGCACATCCAAGCCAGTGTAATAGGTATTTTAACAGGATAGTGGCTGTGCATATTTGCAATGCCCGTCGGGTGAATTTAAATTAGTTTCACTTTTGTTGGCATGTCAGTGACACGTTTCCTACAACTGGGCTGTGACAGAAGATTAGACCAGCATAAAACATGGTATACACACACACACACACAGAATGTGATCTTCTTGTGTGCATGTGTGTGTGTGTGTGTGTGTGTGTGTGTGTGTGTGTGCGCCCGCGATCAAGCCACCACAAGAGCATCCATCTCTATCACACAGAGCCACCCAGGCCTGCCATAGCTAATAAGAACAGCTTTCTCCTCACTCCTTTCAAAGAAAGAAAAAAGAGCAAACACCTTGACCCTCCCTCCCTCATTCCACCTTCACTCCCTCTGGAAGTTGTCTGGAGGATGATGAAAGGTCACACTCACATGTTCAAGGCAAAGTATCACAAGTAAACGGGTGTATGATTATTTAGGTCTTACAAGACCAGGTGCATATCAAGATGCTCTGGACCCTACAGCCAGTTTCGACAAACATGTGCTAAACTATTTAAAGAATACAAGCCTAGCTGTATAACCTGGAATTATCCCTTAAAATGCATGCAATGTTTTGTGAAGAAGGCTACGAGATGCACTTGAAACCCTCTGAAAAGCTTGAAGGACTGTTGTGTTACAGAGACTAATCCCAAGGGTCAAGTCTATAACTAAGTATTTTAGCCTGACGTCAGCACCAACATTACAAACACTGCTAGAACAACATTCAGCTTGACCTTTATGTTCAAACCAAACAACAGCTCCACTTCATTCTCTACTGATGGGCTCTGTACAGAATTCCCTAATCAGGCACAGTAAGGGCAGTCCACACTGCCGTGGTGTCTTTGTTTGGGTCCTCAGCTGTGTTAAAGGCATTTGGCAGCAGTTTCCCTCTGAGTTGAGTCTGAGTGTTGTTAAATGTTCAGATTGTCAAGTTGTTGTTGGACTTGTACATAGCATTGCACTCCAAGTTAAGAACGTTTAGCATGTTAGTTGTGATATATATTTGCAATCATTTCCTTAATTGACAAAAGGGTAATTGAGCTAACTAGCAAGCAAGAGCACATGTTTAGGATTAGGGGTCATGTGGTGGGATGCTAACTTTTCCTTTACCTTTCTTTCTGGCATACAGACATCATAGTGTTATAATGATTGTTTGGCGACATTAACCACTCAATTCGGTTCATTTAAGTATCATGTTTATTGGAAGCTGTTAAACTCTAGTACTTGATTGGGCATAGTAATTTCCCTACAGTGGCTAGATGGTTCATGGAAAGCATGATTAATATGTGCTATTACATTGATGGCTGTATATTTCATTTCTTCTTCTTGGTTCCGCTTGTTTAGCAGAAAACATATCGTTACTTCGACCTCAGTAAACAGTAGAAGTGAAAACTTAGGGTCCATGACATCACTGCTTCTCACAGGAGCTCTCACAGTGAAATAGGCATACATTGAACTTGCACCAGCTATAAGCAATTCCAAACCCAATGTATACATAACCAATTAAGAACATACAACTGCCTAGATTGCTAAACAGAGTAACCCCCACTATTTTATAAGCTCTGGTTTGTTTCAGAAACTCCTTATAAATGACTTTTAAATCTGGAACCAAGATGACCAGCTATGAGATGAATCGTTACTATAAAACGTAATTTGGAACAAATTTTTTTTATGAAAAATGGAAAAAAGGCAAATAAACTAAACTGCATAAATATAAATTTTTAAGAGTGAGGGAACTACACATCCTATTAACCATTGTGAATGATCCCTTTCCAACAACTTTCAGCACGATTTTCTTCTATTTAATCTTCTTGTTAATATAGTCTTATAGTATAATATATATTACAAAAATATATTGTACTTTGTCTCTTGTTTGTATGTTTACCCGATTTCAAATAATGTACACTACAGTAACCTAGTGTTACAAGCCAAGCCTGGCCCTTTAGGAAGATGGCCTTGTAAATATTACATGTGTGGCGTAGGGGATGCTGAGGCCTGAGAACTGAGGGATAAGGCTCTGTATGATCGCCCCAGTTCTGCAATAATATGCCTAGTTCTAGACTTCCGAGTTGGTCCGCACTGTTTTACTGTTACCATCAAGGAGCCATGGCTTAGCCAAAAATGCTAGCATAATATCAGTAGCCTCCTTAGGAGCCAAGAAGCTTGTGATGTAATAATGGTGTAGTAACGCTAAATTATCTAATTGTAGCTCATCGCAGCCAATTAGAGCCAATTGATGATTTTCACGGATGTGGTAAACATCTCTGTCTAAATACTTCTACTTATTAGTACTACATTATTGGATTTTTACATCCAGAACCACACTGTGACGACTTAAACCACAACCCACACTGTTATATATCTTAATTTTATACATCTTTGTGCATCTTTTTAACTTTTTTTTTACGTCAGTAGATCAACATGTTGTAAGAATAAAAATAAACGTCTTTGGGCAGAGCTGTTGACAAAACTACATAGTCTCTGTTTCAGTTGTAAAATCTGTCAGTAAAACCAACGTTGAATCATTCATCATTAACGCGCAGGTAACACGGCGAGTAAATGTGTTTACACCATGCGCGTTGGAGAAAGATGCCGGTGGCCTGTGCTGCAGTGTGGGCGATGGCAGTGTCATTGTCTGTTCCAGTGTGTTCTGGGTAATAAATGAGGTGTCACAGTCAATTGGCCCACGCTGTTCACAACACAGCACAAACCACACTGCCTAACTCACTGCTGGGGTAAGTGCACGGTTAAATGTTTTTTAGTTTTTTTCTTATATCCCCCACTTTGTTTTTGCACCCCGACTCTATCCTTTTTTATTCTCCTGACAGTAAAGTTCACTCAGCGAGGCCTCTGGGTGATGGTTTCTTAGTTACAGTGAGCTTGATATTTTTCTCTTATTAAAAATCCAATATGCCAGTCACTGTGGCCGCCCACAGCATGATCGATGTGATGCAGTTTGTTTGATTAGAAATTTATAGTGGAATTAATCGATAGTGCACTTGCTGTCTGTCGGACGAGGCCGGATAAATTGATTCCAAATCCTCTTTTTAGCTCACTTATGTCCTCCCATAAAAAAATTTATAAAAACCATTCCTCAGGTCTTAGTACTGTTCCCCATGCAAGCAGCAGGTCTAATAGCCGTGATGGTCCGTCCCAGTGTCTCTGTCTTTCCAACACTTTGGTCCACAGCAAGATGTTTTGAAAACTACTGGCCAAATAGAAGTTTTATTTTGTGAGGAAATTTGTGTAGCCCAGAGAATGGATGTTGGGTTAGCTGACTTGTCCACCCTTTCAGTTCAGCTTTTTTCAGTTAAAATAAACTAAAAAGTTAAATTCTTTCAATATATTTTGCAGATAATCTCACATTTCCTTTTACTTACTTGATAAATCTAAATGTGGTGTGTTTTATCTCCCTACATCTCTGTACATTTGGTTAACACACTATAAATTATGTCTTCAAATCATCAACACACTTGCCTTAGCAACTGTCACTTACAGGTGTATTGTTAAGGGCCCAAGGAAGTGAAGTGTAAAATTTGGTACATTTTGGACACATGATACTCTCACTATCAATAAACTTTGAATAAACATACAGCCAGCACTCTGTAGCAGCTGTGGCAGCTGGGACTCACCAGCGAAAGTTATGTTGTAAGTCACGACAAAGACGCGTTCATGACATCAGCAACTACAACTGCAGTTCAGGGTTCTGTGTACTGAGACGGGAGTCACTGGACTTTGAATAAACAGGTGAACAGTTCTTTTGGCAGCAGCGGCGGCGCAGCTTCAGGGTTCTGAGGACTGAGTCTGACTTTTAGTCTTGAATTACTGCGGGTCACTTTTACTGTTTCAGAAAGATAGGTACAACCAGGGTGTTTAGACTTATGATTTATGATCATATGCTAGGGATGAGCGAGTACAGCATTATCTGTATCTGTATCTGTTAACCATATGAATTATCCGTATCCGTATCCGTACTCGGAGTGGGCGGGGCCTAATCCGGAAGTGGGTGTGATTTAACCCGGAAGTGGGCTGGTTCAACATAACTTTCTTTTTTAACTTTGAAATTTTTTTAGGATTTTTTTATTTTAATTTTTTTTTAATTTATTTCCACACCAGGTGTGTGTGTGTGTGTGTGTGTGAGAGTGTGTGTGTGAGTGAGTAGCGAGGGACGTTCATGTCTCCCGGAGAAATGAACACTCTGTGTTTTTAGTATAGAAAGACGTGAATTATATTCGTTCACAAGTCATACAGACTGGTTTTGTTATTTTCACTTTACATTAACACTTAAAGTTTAGTGCAGTGTAATTGTTTGCCGTGATAATTAAATGCCAGTGTGATAATAAATGACAATTTCAAACCATACAAACTGTCATGTTGTACTGTATTTAATAGAGGTTTACTTTACTGTAAAGTAAGTGTAAATGTAAAGTGAAAATAACAAAACCAGTCATTATGACTTGTGAACAAATATAATTCACGTCTTTCTACACTAAAAACACAGAGTGTTAATTTCTCCGGGAGACAGTGAACGTCCCTCGCTACATCGCCAGCGCTCCTCTACTGAGCCAATGCAGGTCTCGTGAAAAATTTTCCAAAGACTCGTACCCGAAGACCCAGTCGGGAAATGAACGAATCATTTCTGCTTCCTTGACTGAGCCTATGGAACAGTCCCGATGCGCAGTGAACCTGAGTGACTGAGAGACAGAGAGCTGTTCTGTGAGTGAGTGAGCAGAGCCGTGTGTGACGGGAGGAGCGCTGTGACGCTGTGTGAGGATTTTCATTCAGTCCGAGCACAGATAATGACTCCGATTACTCGTATTATACTCGTGATCGGCAAAAGTGCTTTATCCGTACCGGATACTCGTTTCAGCCGAGTATCCGGCTCATCTCTATCATATGCATTGACAATAAAAGTCCTGCATTTTCATTAAATAACTAATTAATTAAATTAAAAAAACTTTGATATAACATGGAAATAAACAACATCAAAAACTGCATCAAATGGAAAAGTCACTATACAATGTGCTGAAAATGTCCTGCTGGTAATTGTGCTCTGGCTTTGGAACAGGGGATGATTTTTTTTCACTAATGCAGAGTGGTTGAACAGGTTATGGGATTTTGCCCATCCAGTCAACATGTGTTTTTTTGAGCCACTAAGGTATCTTTTTTGGGGGGGGGCTGTGGGAGTTTGAGGTACCGTGATGTCGCTATGAGCCATTCAATCCTTGTATGACCAGAGTGAGAGCAATGTTTGTGTGTCCGTATCCCCAGCAGGACGTCACACCCATTTCTGTGATTCTGTTTGTGTTCGTCATGGATAGGATCTCCAGGCGCAGCCAGGGGGAAGAGAGTGTCCGGTTTGGGGACCTGAAAATCTTTCCCTGCTCTTTGCAGATTATGTGATTCCGTTTGCTTCATTACACTTTGTGTACATTGAGGCGGTGTGTAGCTGAGTGTGAAGTGGTAAAGACGAGAGTCTGAGGCCATGGTCCTCTGGGGTAAATGCCTCTGGGGCTGGCAGTGACTGTCTGTCCCATTTGAAGGACCCTCCTCTGTTTGCCTGCTGCCACCTCATTCCTCCTTAAGATGGAAATTAAAATAAACCCCGTAATATGATTTCTGCTTCGTAAAATCTGAATATCAAGAATAACGGCTAGACAGTGTTTTTCTGTTCTTTTTTGTTTGGTCAAATGAATCAACCTCATTAACACTTAGATTGTTATGCCAGTGTCAGTGCATCTATTGGGTGGAGAGTATTTATTCAAACATATAATTTTTTTTTTTTATTGTAAGTTTAGTCTTGTTGCTAAAATCACCAAATTTGCAGCAGAGTGACATTACACCAGAATACGTTGTGTGCTGCCTCATTTGAATTAATCACTCACCAGTACATGCCTCTTCTCTCACCTGTAATTAATGTACTATGTTACTGTTCATTCACATAAAAAATCATATGCAAATTTGCATATAAAAGATCCGTCATCCCTTAACCTGTAGATACAAATTCTCCATATCATCATGTTGCACCCTGCAGTGTGGATCGTTGTTGAGCTCTATAACTGCAGATGAACATAAACCAAATCCTATATGACCACATCTCTAAGAAGCAGAGTTCCTTCAACAGCCTAACATATACTGCTGACGACTTTAAACTCTTGCATGCATCGCATTTTATGAACTGGTTGTTGTGATTGTGAAACCTTGGGGTGTGAAAACTGTTTATAACTCTTAGGCAGACTATGTCAGCTAAATCGTCCCAGTGTGCCTGGGGCTGTTCAGTCTGAGTTTGACACTGACAAGCAGCGTGACTCTGTACCTATAGTGACAAAAAGCTGCTAAAGTGACACAGGGAGATGTGTAAACAGATAAGAGAAGTGAATGCCCAGGGTTTCACCCCAAAACTGCACATATCTTTAAAAACTAACATAAGGCTAAATGTTTGAAGTATACATTTTTCCTTGCCAGGAGTCTCTCTGTCATTTTTGGTGCACAGCTATTTTCATGGCATATTAGCGGCACCAGCTGTCTGGGAAAAATATTGTGAAACTATCAGCAACACTTCCTTCACAAATTCATGAGATCCAGACCAAACAGTGGCCTGGTAAAGCAATAGGATGTGCTTGACAGACAGAGAAAGATATGAGCACATTTATCTACAGTTCTTTTTTCATCAAAGATATAATATGTAGCAATTCTTAATTAAAATGTCTGCACAGGCCTCTCTTCCACAATGGCTTAACAGTAATGCACGAAACTTCAGTTCCAGAAGGTGCATACCACTCTGGCATTTGTTTACAAAAGGTACAACAGCAGTGGCATTGACCTGTCAAAGACACCACAAGGAGGAACAAGTGATACATTGACGCAAACACATTCATCACTCAAGTGGTTGTGATCTGTATCATCTGCATTAGAGTGCAGCTGGACAAGCCTGTCTGATACGACCATACAGGGCACCAACCGTGACTCGATGGAAATGTGTAATAAAAATATTAAACTGAAATATTTTAAGACTAATAATTGAAAAATTACATCCATTGTTAAAAATGTATCACACAAATCATTCAGAAGAAATTAGTTTGCTAAAACTCATGGTTTGGAGGACAGTTGTCTATCAGTGCTGTTCAGCCATTTTTTCAACAGGAACATGCAGTCCAAATTGTTATCATTTGTTATCACTGTTGACTGGAAATGATTTGTTGGCCATAGATCTGACATAAAGCAGAGTTAACTTCAGCTGTTGTGATTTGAAGACAGGTTTTGAAGCTGACACATTATGTAATTTTTAATCATGCCACTGGCTGCCTGAGATAATTTGGTATGTTGGAAGAAAAAGCATGGGGTGGATGGATGTAGAAGAACCAACCTTTTGACAATCACCCCCAGATGTGTTGGCTGCGTTGTAAGGATAATGTTGAGTAGCCCCGTTAGCTCAGTTATCCAAACACAAATTTTCAATTTTCAATGCTTGGTTATGGCATCACCAATCAAAAGAGTGCATGTTTCAGGAGTGACTTTCAGGTTGTTTCTTCTGCCTCTCAATCTACCAGTGATTTTAGGGCTTCTTTGCCTGGTCTGATCTGCCTTTCTGCTGTGGTTAGCCTTCTCGGTTAGAGTTTTCCCACACGTCATCTTGAAACAGCAGTTCATACCTGTTGTTATGAGTGAGGGTTGGATCCCTTCTGTTACTGTGTTAGCTCCTGCGTCAGACAACCTCAAACTTAGCCCTGGTTGGAGTTGGTGTTTTGGGCCTTGTGTGATGATCTAAAGTTGCTGGCAAGGTGACCATAGGTCCTGGAATCCTCACCGATGGGAGCGTGTCAGCCAAGTCATTGGCAAGTGATCCAGCACTGGTTGCTACACTCCTCCCTCCTTAGCGGAAGGGTAGGGCATGGTATGCTTTATGGGATTTAAGGTGGGCTATTGGTACCCCTAAGATGATTTATCAGTGGTTTTAAGTTGAAAAAACTGCTGCAATGTGTATTTCCATATCCTCTAATCTGCCTCGCTCTAGAGCCTGTGGTAGAATTCTGGAGATACAAGAGGCTAGAAACAACAAAGTTATCTACGTGTATTTAATAAGGGGCTTTCTGCAGAAAGGATCAACACAGGGAAACCGCAAGGGTCTCAGAGTGAAGATGAAGAACAGTCAAATACAAGGGTCTTATATACCAGGGGATAGGGCTGTCTCTCTGATCCAATCAAGACAGGTTCCCATAGGTGGGGGAAGGACAGGAAACTAAACATAACAGCTGATTCACATGTGTTTCCTAAGGTGATAAGAAGAGATACACTCCTTCCTTTGATGGGTAATTAAGTCGCAAAAGGTCTCACTGTATTGACGTCATAAACAGTTCCCACAGAAAACAGCTCAAGTCATCAAACATCTGTTGTATGTAATACAAGTCATAAAAGTCTCTTGAGAAGGCTTCAAACACTTACTGTCCAAATACAAAATACTTTTTCAACCTTGCTTAGTTAATTTTCTACTACATTTCCCTCCTTTTTTCTCATTTATTGACAACTTAAGAGAAGGAAAAAATCAAATACATCAATTCACCAGGATTTCAAAATGCATCATCATCATCACTGTAGTGTAAAACAAACTGCCTTTGTCATGGACGGTATGCGTCTTTAAATGGGAGGAAGGACTGATAAAAGCAGATTAAACAGACATCACAACAACATCAGATTCTTCATCACTATCAGAAGGGTTCTGGGGAGGAAACCAGTCAGGGAGGGGAAACACATCTTATATTATCGTCACTGTAGATCTAATTGGTGTGTCATCTGGCGGAACAGACCATAGGGACACAGCTGGCATGCCCCATAAAGCCCATGGAGGCTACAGTAACCAAACTGTAAGTATAAAGGTGTAGTGTGGGGGAGACATACGTGCTAAAAGAAGTGTGGCATGTTGATACGAGCAAACACTCTCTGTAGCTTCAAAGGGAAACAAATCATCCTATCGCACAGGATGCTTGGAACCCAACAAATCAGACTGGCCTGGGAGATTGGCTTGAATGTTCCAAAAACGAAATTCGTATCAAGAGTTATCAGTCAGCGGGAGATCGTTGTCATCAATATTGAGAGAACAGTTTCTCTACTGCCACTCCGACCCAGCTGACTGAAGTGATGCCACGGAGGTCAGCGTTTCATCGTCGTCTTCTCAGCTGTGTGTGTATTATGTGATTCTCCGAAGCAACTATTACCAACAGCTGTGCTGGTCAGCACTGCACCCTCTTCAACGATCCTTTGTTTTAATTATTCAGTGTGGGTGCAGCAGGTGGATGTTCTGGTTCTGGGACTCTCTTGCAGTGACTGGCATGAATCCACGTTGTCCTCTCAGTGGCCTTCACCGCCGTGTGGGTTGTTAACAGGATCTGGTACGGTCCTGTCCAGCGTCTGTGTCGCCCACTTTTCCGCCTTAGGTTTCACTACCACCCAGTCGCCGGGCTTCAGGCCATGAAGTGGTCCACTTGCCAGTTTAGGGAGTGCGTCTTTAACCTGTTTGTGAATGGCAGATAAAGCAGAAGAGAGATTTGTACAATAACGTAGCATTTCATCTTCACAGAGAGTTGTTGAAGGCAATTGTCTTTTAACAGGTCCAATGCCCGTGTTCGCTGGGCGTCCGAACAGAATCTCAAATGGACTCAATCCATATTTTGGTCTGACTCTCATTCTCATTTGCATGAGAACCAGTGGGAGAGCCTTAGTCCACGACAATCCAGTTTCCTCACAGCATTTAGCCAATTTGTTTTTCAATGTCCCATTTTCTCTTTCCACCGCTCCAGCACTGGCTGGGTGATAAGCACAATGTTGTCTTAAATCAATGCCCAAATATTTGCTTAATTCTTTTATTGCCGCACTAACAAATGGAGTACCGTTGTCACTACTGATTTTACTTGGGATTCCCCATCTGGGAATAAGTTCAGTGATCAGCACTTTAGCTACGGCAACTGTGTCTTGTTTCAATGTGGGGTAAACCTCCACCCATTTAGAAAACATATCAACTATAACCAAGCAATATTTTTTCCCCTCACTCTGTGTTAGCTCAATAAAATCCATCTTCGATCATTTTAAAACATGATCCTTCCCAAGCATTAACTTTGCAAAATGAGGAAACAGATATTTTGGCAAACAAGGTTTCTCATCAGGGCCCACCCACACCCCATGTGTGTGTGTGCAACCACTTCTCTTCCAAAGTCCACGCTCTGCCGCTGTTGCTCTAAGCTGAAATTCTTGCAGGTCAGCCGTGGGGGTGGTGGGGTTGACCTGTAAGAGAATGTGTGAAGAAGATAGTGGCTGGCGACCAGCTGCTTTCGCTGCTGCATCTGCCCCGGCATTTCCTTGTGATACTGGGTCATTATTAGAAGTGTGAGCATCACATTTACATACTGCATCCTGTTTGGGGAGGAGGACAGCATCAGAGACACTAGAGCATGATGTGCAATTGGTTTGCCTGATGGTGTAAGGAATTCTCTGTGTTTCCAAATCGTGCCAAAATCATGTACTTTACAAATGCATATCTACTGTCAGTGTAGATGTTAACCCTTTTCCCTTTAGCCAATCTGCATGCTTCAATGAGAGCAGTGAGCTCTGCTGCCTGTGCAGACAGAGAAGCAGGGAATGGTCGTGCAATCAATGTATCATGTGCTGCTACCACAGTGAAACCAACTTGATTTGCTCCTGTGTCTGAATTGCGAGACGCTGATCCATCCACAAACAGTGTAAATCTTGATTCTGCAACGTTGTTTCATGTAAGTGTGGTCTGGGGGAACAAACTTCGGTTATTGTTACTACACAATTATGTTGTTCACATCTCCTTCTGTTGGAAGAAGAGTAGCTGGGTTAAGAACAATGAATCTTTTCACAGTGATGTTAGCATTTCCAAAAGAATAGCATGTTATCGATAGCATCATACACATAGCCTTTGGGATCAAGTTTTGCTCAGAAAAATGCTACACGTCTCTGTTTACCCCCCTTGATCAGGGAGTAACACTGACGTCATCTACTCCCCCTTTCTTGTCATCTGGTTGTGTGAAAGGTCGGTCAGGGTCGGGCAGTCATAAAGTCGAGGTTATTTGTCGGGTCAGTTTCAAGTCAGTTTCAAGTCAGTGAAAGCTTTCTCCTTGTCATCAGTCCATGTCACATTACTATATGCTTTTAAGCCCGTGTGCGATTGCGCTGAGGGGCTCCTCGAGGACAGCATAGTTAAAATACATTCGCAGGAATGACATCATTTATTTCTTCGTAACAGTTTATGAATCTTTGAATTACTGTTACTCTATTAGGGGAGAGGGACTGCCCTCTGCTGTGATAACATGCCCTAAAATTAAACTTTTACATTTACAAACCTATACTTTTACAAACTTATACTTTTACCAACCTATACTTGAACAACCTATACTTTAACAAACTTATACTTTACAGACTGCAGTTTTTCAGACTTGCCTTATGTCCTTATGCAGCTAAATGTTTTAAGAGAGTCACAGTATCATTTTCACAATATTCTTCAGTTGAAGCACAAATCATTATAGTTTCAACATATCGCAAGTGTGCTCTTCCTGGTGTTATCTTTAATGATCTTAAGCTTTTTAGTGCCTGGTTGTTAAATGGTTAGTGATTCACAATAGCCTTGACGAAGGCATGTGAATGTATAACTTTCTCTGTTGAACTCAAATGCAAACCAGTATTATCTATCTTTATCAATGTAAACACTGAAGAATGCATTTGCCCGATCAACAACAGAGAATCATTTACTATCCTTCAGAACTTGCTAAAGGATTGTTTTAAGAATTTTGAACCGACGTAGCGCGAAGTTGTACTGTGGCGTTGACAACTTACAAATCTTGGATGAATCGCAAATCATCAGGTTGTGTTTTATCAAAAATACTCTTCACCGGAAAAAATCGGAGTGTGCACTCGTGAATCCTTGCAAGGAACAATTACACTTGCCTTCAATAGAGAGTTGAAAACTGGTGTAACACCATCGATGGCTTTCTGTTACAGTAGATATTGTCAGATCATGGTGTGATAACCACAGGTTCCATGTGTTAATTAAACCCCCATCATGATTACCTCTGAGCCCTTAAAATGTTGTTTGTATAAACTAAATATACATGTGCATATTGGGCTTCTGTATTTGTGTATGACCAGTTAAACAACCTTGAAAGTTTAAATAACAGATGAAAATCATTTTCTGAACACTTTCAAAAATAGATTTTACTTAACCACGGGATCTGATATCTTTTCCCAAATGTCAGCATTGACACATTTTTGTATCCACGGTCGCAAGTCTTGCCATTCATCATTTTTGTTTTTGACAGCAAGTCATGTGAGTGTGAACCAGGAACATCAAAAAAGGAAACCATCCTCTGAACATCTGTGAAGGAACTAAGAGGGTGACTACAGAAACAGCACATCTATGTTCTTTCCAGAACATGCAACTTAGTGTTGAATTTTCTTTCACACTACTTTCCCTACAACTTATTTGTTCAAACCTGCATCTCTCCCTTTGTGATTGAGTGCAGTGAAGTTTAAATATTTTGGATGCATACACGTGGTGTCTGTTCTTTGTGTGACTGAATGTGCCTTGTCCACTAGATCTTTGTTGATTTGATGTGACAACAGATGAACAAAGCTTCCATTCAAACGCATATAACAGTGAAGCAGCATTACACTTAATATAATCTCTTTCCCTAGCACTGTGAGTGTGTGCATTGGCATATACGCATAATCATCTCATTGCTATTTAAGCTATGTTCCTATCAGTAGTTTGTCTTTCTTTTCTAAAAAACAAAAAAAATCATTTAATTCTATGATAAGTGTTTGTGTTTGTATGGTGCATTCACCCTCTTGATGTGTGAGGTGTTCCTCACGGTCTCGTTCTCTGCTCAAAGATGCTGTCCTCCCTCTCCTCCATCCCCGCCTCGGTTCATTCAGCCTTGTAAAGTTACTGTTTCCTTGGCAATTTTTGTTTTGCCCAATGTCCCTTCTCTCCAAAGAGAAAACAAATGTCCCAATCATCGTTCCACATGCGTCCCCCCTCCTTCCTTGAAATCCTCTTCTTCTGCATCGCGATGTACCTGTGAACATTGTCAGTGAGGCTTTATGCAGATCAGTCTCTCTTTTCTTCTTCTTCTTCGCATGAACTGCATGTGCTTTTATTAAGCTCTTCCTGAGTCCCACTTGATGCCTGTATGCTTTAACAGGCTGGCAACATCAGGTCACTTCAACAATTCGCGATTCGGGCTGGATGCTGTCCCAGTCCATATTGCCCACTTGTCTGGTAAGAGCTGAAGAGAGGAGTTGCGGCCCTGGAACGTTATTAGCTGGAAAAGGTCGTTGTGGAACCTGGGCTCCTGCCTGTGGAACATCCGCTTCTGATAGAGCCTGGTGTTGTTGTCTTGTCGGCAGGGAAGAGTCGAGGTCGGAAACCTGCATTTTGAGACACTGAGACATTTGTGAGGTGTTAACTGTCCCTGCCAGTGTATGTTTTCTGTCCCTATGATGCAATTCTTCTAACCACATTCAACATACATTCCTATCTGCCTGAAATGTAAAATTTACTTTTCTGGCCTAACTTACTATTTAGTTTTCCTCTAGCTTTAGTCTCACCTCTTTCAGCTGTCTCATACTAAAACTCTCTCTCTCTCTGGAAACCCAAAGTCACTCATTCCTCATTCACACTTGAAACAAACTTAGTGCTTTGTCACCATAGTTCTTTCACATGAAGTTCACACAAGGATTACTCAGTTCAGTTCCATTATCCAAATCTTATATTTTTCATTTACCTATGTAAAGAATTTTTTTATTTTATTTTAAGTATTAGTTACCTTAAGTCTTCAATCAATCTCCAAAACGCTATCGTAAGGAGCAAATAGGAAACTTGTTAATATAAACATCATCAAAATAATGTAATACCTCCTATATTATATGACCAACAGAAATTTTCTCTTGTAATTACTTGGTTGCTGTTAGTTTCTCAATTCATCTCTATTTTTTATTTTTTTTTATATCTTTTTTTTTTTTTAAATACACCTTCAAATATCCTGCCTAACCAACATAAATCATAGTGCCCCAAAGAATTTCTCTACATAGCGCGCGTCTTGAGTCTTGTTTCAACAACGCAAATACACTCAGTATTATGTCCTAGGCTGTGGTTGTGTCTTAACAAACTCTAAAGGTACCTCGTCAATCTACCTTCCAGGTTTCTTCTAAACCTTGGTTAAAAATTTACAGGGCTTTCACCTGTCTGGAGGATCCCGATTCCTCTTAGACCAACTTCTCTGTAACACTATGTTCTGCTTGGTATATATTACACTTGAAATCTCAGATTCTCACCAGATAGATCGCAGCGCTGAGACGATCCGGCTCGGGTCTAGGTCCCTGCATCTCACCCGTGGGGAGGTTAAGGTTGGAAACTTTTTTCCAAGATGATCAGTCAACCGTAGACACCGAGTCCAGATGCGTCCAGACGTGCGATCCCACTTCTGACACCAAATTGTGATGGAAATCTGGAGATACAAGAGGCTGGAAACAACAAAGTCATCTACGTGTATTTAATAAGGGGCTTTCTGCAGAAAGGATCAACACAGGGAAACCGCAAGGGTCTCAGAGTGAAGATGAAGAACAGTCAAATACAAGGGTCTTATATACCAGGGGATAGGGCTGTCTCTCTGATCCAATCAAGACAGGTTCCCATAGGTGGGGGAAGGACAGGAAACTAAACATAACAGCTGATTCACATGTGTTTCCTAAGGTGATAAGAAGAGATACACTCCTTCCTTTGATGGGTAATTAAGGCGCAAAAGGTCTCACTGTATTGACGTCATAAACAGTTCCCACCAGAAAACAGCTCAAGTCATCAAACATCTGTTGTATGTAATACAAGTCATAAAAGTCTCTTGAGAAGGCTTCAAACACTTACTGTCCAAATACAAAATACTTTTTCAACCTTGCTTAGTTAATTTTCTACTACAAGCCTCAGACAGAACAGGCTGTTTTCGCCTGCTTCTTGAGCCTCTTCTCTAATTAGCTTACTGCACTTTGAGTGACACGCGACCAGGCTTATCACCAGTCTCATTCTGGGGCATTTGGTGATCTCTCTGGTAAACACAGCTTAAGGTCACGCTATATTTGGATACCATTATAGAAGACCAGCCACATATTTACAGTCAGTTACACCAGGATGTTTCTGAATGGTAAGTTACACCGCCCTCATGTTTGTTCAAGTTTTAGCAGGATAGTCGGCCAATGTAGGAGTAACGTCCCGAGTTACAGTGCGGAGTTTCACAACGGAGTTTCTGTCCCGAAGAAGAACTAAAGTGCCACCGCTGGTCTCGAACAGAAACGTTCTTGGAAGAAATGTGCACAGACACATTCTCTTCGAACAAGTCTGCTTGGTGTCGTGTTCGGTGTGGAGGGGTGGTGGTGGGGAGGGGGGTTGATGGGTTCGGAGGCTGGACTTTTCAATAGCACATTTCTTCGAATGGACTGAGTGAAAACGTCTGCGGAGTGACTGTTTTTATACCTTGAGGGTCCGTTCTGACCCCCTTCAAGTAATTACTGATAGTAAGAGCCCAGAAAATATGGGCCCTTTAAGTGTCTTTGTCCGTATTATTTCTGGTATTGATGTGAGTACGGTGGACTTGTGTGAGTCAGATGATCTGTCAGAATGATCATCTTCTTGTCCTCCTGCAGATGCTTTTGTCAATGTGACACTGGGAGCAGAACAGACAGAGTCCAAGAAGCCCTAGAATTTCTCCTCATCAGAGTCATCCTGGAAGATTTCCAGGGGATGTTGGTGCTCCTGCTTCATTGGGTCTTGAGCCTTGGGGTAGCAGCATTTCAAGCTAGAGATGTGGACAACTTTCAAGTCTTAGCCTTTAGCCTCCAGAGAACCTTTAGGTCAGGGGTGGGCAATTCAATTTCCCAAGGGGCCACATGAGAAACAGGGACAGTTGTTGAGAGCCGGACCAATAACTAAATTCTGCTCATATTCATTTGATCTGAAGTCAATTTTGATAAGCTTCTACCGGTATGAGTAAATGCTATGATTAAGCAATGAAAAATTTAAGCAGGTATAGTAATAAGGCCAACTTTATATCACTATTTAATCAATATTTACAAAAACGGTAAAGAATTGTGAACAAAATATGAGTGCAGTATTGTAGTATTTCAAGCATTGAAGGGCCCATATTGTGTAAAATACATTTTCTGGGATTTTACTGTCAGTAATTACTTGAAGGGGGTCAGAAGGTACCCTCAAAGTATGCAGTATAACAGTCCATTTTAAGAAATATATTATTGTAACGACGCGTTTTGTACTTCCTCTCTGTATGATGTCATCATGGAATCACATTCTTTTCTCAGCCCCACCCAGCCGATAACAGTCTAGCCTCCGAACCCACCACCCCCCCTCCCCATAAATCTAGTCTGTGTTGGGCATGAACAAGTGCACTGAAGTCAGGTTGAATGTCAGAGTAGGATATACAAAAGACAGCTGACAGGTGATTGTCAGTGAGAGAGGATCTGTACCTGGATTTGTTAAACTAAATGTTTGTTCACCTGTGTAGGTACAGTAGATCCAACGAGAACCAACATCTGAGCATGCCTCCTCATGTTTGGGAAGTTCTCCTCTTTGAGAGAAGATTAAAACTCCAGCAGTGATACTGACTTAAAGTGCTCTGCCAGTAGTGTATCAGACTGCAGATCAACGAGTTCGAGCTGAATATCACTGGTGCATTATCCACACTGCACGTGAAGGGCGAAGAAATCATGTGCATTTCACTTTCAAATGTTTGAAGTCTTGAAATTTCCTTGAAAACTCACCATGCAGTGCCCCTAACATGGATGAGTTCCTGCAGAGGTGATCAACTGATGGTGTGGCTTCTTTCAGTGTTGGCATGTGGTTGAGAATGTTACCCTCCAACTGGCTTGAAAGAGACTGCAACTTTCTCATGAAAGCCTTCACCAGGCTGTAGATTTCATGTGCGAATATGATTAGTGCACTGACACCAACAGCAAATGCAATATCTGCCAGTCCACCCTTATATCTCCACTCTCAGGTCCCATACTCTTTTAAGCACTTTGCCTAGTCTGAGTCTGAGTTACAACATCAGTAACATGATACTTTTTTAGCACTGACTTACACAACACCTCCTGATGTATAATACAATGCAATTCCCCTCACTTTATCTTGCATCCGCTTCAAAAGTCTGACATTTTTCCCTGTCAGGTTTGGCCAAACATCTGTTGTAACACCTGCCAGTTTGTCCCATTTGAGTCCCAGCTTGTCCAAGAATGCATTTACCTCCGTGAAAAAATCACTACCAATCCTCATCCCTTTCATTTACCACATTTTTTCCAGCTCCTCCATAATCTCAGTCTTTCGTTATCCCATGTAAAAAGATAAGTAACTGGGCTGTGTCTCGGACATTACTGCTCTCATCCAGAGCCAAGGAGAAAAAAATCTAAATCGTCTTCTTTGTTTTGCAGCTGAACCTCCAGATTTCCCACGATGTCCTTGATCCTTCTCATCAAGGTTCATCTGAAGAGGGGCACATTCTCAAATGCTTCTTTTTTCTCAGGGCATATTAGTGCAGCAGAGTCCACTAAACTCCCTATCAGAGAATAGCTTACTATTTTTTGCGATTTTATGGGATACCACAAAGCTGGTCTTGACAGCTCCATTCCTAGATGTGGAAAGCTTGGTAAAAAAGCCTTGTTGCTTCTGCAGCTTAGCTAGCAAAGATTCATGCACACTCTTCACCAGTCAAGCTTTTGTATTTCTCTCCGTGTTTTGTCTCATAATGGGGATTCAAATTGTAATCCTTTAACACAGCCATCTGTTCTCCACAAACTAAGCACAAAGCTTTCCCTTTGACTTCAATAAAGAAATACTTAAAAGTCCTTGTCTTGTTAAAAACTCTACATTCTGTATCAATCATTCTTTTTGTGAGCTGACATTTTCAAGGAGTAACAGCTAACTTGCACCTATCCTAAACAAATATTGCCAACACATCATGTGCTCACGTGTATTAAAACTAACGTAAGGTTAAAAAAAAAGTTGCCTTCAAAATAAAAACAATGTAGTAGTATGCTGTACATAATGTACACTTATCTACGTTTGATTCCTAATTTCCCATTGACTTCATGCGGGTCGGTCAGGGACAGCCAAAGTGCCGGATGTGGCCTGCTGGCCATACAATGACCAGTTCTCTCTCTCTCTCTGAGTGAAGTGTTGTATGTCCCACCAGGTCAAGATGTCATTCACTAGAACTTGAGAGATGGCGCTGCAGTGGCATTTCTCAAGGGGAATAGTTCCACCCACCAGTATTAGTAGTCCATGGAAACCAGTAAGAGGACATTTTGTTTAGAGCTCTTGGGAAATGGGCCCATCAGATCTAACCCAAGCATTTCCCAGGGGTGTTGGCGCATGGTTTTCTGAAGTTTTCCTACCTATTTTCTGGTTTGTAAAATTTTAAATATTAGACGGTTGAGTATCTGCTGTTGGACATCCTAGCTCAGCTTCAGCAAGTCGACCAGGTGCTGCAGTCTTCAGAAGGTCTTGTAAGGCACAAGATGACCAGAGAGGGGGGTCTTGAAGTAATCAAGAAGCTGCATCCTGAAGCAGATAGGTATGCAGAGTTGGTAGATGGTTTTGTGTGGGACGGTAACAACAGGGTAGATGAGATCCCCGAATATTGTGAAGGAGATTTTTGAGTTGATGACACCTTTTCCATTTTTCAGAAACCTTTGGTACAGGGTCTGGCAGTCCGATGGAGATGGGAAGCTCTTTTGATGGTTACGGAGAAGCAGAAATGATGGTAGAACAAACAGGTATTGTTGGCTAATCTTCTGTTGGGGCTTAAGATATGGCATCTGGTGGTGTTGTACTTTAATTTGTCTGTGCTCCACAGTGAAGGTGAACTCCTGAAGCCTGTGTTCCAACCTGATGAGCTGGGTGCCTGGTTTGGTAGTCACAAACACCCACAGAAGAGAAGCGAGGGAAAGCATGTTGACCATCAGGAAACAAATCTGACAGGGACATGTGAGGGTGGTGATGACCGCGTGAGAGAGTTTCTATATGTATAAATACACACCATATAAAAAGACCATTCTTCTAACAGTTGGATACAATGATACTGTTTTTTAAAGCTACATCATGAAACTGCAGCATATATGGGCAGAAAGTAAGAAACAACACGTATATAAACATATAGCACCATAAGAACCTATGTAAAATCCATACTTGTAAACATTTAGGTCCTTGTAGACACTTTGCCTTTTTCAGATTAGAGCAACAGCCCCTCAAAATACATGCCAATGTCCTTGCATCTGACTCTTAGTTTAAAGTATATACTTTCTCTCAAATCGAACTGGTTAACGCTTGTTATTATAAACAATTATAAAATCCTCCAATTCAGTTCAATAAACCATTATTTATCTCTGCAATGTAGCTCACCATGCAGGTCAACAGATGCATACACAAGAAAAAAAGACAAAAGACAGAAAAAGACGTGGACATAATAATTCCTAGATACACTGTGCCTTCCTTATATGTACAACATTCAGGATTCCATTGATGAGGATGGATTCAACTGAATAACAATCAGAGGGGATAGTTTTGTCCCAAGGTGAAAAACTTTGATTTAACTAAAAATAAATAAAAAATTTATGAAATCTACACAGTTAATCTTACTTGGAATGTATACCTAAAACATGCTTCCAAACCCGACCACATAGCTCATATTGTGTTGTCTCCTCGCCTTTCTTCCAACATTTGCTTTGCTTCCTGTCTGATTTTCTTTTGGATGTGTATTCCTCTCTCCCTCATTTGTCATTCAAACATTGATTCAATAAGAATTAGAGTCAAAGTAGCAACTGGGCAACAAATGAGGCTCCTATACTATTTCATTCTCCTGCGGCCGTGTGTCTGTCAAAGTGCCTCGCTGCATTTCCTGTTAGCCATCATATCTGTGGAGGGTGGTTGATATAATTTCACAGCTGACAGTCGGTGGCCACACAGCCTCACATACTGTGTCGAGGAGAATTGTGTGCGTGTTTGTGCCTGCGATATTGTGTCTGCATGTGTTTATAGCAATATTAGCTAGCCAGGATGTTTCATCTGAATCTGCTGGTTGGTAGGAAGGAAACACACACCTTTTCCCACACAGGCAGTTTTGTTTAATGATCTGTGTCCCTCTGAAACTAAACTGATGATACGATATTCATGTTGTGGTTGGTCAGCTAAGAGGTGATGAACAGTTGGAAATCTTTTTGTTTCCTACATAATTTTCAAAGATTGAGAAAATACAGACCTGACTTGGATTTTTTGAGATAATGACATATGGGTCCATCTATCATCCATTACCTGTGGACAAGCTAACATGAGGTATGGGTGCAAACACCTATAAAATATCTATCTTCTCAGTCCGTTATGTGAACTTTGTTCTTCACTGTGCCATTGTTCTTGATCACCTCTTTGACTTTGACTGCAGGTCGTTGATATTTTGGCTTTGTGGCCTCTCACAGACAATCTCTGCTTTTACTGCAGTGTAGACAATGTTTCATTGATATGCTGAGGAAGAGCTTTTTGGCACAGAGACTGACAGAAGGGGACAAAAGATAATGGTGCGACATCGAACCATTCTTTCTCAATCATCTTTTCAATTTTCTTCATCTTTAGCAAATATAATAATGTTGGCCATATCCAGAAATTGGCTTCATTGGCTTCAGATTTACAGTGAAATCAATGTATCATTAATCTGATTGTAGCACTCTGCTAAACAGAGAACCGCTTGTCTTTATACATATTTAATGAAATTGAGGCAATGTTATGTTTTCTTTTATTTAATCAAAATGCCCTACTGTTCCTGTAACACATGAACATTCTTTCCATCACTGGCAAGTAGTTTGTAAACACTTAACATAAACATGAAAAAGATTGACAATTCAAGACATGTGCAGAGCATGTTGGGAGACTCACAAGAGACCAACACCTTGTGTGTAGTTTTATTTCTGTGTAACCAAGCTCAAGCTTGGATCCATCACAAACTCAAAAAGCCCAATTATATTAAACATTTAGGAGAGAAAGATGAGATTTGCAAGAAAACAAAAATTATAATACAAATAATATAATATGAAATGTATAAATATGTATGAGGACATAACATAAGCCAAACCCATAAGTTATGTTTAGCGTATGAATTGTAATCAAATGAGTTAATCATCAGCCCACTATCGGTAAATGATCATAATTATTTAATGATTTGCTAACAGATATCTGTGATAGAGAATGGTCGATCATGCATTTGTGATGCCACTTGTGCTTGTACCATGGAGAGAAATTATTGTCAATGATGACAAATGCACGTTATATTATCAAGGAAAAGCATCAAAGGATGGTGCATACCCTACACAAAATGTTTATTCTAAACAGCCGATGCTACTTTTTTTACATTGAAATATTGACATTTCATCATGACATCATTGTGATGCCATTAAAACCACATGATGTAGAATTATTGGTTGATCAAAATAAGGCCTAGATTGTGTCTCTATAGGTTGCCAAATTGAATCTATCACTACACTTTTTGAAAATTGAAATAATTTCATGATGTCCATAATGATTTTTTGATCTATATAAGCTTTGGTCACATTTGTAATCCTACAGTTACTTAGCGACGTCTTAATGATGTCACATATTGTCACTTACCCATATTCTTTTCAGAAATATCTTGAAAATGTGTTTTTAGGAGTTATTGAGCTATTTTGTACACTCTCTCTCGCCCTCTCTCACTCTCACTCACTCACACACACACACACACACACACACACACACACACACACACACACACACACACACACACACACAGTGAAGAGGCAATACCCTGCTTCTGGCTATCTGTGAAGTGTTGTGGGTAATTTATGGTGTTCACACACAAGCATCCACAAGACCACAAAAGACTTACCAAAGAATTTGAAAAATATTTAACTACTTCTTAAATTAATTCGCCACAACTTGACCACTCATTCAACTTCAGGTTTATAGATCCAATCAAATTATCTTTCTGAAGTTCCCTTCCATGTTTTAACAGCTTTACAAATATTAAATGTGTTTGCACTGATCTCATTTGTGTTACTTTTGTTAGTGGATGTTGCATTTTAAGTGCTGCTGGAAAACTATTACGCTATGATCAGACGATAATTACTAACTATTTTTACATGGAATATTCATGTGCCATATACCTTTGGCAACTTTAGATTCACTGACTGCTGTTGTTATTTGTAGACTGGGTATCTACGGACTGATGTGTTTGTTCAGTCTGTGTGTGTGTTTGTGTGTGTCCAGGGTGACACTGTTGGTATTGGACTTGCTCGAGTGAATTAACATTGCTGCGTAATCACTCTGCATTATGGACCAGCTCAATAACTTGATACTGCAGGTCACAGGCATGTCAGGCGGCTTCTGTCAATACGCGCTTAACCCACACACACGCTGCTGATATCCATTGTAACAGACACACATCTAAACAAACACACAAACACCAATATTCCTTGCAGGCAGACATGACTTATATACTCTGACGTGAGGAAGATAACACAGTGATGTGATCAATAGCACTTTGGTGGCAACCACTCCCTGTCCCCATGCCCTTAGGATGTATATTGTTTGAGGGCAGTAAAATCCTAATGGATTCAACCCCTCTCTTCCTCTCACTTTATTTCACCTTATCTTTATTACCATCTCTGTCCCTGAGTGCTCACTGCTGTAAAATATCTCTCTCTCCAGGAGCTATTCTTTGCAAAGAAGATGTTTCCATCCTCAAAAAGATCCACTCAGAGCTTTGAGTTTATGTAACAGTTCAGTTTGTGGCTATAGATGAATCAGCATCTATATGAACAGAATGTGGTTCAATAACTGAAATATTAGATGAGACTTGAAAGAGGGTGACAGGGAAAAAAATCTATTGTGAAGATATTTTCAAACCGGTAAATTCAGAATATCGACAGCAGACTGAATCCTCTAGCAATGATCCATCCATTGCTCCAATGGCCTTATCTCCTGTCATGATTAATGTAACTCGCAAAATGAAACGACGATAGACTGTTCAATCCAACAAGAGACAAACTCAGTAACCATCTGTACTTCTAACAGTTTTGCTATTTTAGAGCCTTACCAAGGTGGTGCATGCAGTCAATAAATTCAAATCTTCATTGGGTTCATGAATGTGTTCAGCAAATTTAATTTGTAAACTGGCAGACTGCTTGAGCCACTCAGGACAAGACATTTTTGGGCTGCAGTGACACAGACTCACTAACACTGGACAGTTCTATGACTTCAAAACATATCTTGGTCAGATTTCTGCTGAGGCTGCAGATGGTAGAGTCAAAATAGGGAGTCAACAGCATGAATCCATGAATCCAATCTGCTTTGTCTCAACAGGTGGTGTGGTGTTGTAGAGAATTTTCTGTTCCTACCATGTTCATCCCTTTATAGCCACAGTTTATCATCTTCCAATGGGTTAATCCTCATTAACCAAGACGTTTATGCCCAGTGTCTCGAAGCAATTGTAATCTAGAACTTTTTACCAGAAGACAACGGACCAATTCAATGTCAAGTTACACCCTCAAGCTTCTCTTGGGATCATAAGAGCTATACAGATGGGATATTTGATTCCTGCAGCATGTTCTGGGGCTGACCCAAAGTCTCTTCCCATTATGGTACATCTTAAGAACATATAAATTGAGGCATTCAGGAAGCTTTAACCACTTTTTTCAACACAAAGGGGCACTGCTTTAACTCTGATCTTCTTAATGTCAGAACACCTATCATATTTCCAAGACTGAACCCAGTACCCTTTAAAACATTTTATTAAATTACATTTCATTTAGCTGATGCTTTTATCCAATGTGACTTACAATAAGTGCATTCAACGATGAGGGTACAAACACAGAACAGCAAGAATCTTGTAACTACAAGTAAGTGCAATAGGGTTAGGCTTAAAACGTGCAATTGAACTTTAGTATTATTAGACATCATCTTCTTATCCAAGGTGTAGTTGGAAGAGATGTGTCTTAAGTCTGCAGTGGAAGATGTGTAGACTTTCTGCTGTCCAGATGTCATTGGGGAGCTCATTGCACCATTGAGGAGCCAGGACCACAAACTGTCGTGATTTTGTTGAGTGGCTAGGTGTCCCTTGCAATGAGGGAGCAACAAGCCAATTGGTTGATGCAAAGCGGATTGGAGGGGCTATTGTGTACGTTTTGACCATGTCCTGGATGTAGACTGGGCCTGATCTGTTCACAGCACGGTACACAAGTACTCGTGTTTTGAAACGGATACGGGAAGCCACTGGTAAACAGTGAAAGGAGCTGAGGAGCAGAGTAGTGTGAGTGAATTTAGGTGGGTTAAAGAACAGTCGAGCTGCTGCATTCTGGATGAGCTGCAGAGGTCGGATAGCACTAGCAGGTAGATCTGCCAGGAGGGAGTTGCAATAGTCAAAGCATGAGATGATAAGAGCCTGTGCTGCCTTCTGAGTGAGAAGGGGACGTATTCTCCTGATGTTGCGCAGCATGTATCTACACAAGCGGGTTGTTGCAGTAATGCTGCTAGTAAGAGATAGTTGACTGTCAAGTGTCAGATAAGTGCTTAGGCTTGTGCTTGTGATATGTACCACTGCTGTGGCACCAATTCGACAGTTCCATCCAAACCTCACTCGAGAGGCGACATTCCATATCCTACCAGTACCCTCGCCTGTCATCTGATTGACTGCACCCAACTAACTTCTGTTCCGGCTATTTCAGGTTCAGGGCCTCAGCGGTGACTCTATTTGATTGGTCAGCTGATTTTATAACTCGATTTGCTTACCCCATTTCAACTGCAGTCTGTTGTTCGGCCAGGTTACACAAGCTGTAAGCTACAGCTTAGTTTTCATTAGTCTTGCCGTATAAAAATCCTCTTTGAAATTGTGTTACCCTCCTATTTACATTAGTGAAATCAATAAAGCATCTAACCTTTAGCCCCTCTCTCCTAAGATAATAGATATAAGGTGCCTCCCTAAATTAGTAGTTAGATTCATTTTCAAAATGTTGTGCGAAGTAGGTTATTACATATTATAATTAGTAGTGAGTGATAACACTATTTTCTTATTTTAGATAGTAATTATTGTCATCTTATCTAGTAGTCTGGTAGAGATCATAATCAAGTTGCCACACATATTCTGAAGGAATTTGTGCTTGAAAAACATTTACAGAAAGTAATTTGCAGATGGTGAAGAAGCAATGCTGTCTCTCTCTCTGTTTGTCCCTCCCTCCCTCTCTCTCCCTTTCCCTATACTGTATATATATATATGTTTCTATGTTCAATGTGCAAAAATGGACAGTTTTTCTGTAACCTCTCAGTATCACACTGCGATGAGGTCATAGAAAACCTGTACATTTTGGCACATTGAAATTGAATTCATTTCATCTTGACTGCTTTCTACAGGTGTTGGTCATAATGCTTTAAGACCCAATACATGCAAATGGCTCTTGAGATGCTTGTACCCGAAAGGAGTGTGAGCATCATTGGTTTATTTTCTCCCTCCAGTGACAAAATAATCATTGCATGTGTGTGTGTTTGTGTGTGTGCGTGCGTGTGTGTGTGGCAACCACTTAAATACAACCAGGATTGATTTAGCAGAGTGAAGTTCCATTACAGACATTGAGTACCACAAATGTATGTCACATGTTCTAAGCAGCACTTTGGATAGGCAGAACCATCTGTGCCAACCGTTTGTTTTTTTAAATGTTATATTGTGAAACTAAATAAATTTGACTTTTTGTTTGTTCTAAGAAAGCTCTTCATTTTTGGAATACAGTGATTACATGTACAGTACGTATTTTCTGACTGCTGGATCATGTTAATGTTACATTTATATGTTTAGTGATCTTTAAAAAAATTCCAGTTTCAGTTCCATACTCTTTTTCAAAAAAACTAAACTTCCAAGAAAATTATTAGCAACAGTCTTTTCAGCAAATGCCCAAAAACAACATATGAGTGACAAACACCAGAGCTGCTGCAACAGCTAGAGACCAGGAACAGTTGTGTAACTATAACATTTAAGATCTGTCAGATTGGGTGTTATAATGAAAATCATAATAATCTTCAGTTGTACCTTGTTGTCATCAGGTGTTTCAGCCTTTCAATCGCAAAAGCGTTAAAACCCAAGCCTGAGAGTACGCTGAGGCTGAAGGTAAATCTGACTGGCTACTGGCTTGTATGGCAGAAAGCCATGTGGCCCGCTCAGTAGTTCAGACATCATTACCTCTACACTTTTTTAAAACTAAACATCTTCATAGGCAGTCGAGTCAAAAGCTGTCCTATTTAAGAAACTGCATAAAATGTGGTTGCAATAAAAGTCAAATAAAAATAAATAATAATGTTCCAGATGATTCTCTCTTGGCTAGTCTGTTGTCAGTCTAATGGTTGTATGTGTTATAAAACACTATTCAGTACTTTCAGATTAAACACAGGACTGTCTCTAGACATCATACTTTATGTCTTATCAAGAGAAATTATGTCAATCTTCTGTAGCAGGAAGGTGTTATTACCCTCAGCTTTAAATGTCAAACCAAGAACAGCTCTGTAGAAGTGGCTTTACCTGAATTACATGCAAAACAACTGCTCACTCAATTCATTCTCTGTTGCTGTTATATAACTTGAACTGCTATTTTATAGGCTTTTTTAGATGATGTTGCTCGGCAGGTCACTTGCTCTCAAAGCTACTGGGGGATTTTGACAGCTGTCAATCCAGTTTGCCAATATCAAAATGCCTTATTTGTTTACTTCATTACATGAATGATTCTGTGTTAATTCTATGGCGAAATACATCTCAGACGAATGGTGGTCATGATCTTCATATTTCAGGTGCATGTGAAGTGTGTTATGTCTATTATAATGTCTATTAACATAAATTGTATTAGTTTTTTTGAATAATTATCAATATCACTTAATAATTCAATGTTCACTGAACCAGCATGTTGGGTTGGTGCATATTCCTCTTTTTTGCATTTAGTATTGTTTCAGACTGTTTTGGCTCCTGGGACAGAAAAATGTCAAATTTTCATGAAACATATTATTTAAAATACCTTTAGTCTGGGTGTATTCCAGCGTTTCTTTCTAGAGAACCATGAGTTCTTTGTCAAGCTGGGTCATGTCTTGTCTCTAGCTTGATTGCCTGAGTAGCAGTGGACCTACTTTTTTATCCTGTAGATGTGCAATGTTGCTGTCTGAGGCAATAAAGATGAGATGTATTTTCTGGTTTAACAGTTTTGTTTGACTTTGGCACTGAAAATAAATGTTGTGTCTCATGATAGGAAAAACACTTGGACAAACATCAATATGATAAGAATTGCCTTAAATGACAGAAACCATCTTTGAGAAAAATGTATTTGATGAGTAGTTTGACATCTTAATTTGGTCCATGTCCCACCCACTAATAGAGGAGGCGTGACTTATTAACTATACTGCAGCCAGCCACTATGGTAGCAATCGAGATGCTTTAGCTTCACTGTTGTCCATCTTTGAATAATGTCTATGGCTTCACCAGGGGCGTCGTTAGGCCTGTTTTAGGGGGGCTTCAGCCCCCCTAAAATGTTCTTCAGCCCCCCCAAATAATTATTGGGATTTTTTTTTAATTTTTTAAATTTTTTTTTTTTTTTTAAATTTAACTATTGTTTTACACGTTATTTATAACTCTAACATGCTACATATGTGAGTGCGTTTCTGGTTTGTATGTTTTCTCCCCCTTCAAATTACAATCCAATAGCCTCTCATCATACTTAACAATAAAAGACCGGGCACTAGGACCTTGGGGAGTCTGCATCGCTGCTGCGCTGGCTTTCTCACTCTGCCAAGTAACGTCTCTCATCAAGACAGCAGGATTACAGCCAAGGAGTTTAGCTCATAGTAAATGATGCACGGAGTGAAATTGTAGGTACAGGTAGTTACAGAATGTGGCTATCTGTAGTTGTTAACGATTGTTACCTGCTTAAATTGAGGTTTACTTGAGGCAAATGAAAGGGAATATTGTAATGAGCTATGTTAACACTAAGCTAGCTAGCGTCGGCTGCACTGGCTGCGGAAAACAATGGGGCAGAAAAGGCTTCACAGTCTTGCAGCCATGTCAATAGAAAGTGACATACTAGGTGGACTGAGTCACAACAGACTGATAGACCGATTTGCCACACTTAAAAACAGAAGGCATTCTTTGACGCTTCCTCCCACTAAATATAGTCATTAACCTGTGCTTCCAAAGTATGACTATGGCCATGGAAACATGATTACATTTTCTAAAATCTCCTGAGCATTGGATTCTATTTTTGAAATAATTTGAATGTATTTTTGTGTATTGTGTATCTTATTCCCTTCTGCTCATAATACAACAAATAAACAACTCAGAAGTTGACACTGGCAGGTCCATTCTCCATCCATTGTGTGTGGTCCCTTTAAGAATTAGGATTTGGGAGTGACGCGGATATGAAAACTAGTATATCTGTCTTTCCTTTACAAGCAGGAAAATTATTTCTCTCTATTTGAGAAAAGTTCATATTTGTGTTGTCAAATTTCACAACGACCCTGAAATTCTGTCTCTTCTGTTATCTTATACTAAATGACTGCAAGCAAAGATACAGAGAAAAATCACAGTCTTTCTGATTGAACCAATCTATGAACTGTCTGAAACAATGGATATCCGCAGCCCCAAATGAGCCCAAAAAAAATTGGCGCGCGCTGCGCGCGCAAACATTGAGCTTCCTTGGGGGCTAAGCCCCCCCTTTCTTTCAATCCTAGAAACGCCCCTGGGCTTCACTCATGAAAAATTTGCGATGGCTCATGGGCTTGGGGATGACCAAAACCTACTGAGGACTGTCACAACACGTTCTGCATCTAAGTAGCTTGTGAGTCTCTCACTTACAACCTGATGGGACTCATATTGCATTGGCTTATCCTCGGATTGGTCGATTTTATGTGCTTCAAAACATCACAGTTGAACAGCGAGTATTGAGTCACCTGGAAACACTCCCGTGCCCATAGTGTATATGTACATGGATATAGTTCATTCACATACCCACAGAAAATGTGTCAGTGTCATTATTTGTATAAATTAAGTAGTACTTTTGTACTTTTGCTTCACTCATTTACACAGTTTTTCACCATAGGTCTTCTAAGTCTTCAAAGCTATTATATGCACTACAAGTTACCAATGGCTTTTGGGATCGATTGATGATGCAAATTAAGAACTATGAGAACTGCATGATAACATTTTTCTCAAGTGAGTAACCTATCCCAATGTAGCTCAATCAGTAACTGATATCATTATGAAACTATGAGCAGAACAGAATTCATGAACATCTTTTTCCAAATCATTACAAGGTCTTGTATCAGTTCTAAACCAGCTGGAAACTGCATTTCAGCAAGGGAGCTAATACAATCACTGCCTCTTTTTCTCTTGACTCTTGTGGATGGCTCTTGCAAGCCCAAATAAACCTGAGATACAAATAAAATTGTAATAATCGATATAGAGTTGTCCACGAGAGAAAAGATGTAGATGCACTGAGGATGGACAGCATTCCAATCAGCCAAACCACCTCTGGAAGTGCTCAGCAATGTATTGTTAAAGCATTGAAATGTGTAAATGCACTATCATTAAAACAACTATGTAGGTGGAAGTAATTAACACACGTGACTGTTCCAAACCAGTGACCACAGTCCTCTCCTCAGTCCCCACATTATACAAGACAGCTGTTGATGCAGTGAAGACGAATCGAAAACATAACCTCCTCCCCCAGCACTATACAGCCATCATTGAAAGCATACCCACTTTTTTGTAATAGTTTGATACAGAAATTCCAACACTCAATCACGTTAAGTACAATGCATAGTCCACAAATTATCAAAGATAATTGGCACCCCCCTGCCATCTGTTGAATCACTGTACCACAAACGCACTACTACAAGGGCACAGAAAATTATCTATGACCCCCTCCCATCTGATTCAACTTTCACCCTGTAAGAGACGCTGCATAGACCAAATCATCCATTTTCACAAGCAGTTATTTCCCCACAGCCATAACGACCTTGAAATCTCTGCAACTATCATGTAGTACATGTCCTTTAAATACTCTAAACACTACTATATAACTGTATGTGATATTGTCCTATCCAACCTTGTTCTCATTGGGGTCACCACTGTCTATGTCAATGTGTATGTTATTTTGCATGATAAGATAATCTTTCCCATGCTGTACCGAAAAAGAATTCCACTGACTTAGTTGTGTGGTCATTTATAAATTGATCATATTCAGGAAGGCGAAACACACAATAATGTTGCAATATGGATGGCTTCCTTTATCCTTTTTCTAACTATACATTTTTGCTGTGTTTCTGGACCTATACTAATGAGAGTTAGAATGTTGAGATGTAAAATATGATTAGATTTACAAAGATTTCAATGTGGACACTGCAGACACAAATAACTACACAATGTTAATATAATGAGGTAGAGAATTTAATGCGATGCAAATATATTAATGGTTTATTTAAGAGTTTTAGATAAGAAGAAATTATCCAGTGAAAAGAGTGTGAGAAATCTGGAGGTGTTTGAGGAGAGATAAATGCCATCAAGGCAGAGAGGAAGTGCCACAACAAGCTTATTAGCAGGTGTATCAGCTGGGAAGATAACAGGAGACATCGCTCACTGGAATGCTGCAGTATACTCATGGTGACAGAGCAAATAATGAGTTAATCACATGTCGTGGCAATTTCTACAATCCCACTCTACACCAATGAGGAAACGAGACACAAATTTCTCTTACAGTATTGTCACCTTCCTTTAGGGCTCGAGCATGATGCATACCTCAAAGGTTAGTTTGTAATATACACCCCGATGGGAAACAGTTCTTTGTCTTTATACATTTGGCTAACCCCTCCCACTCTGGTTGGGGTTGTTACAAAGTCAAAGGTTGGGATCTTCTGATCACATGAAAACAAAAATGCCTAGTTAAAGCAAACAGGCCAAAATTCATACAGTAGTACAGGATACAGCATGATCAAGGTTACATTCTATGAAATTCAATCATGATCAATCAAAGGGGAAATAAACATGATCATATTGTGGTCACATGTTATATTTCCCTTACACACACAAGCTATGAGATATATGTGGATGAGATGGAGAGATGTGTGCATGTGTCTGAGTATGTGTAGAAAAGACATTATTTAACAAATTTTAATGTAATGCATCTTATTGTATTTTTCACTTTCTTTTGTGATAAGATCAGTAATTTTTTGTGTAAATTAATAAAAAACAGTGTATCATCAAAAACTTTCCATTTCTAATACAATTTTAGCAGTCCAGTGAATAATCTGAAATGGAACAAAGGTTAGCAGAGGTGCAGGGGATTTTACTGCCTGCAGGTGTGGGTTGTGACACCTGTTCAAAGGTGGTCTCTGGGGGTAGATGGCACTCGACAGTCAACGCTCCTTTAAGGCTACTCCGACTCCGTTGTGCGCGGGGGACGCACGGATCCCACAGACTATTTTTCATTTATGCTTCTCCAACGACTGTATGTGCTGAAAACAATTCACCGCCAGAACAATAGGTGGCGCAACAGAAGACAAGCTTAGAGAAGCCTACCTCTATGTACATTGAAGAAGTCCACGTTTGTTTATTTACCTCCTCCCGGCTTTCCTCACACACAGTGAACGATGGCAACTAAAAGACAAAGGCTGTTGATGGAGCTGGAGCTGCTTGACATGAAAGAGGACTTGCTTATGAAACAAGTTTGAGGTCCGGAAATGTGATATTCTGGAAATTATGTCGTTAGCGGACCAATCACAGCCAAGGGCTGTCCCTAGGCTCTCCGAAATGCCCACGGATAGTTAGAAAAATCAGAGGGCGTTCCTCTGTCCGTGTCAGTCAAAACGGAGAAGCATATACCGGCCTTTACTGCCAAAATACCGCAACAACACGTTCCTGTAGATACATGCTGCACAACATCAGGAGAATACTTCCCCTTCTCACTCAGAAGGCAACACAGGTTCTTGTCCAGGCTCTGGTCATCTCACGCCTAAACTATTGCAACTCACTCCTGGCAGGTCTGCCGGCTGGTGCTATCCGACCTCTGCAGCTCATCCAGAATGCACCAGCTGAAGAAGTCTAATTTGTACCTTTTTAGTGAAACTCTTGAAGAGCACCATCTTGTGCAATGGCAATATAGCGATCTTATACAGGTATGTGACAAGCAATGACTTGTTGCATTTAAGGCAAACAGATACCAAACGTTAACAAGCCACGTTTTCAGATAAAGGTCGTCTGTTTGCACGGACATTACAACTCTACAAAAAAAAAATATCTTAAATCAAAAGTCAAACTCACTTTAAATTCATATCATCAAAATGTACTAGATATTGTGTTTGCTTTATGTTTGATTTACGACATGAAAACATATCTTAATTTTCCTTCATTAAAGTTCAATCACCAAGTTGTAACGTCTCTGTCTGAACTAGCTAGCTCAAAGCATTGGAGAAAGAGGGGATTGTTTGGAAGGCATTACAAGGTTTGTACACACACAAGAGAATAATCCAACTACCATTTAGAATAGTTTGTCAACACCCTAATATCACAGTACACACAAACCGTTGTTTCAAACACACATGCACAGACTGTACTGTACAGGTGCAACAGCTGTGTATTTGTTACGTTTTTTTTGTAGAACTTTGTACATTTTTATTTTATTTATTCCATGATGTTATAGTATTCTTTTGAGAAATATTGTGGTCCTAGTTAAATGCAAAACACATTATATCAATGCTACTTCCTGCTCATGGCCACACAAAGTTACTGTGGAAATGTGGATATGTTGTTGTCAGTGAAACTATTGTTGTCAGCAGTTTGTTGAATGCAACTCAGTGTTCGAATTACGTTGGAGCCAGAGGGAGCCGAGCTCCTTGAGAGTGAGGACTAGCTCCCATGAAAGCAACAAAGTCAAAAATCTGAGGGGGTCTCTCATATCTGAAGTAGGGGTGCACCGATTACTCGACGTCGTCGACAAAAATAGTCGCCTACCTGAGGAGTGAGCCATCTCGCTCCCTTCCTATCTCTGAAAGTCGCGCATGTGCAATAGCGACAGAACATGGACCAATGTCGGCGTCCGCTGCCGCGCTCAGTCGCGCACCAGGAAGTAAAAAGTTCGGGAGAACTTAACACCCGTAACAGCCCGAAAATAACTACCTGCAGTATCTGTACAGAGGACCTGCTCTCCATGGAAGCAGGACACGCACATGTGAGGAGGAGGCACGTCTGACATCATAACGGAGACGATGGGGACTCGCCTCTGTCAGATGTTATAGTATATAAACGTATATACCTGCGCGCACGATTCTAGCATCCATTACAAAAATATGGTTTAAACTTTTTTTTTAACGAGTTTAAAAGCGAAATGTTATCCTATTGCCTGACAAATTTTTTTAATCACAATTATTTAGTCCGAAGAAGACTGTAGTTTCGTTTGTGGATGTTTATATTCAGTGGCGGCTGGTGACATTTTTTTGGGGAGGGGCGCACTTGGGCGGCGCGGTTTAAATAGCCCACCGCAATGAGAAAAAAAAAACTCCGGGGTGCTCCGGGGACCGGGACCGGGACGTCCCCGGGGACGTGCTCCTCCGGGACCGTCTCCGGGACCGGTGCACCTCCCCGGGTGCACCTCCCTCCGGTGCTCCGGAGACCGGGACCGGAGCACCTCCCAGAGCACCTCCCCGGGGAGGTGCTCCGGTGCTCCGGGAGGTGCTCCGGTCGCGTCCCGGTCGTCCCGGACGTCCCGGTCCCCGGGAATGTGCTCCGGTGCTCCGGGAGGTGACCGAGACCGGGATGTCCCCGGGGACGGTCCCGGAGGAGCACGTCCCCATGCACGTTAACATGTGGTTAAAAATTTCAGCTGATTATTACTGATCGATAAAACTACACACACGACACAGTAAACAACAATGATTCTATCTGTCCACTGTCTGTCCTCTACCTGTCTCACTCAGTGCTCCGGGACCGGAGCTACACCTCCGTGCAGATTAAAAGTATCTGCTAACTATGCAGCTCCTGTAGATCAGTGATAAGGTCTCTGATTGGACAGTCCTGTCAGCATGATGTATAAGAAACCCTTTCATTGGCTGTAGGCGCAAGTGAAGTGCGCCCATGGCTCGAACTGTCATCCGCCATTGAGAAGCTGTCCTTGCTCAAATGTTCCTGCCCCTTTTGTTCGCTTCCATAGACTTCCACTTGCCCGGCGCCCACAGGGAGGAGTGGCTTCTCTCTCAGTGATAACGAATGGCAAATATATTACCAAATATAATATATTAAGTGGTTTTTGACAGGGGCTTACGGTCTCCGGCACACATTTAATGCTTTAAAACAGTACATTTCTTATTAAATTATTTGATATATAATGTTTTTTGACATGTCATTTTTTTTTTTTTTTTTTTTTTTCATCTCAAAATTGTAGGGTGGGCGGCGCCCCAGCGCCCTGTATGACGAACCGCCACTATTTATATTGCTGTTATTTTCACTGTCATTTTTGTTAACAGGAAAAATGGAAACTTGATTTTAAATTAATTTGTTTCTATTAGCACTTTGCCTGTCCTTGGTTTTAAATGGACAAAAACTTGATTTGTCTTTGCTTTTGTGTCAACAGTACCCTTATATGCAGCAAAGTTTATTAAAAGACATTTTTGGAATGAAGTATCGATCTTAATTGTCTTTATTTTCAGTCATCACATGCCTCGAACAACCTCAAGCTAAATTTAAAAGCTGTTTGCTAAATAAGAGCAATTGAGAATTTGTGTCATTCATAATCCGATTAGTCAATTAAACGTTTCAATAATCGGTGACTAATCGACTATCGCAATACTCGTTAGTTGCAGCCCTGATTACAATCAATAATATATTGAAATAATTAAAATAAATCATTTCTGTACAAAAATGTCTGTCTGTTGTGTGCGTGTGTCAAGTTATATACAGCCTTTGCCTACCGTGCGCAAAGGCGATGCTCGCGCCTATTTAATTGTACAGCCCTGGTAGGCTTTGTGTGCGGTGCGCCAACTTTTTTATGAGATAGAGACCCCCTTAGAGACAAAAAGATAATTCGAACCCTGATGCAACTGATAGCTGTGTTCAACAGAAATGAAATTACCCTTACATTTTCAAGAAAGAAAGTACATGTGGCAACATACTATAAATCAGACAGATTAGAAATGCAGAGTATGGTGCACACCTCAAGGTGTAATACTGCCTTGGTTTCAAGACAACACACTGCACAGCATGTGTTCTCCCGACAGAATAAGATATCACAGTAACTGGACACCTGATGACAGGTGTGCCATTGACATGAAATCTCCTGTGAAGGTGGAGGTAAAGTAGATGAAGAAGGAAGCTAAAACAAATGTGCATGTCATCTGTTAAATCCATAGACTGCATATAAAGATGGATGACATGCCTCCACTGTACAAAAATGAAGCCAAAATATCCAGAGATACGGGAGCTGACACCTTGTGGTGCTGATGTCATTTGGAGCTAGAGTCTTCGAAGTAGTGATCGTTGACTGGTATCACCTTATGAAGGCCCAGCAGAGACGGGGCTAGATCAATCGCAAGTCAGTCTCAGCTGTCAATCATGACTTCTTATACAATTTTTTTCTTGCACCAAATAACTAATTTACAATCATTTATAATTAATATATCAGAAAAGCACCATTTTTCAGTGAGATAAGAACTTTTGCTTCGGAAAAATGTAACATATACTTTGACTTAGTAGTTTGGTTCATGTTCCATCAGCTCGAGGAGGCATGGGGTGATTCAGCCCTGTTAATAAGAGTATTATCTTTTGCAGTGATATTGTTGCTTTTTATATAACATCTTTACAACCAACTGAATAGAATAGGTTTTCATCTGTCAACAGCTGTTCAGAAATGCATGTAATCTACTGTTCTGTATCAATTTAGCGCAACACATGATCATTTTAAACTGCTGTCTGTACTGCCAAAGTTCTCATACAGAGCAGGTCAATCACTGGTCATACAAAATGTCTGACTGAGCACTAGTCACATCCAATCTTCTACAGACACTGGTGTCTATCTTGCACACTTCTGACATAACAGATGTGGCCCAAAGCATCTGAACACATCCAGTGTAGCTACATATGGAGGACTGAAGCTGCTGCGGCACTGCTAATGTACTCCTTCAGCTATGCTTCCTTCATAGACACTGTGTATTTAATGGTTTATTGTATAAATGTTTATCCCCAGCTGTAATCAAGCTATTTTAGTTTATCAAACTTCACCAAACCTTTAACGGGAACAAAGTCTGTTTCCAGGGATCACGACTGCAAATGTGGAAATAAATGTATACAGAAACTTCGATATGAACTCCACAAGTTTGAAGAAAAAAGGAGTGAGCTCTCCAGATCTCTGAGGCCAGCTCCTCATCTTTCCTTTAAGTTTGCTAGTTGAGGATACATTAGCCTCTTCTATCATAGTAAACCTGAATCTTGCTGTTTCTCAAATTGGACACTTCAGTGTTTACACAATATGCTCTCTGCTGTAGTGCAGAGCCATGAAGCTGTTTAGGATCTTGCTCTTCACATATCAGCATTTTGTTTTACCATAGACTGTAGCCTATACAATGATGCCAGGCACATATCCTGTTGAGCACAAATTGAGCCAAAATACTGCTGTTGTGCTGCGTACCGCCATTTTGTGTTTTTAACGTCATTTGCACCCAAAGTGTATCCAGTAGCGAACAGGAGATGAAGTCATGATATCAAAGTTCCTCCTATACATGAGTTCAACTAATTGTGAGTCAGTCGCAGCTGTCAATCCTGACCTTACACCTACGTTTTTATATCATAAACTAGCTAACTGAAACCAAACATGCTGGAAAAATTGCCTAAAAAACCTGCATATACTTGCTAATTTTGGTGTAAAGGAGATACAATTTATTAAATCTGAAGTCAGTGACTTCTGGTCACATCAATGAGATAATATTTTTCAATTCAATTCAATTTTATTTGTATAGCGCCAAATCACAATATACAGAGAGAGATAGAGAGAGACTTGCTTGCTATATAAAAAATGTTGTCGTCCTTTCATACATACCGATATGACTGGGTTATGATTCTTTGACTATATAGATAAGCTGCCAGACACCTCCAGTGTCTAGAATTGGACAAAACTTGATGTATCTGTTGTTTAATACTGTCCATTGTTGTCCTTCTCTTATTACAATTTGTCTTTTCAAGGCATCTTTTAAGTCCCATTAAATGTCAAATTGAATCTTGTTACTGTGAATCAATTAGATTATAGAAGAAATGTGTCCTATATTATACACAGGTCACACACAAAAAAGCGGATTTAGAGTGACTACAGTCTGTTAATTATTATTTTATCAATATTATTCTTAACTGATCATAGTGAGCTTCTCAAAGCCCATCTCGTCTAAATTGTTCTTACAGTATATTGGTGGTTAGTGTTCAGGCTGTACATGGGAGTAACTGAATGGTTTTGTCATACATGACATGCAGCAGACTACAGCCCTTCATCTGCTTCCAGTGTCACATGTGGACATTTCACTGAGTGAAGCCTGCAAACTCTCTACTCTGTAACTGAGCCTCTGTGATAAACTCAAGTGCTCAACTGTCAAACCCACCGACCAATCGTGGACGCTCCTTGTATTTAATGAGAGCCTGGAGTGATCTGAAGCATACATATAGCCATATGCGTGTGCGTGCGGTCGTGCGTCTGTCGGCCCTGCTCACGAGCGCCGTTGCGCCTTTAAATGGCGTACGCTGGCGCTGAGTAGAGGGCGGACCCTAGTACCGCGCGTGCGTGTGCATGTATTTCTATGTGCGTGTGCGCGCGCGTGCGCCTCTCGCTTGCCTCCGCTGCAAGTCGCACGGAGCTGACGGTGGCTTTTGTGCGTATGATGCACCGTGGTCGACGCACCTGTGCGCACAATAAACCCAGCCCGGTACTGCCTGGTCCCCCTCTTCCTCCTCCTCCTTCTCCTCCTCCTCCTCCTCCTCCTCCTCCTCCTCCTCCTCCTCCTCCTCCTCCTCCTCCTCCTCCTCCTCCGCCGCCGCCGCTCCAGCACCGTGAGCATCTCAAACACACCAGCCTGGATTTTACCAAACTACGCCTCTGTGGAGTTTACAGCTGGATTTTAGCACTTGGATACTCTCGGTGGTCTGTGGAGGTAAGGTCAGTAGCGTCGTCTTATCTCACTCCAACCTGTTCACGTCAGTTGGGCGCGAAGAGAAAGCATCACTGTCTAATGTTACGGAGCAAATAAAAATAATAATAATGATAACAATGATAATAATTACATTAATACATAAGCAGCTTCTATAGGGAATATGCGGCAGGAGTGGCTCGACTTGTCCGCTCCCGGTGAGCAGGTGTTGCGGTACTTGCCACTTTGTCAGGACTTTTTTTTGCCTCCCAGTTTGAGAGGATCGGGAACGAATGGACGCAGGTGCGAGTCTCCTTGAAGGAAGAGAGGAGTGAGGAGGAGAATTTCTGCCATGTTGGCCTCTGAAGTCTCCCTGTGCAGGAGAGTCAACCTGACAGGCGGGTGTAGCATTACACACGTCCTCTTCGCTCCCCTGAGGCGATGGCTTTCATTGTCGTACTGTTTTAATTTAAAGGCCTGTGTGAATCATCCATTTTATTTTAAAATTGTGTTTATCATATTTTTGCAAATGCGCCCATGCAGCGTTTGAAGCCTCCTGTGTGTGAAATATAAAGCACCAGCCAAGAAATGAGGGGAGTGAAGCAGCGACCTGCTGGACTTCCTCCACCTTGTTTTTAGGTGAATGAATAATAGATAAGGTGAACGCCAGGTGTTCAGTGTCCGCTCATTGTTCTCGTCTGCAGCCTAATTTTAAAAAGCCAAACAAACGCACCCTGAAACGGCGCGCACGTTTCACTCGTCCGCCCTGCGCGCACGGCTAATGCCCTCTTCAAATATAGATGGTGTGTTTGATGTGTAACGTGATCTTTCAGTACTTATGACATGCAGTCTGATACATGACCTTCTGTGTTCACGGAGATGGACCGCGGGTACGAGCGGAGGCTGCGCGCCACGCACCAAACCACCACATTCCTCCATTATCCCTCTTCCTCTCCGTTTGCATAGATATGAACCAAAACATGCTGCTGCAGTTTTCATACATTTACCACGTTCGTCAAACGAATGTCACATGTTTTTTTTGCATTTGAAAAAAATCCATGGCATTGCAACGCTTTTAAATTGAGCCGTCTAAACTTTGATTTTATGTTAAAATTCGCCGGAGGTATCGAAATAAATGTAACCAACCTGAGATTATTTTTTTAAACCTGATGATATAATTATTATACGATTTGTATTATTCTTTATATTTAATAAATTAAAACAAATACTAATGATTTGGATAATTTCGGTTCCCTGGAGGATCAAATGGCGTCCTGAGGGAGGTTCGATGCTCTGCTCTCAGCAATCTGCATCTCGTGCTGCACGTTTCAGCCGCACAACTTTTTTTTTTCCGCCCACACCTGAACAGCCTCAGTGTGGCCTGCTGTGTGCACCAGCCTCCGATAGAGATCTCATTTAAATCAGCGCACTGCTTTTTTTTGCACAATTTCCCATTTGCACTGCGTCGAATGCAGCATGTCCATTAATAGATCAATTATTGTCATTGCAGGAGAATCAGAGGCCTCGTGCGTTGCGCCATAGAATCATCCACTATACTTTGCCGCAAAATAAGCAGTGACACGTCCGGGCCTCGGTGCTCTCTGCGCCTCGGCTACGCCTTTTCTCTTCCCGTCCACAGAGATGTTGAGCACCTCCACTCTTAGCTGATGCAAATTCACGGCGAGAGGATGACAATTCGATTTTTATTAATCGCTGCAGCACAATTCGATGTGAAGAGTTAATAGGATTAGATGGTTCTCATGCGTTTATGTGCGTTTATGCAGAGGGAATTCCTAATCAGGCTCCTAATCCAAAAAAAAGGAAAGTGGATTCAGAATGGGTGTGACCCAGCAAGAGAATGCGTCTTCTTCTTCTTCATCTTCTTCTTCGTCTCCCAGGGCCCAGGGCCCAAAGATGCTCGATCACCTGCTTCTGTAAAACGAAGATATTCCAACAGAAACGGTTTCATTTTATGTCTCTTCTTTTTCTTATATTATTCAAACCATATTAATGTACCCTTAAAAAAAGAAAATTATTTTTGCTGCATTGCTGAGATAGAAATCCAATACGTTTCTTTCTATGAAATATGATAATCATATGATTATGATATTGATACAGACGAAGCTGTTTTATATCTAAGTCATTTCTGAGCGTAACGTGCTAACATGTACGGTGCTCGTTTTATGAAAAATGTGAAACCACCATATTTAATTTGCCTCCTGCCTCCACCCTCACCCTCTCCCCCCTGTATTTTTAAGATGGGGGGTGGGATGGGGGCTGTTTTGGGTAATTTGGCTGTTCCCCTTTTTTTTCTCCTGTTTGGCAGCCGATTAACGGCGCTGACAAATCAGGCGCAAAAAGCCAAGGGCTCTCAAGGTAACACTAATCCCTCTGGGCGGGGAGCGTCAAATATTACGCAGGATTTTTGGAGAATGCTCCTTTCTTTTACCCCCCACGTTCTCTTTTTAATGTCCTTCTTTTCTCAAGGTGCAATATGTGAATTTGCTAGGCCATAAATGTCTGTATCTGGAAAAAAAACTACCACCTATACCGATTTTATTAATTTCTTTTATTTGAATACATATGAAAATATAAAACATTTAAACGACATTGATTATTCCTCTAAAAATATAAATTTCTGCTCATGGGCCAAACGGATTATTGTATGACGCAAAGACGATGAAATATAAAAAAAATCGCATGAAAAACGATTGTTTGATGAAAGAGAAAAAAAAGCGAGTGGCACAGTGAGTGGCAGTGTGATGTTATATAAACCGCTGGTGGTTGTGAGGAAAAAGGCGAGGTATTTGTGGGTGTGTTCACTGGTGGAGTGTGTAGTGATTTGTGAGTGTCTGTAACAATAACAGTGTGTGTGTGTGCGTAGAAGTGTGTGCAGCTAATGAAGAGGTGTATGTACAGGTGTTTGGTTATTTTTTGTGTCTGCAGTCTTTTTGTGCATGTGCGTGCAGTTATACATGTGGTGTGTAAAATTCGATTTTTGTGGTATGTGTCACTTATATATGGTGTGGTCTATATGCAGATGTCAGTATGGTGCAGGCATGTGTGTGTGTGTGTGTGTGTGTGTGTGTGTGTGTGTGCGTGTGTGAGAGAGAGTGTGTGTGTATGCAGGCGTTTGTTGGGTGCTGGGTGCTCTCTAACTGGGTGATGTAATGCCGTGAAGGGTGCTGCAGCAGAACCACAGAGCCCAGAGAAGGCGTGTCTTGCCTGCAGAGTAGCTGGATAACAACAAGGTGCCCACGCTCCATACACAGCCAAAATAACACCTCCCCACCCACAACCACACAACCCTCCATCCCTCACTTCCACGCATCTTCCCATTTTACATGTACCATCCTTTTACTGATCTGATTTCTTTTATCCCTGTCTGTATAAAATGAGCAGCAGAGGCAGAACACATTAAGATACACTGGTCACCACTATAGTGATAGATACAAAAATGTGGATAAACAATACATAATTCCCTTATTTAGATTTCACTCGAGGATCAGCTGCTTGATTTCTAATTGAAAAAAATCAGTTTCTATTGTATCACAGTCGACCTGCTGATCAATGTCGTCATGACATTTAGGGCATGAGTAAGAAGCTGGGGGACATCCTTTCCTTATCTCTCTTCCTAAAATGTGGTGACTGTTCACTTTATCCATTTGATTAAAAACGGCTGATGATAAACTGAGTATATTTTAGTCAGCTATTAATTTTGCATCGTCTTATTTTCCCATTTTTGCAGCAAAGTCTAAATAGAAGCATTTTACATTTATTTCAGTTGATGATTTTACTTGGTGTGGTAATTCTGACTGACTACATGTTATGAAATGTTCTTTTTAAGAGTGTCCTATATATTTTACATAATATCTAGGTTTATTAGGCCGCTGAACAGGATTCTCCGATGACAGTAATTGTGATATATATATATATATATACATGTATATATTTCTTTGCATCTGTGTACATTTTAATAATTTGAGTCGGCCAAAAAAAGTCTTCTTGTTGTTTGTCATTTATCCATAATCAGCCTCAACAGCATTTCCACTGTCTTTACTCTATCACAATCCATACACAACATATTATCAAGGTGATACAGAATTAAGAACAATGTACAATGATGGAGATTGTCATTCAACACTCATCCCTCGGTTTATTACTTAAAATCAATGTAATGAGACCAAACACATGGATATCGACCTAAGATGGTCGCTCAATGCTGCTCTGTGTGCCCACAGACGTTTGTGGCTGACTTGAAATCTGTGTTTGCAACATGATGAAGAGCGAAGAGGACGAGTAACGTGGGGCAGGGCTGTTTCATGAGATGCATGAGTGGGAGTGGATGAGGTGGAACATCCCTCCTCCTGTCTCTCCCCCTCTCCCTCTCTCTGTTTTTACTCAGCTTTTCTCTGCTGTCAGACTGCATGTCCTGCTCAAATCCTTTTGTCGACCGCTGCAGCATCGCAGACCTCTTTGAGGCTACTGTAAGATGTAAACCAGAGTGTCATATTTTGAAGGCCTGGAGGACATTTTGTCACTGCATCCGGATGTGTCTGTGTGTGTGTGCTTGAGAGAAAGAGAGAAAGAGTTCAGCGCACCTGCTGTAAAATTACTAGCAAGTGGAATCCATTTAAACACGAAAGGGCCTACCAGTGGGATGCTTTATTTGCATTTACACTCACACACTTACACACACACACGCACACACACGGACACACAAAACTCTCCATCCCAGGTTGCGTGGTTGTTAATAGGATCCAGAGTGCCACTGCCTTTTGTCAGTGTGTGTATGTGGACTCGTCCCTGTGGGGTTTGTCAAAGGTGCCTTTCACTGAGAACAATGATTCATGCCGTTTAGCCTTTTAACCCCCGATGGTCTACAAAACACGTGCACGCAGACACACACACACGCTGAGGCAAGCTGAAAGTGATGCCTGAACAAGTCTTTCAAACACGAGTGTCCAGTATTTACATGCTTTAAATGCAGAGTGTGTATCAACCATCTTAGATTTATCTGATACCAATCAGCAGAGAGTAGACCTGAAGGAGGCCGAGTTAAGATATGTAATGTGGGGGGGAAACTGCTGCTACTTAACATAAAAGGAAAATTATGTTATTTTGTAAATGTCAAAATAATTTGTTAATAGAACAGACGGCTCAACTTTGACTCCAATTAAGGGCAATTATGTGATTTAAATAGGACAGAGGCTGGAGACAGTTTTCAACACACCTGACTATTCTAATGCACATTAAATAAGCACATTAATACATTATTTACGAAAACCCAAAATTTAAATAAACATAGTATGATTGAAAGAAAACAATAATTTATTTTAAATATTAATTAATTCAGCTATATATGCTTAGTTTATAATTATAATTAAAGCCAGATTTTAAACATTTGTCCGGTAAAATCTTGCTGCTAATGGTTAGTCTGTAATAAATGACATACAATGAATAAAAAACAAACATTGTTTCAAAATATGATAATGAAATGTACTGATTCTGATAATCCTACAATATAATCCAAATGATTCAATGTAGGAGGAAAATGTGATGTCAGAGCTGGAGAGCACCTATTGGCTGATATATTTCCCTTTATAGAGGCTTGATAAGCAGTTTCACATGTATAGATCAAAACCTCAGGCAGTGGGAGGGAGGCTCTGCTCAGGTTGGATAACAGCTCTGAATAAATAAAAATAAATCTCATGGTTGGCAGAGCAACATATATTTCTAATATATAAATCTGGATAGATTGAAAATAATTTTACGTCAGTGGTACACACTACAGAAATACAGGTTTAATTTATTTAGTATAATTTATTTTAATTAAAAAAAGTTTTATCAAATCAATTTTACTTTGATTGCAATAAATTGGCCATTCATCTAATAACACTTTAAAATATATTTTAATAAGGCTCCGGGGTGCAAATGATGATGAAACATGTGACCAAGTCATTTTTTGTATCTGATAGTCATCCAAAGCACTTGCATGGCTGAAGTTTTATCTGAATGGCTGTCAACTCCTCATGTCAGTGTTGTTGCTTAGTGACCATCTCAGCCTTGTTATGGAATCAAGTGTTTATTAGTAAAAGTAAAACAAAATCAGGTCATGTGAAATTTAGGTTTGACGTGAACAATCTGAAAACCGCATGTCCCTTTGTCATTTGAATTTATAACATGTGAAGGGTCTGATATGATTGAAAAAGACAAAAATCTTGCTTATTTTAATATTGTCCAGAGAGCACAACTTTTGACTTAATTTTACATTTAATTTCAAAGTCTTCTTCAAACAGTGAATTAGTAACAACAGTCATCCCAACTTTTTGCAGTATAAAGGTTCATCACTTCATCGTTCAAGATGCAATACCTACCTGTAACATACCTGGAGTGAAAACAGGCTTGCTAAATCAAAACTAAGCATAGTTCCTCTCAATGATGAGATGGAGCCAACAACACCTGGAGAGTTTTGCTGTAACTGTAAAATTGTAGTTCAAAACTTCAACTTGCATAAATATCACCTTGAAATATCTTAAAGCTGTCTTTCACATGTGGTCTAATGATTCTCCAACATGACTTGATTCACATTCATTGATCAGCAGTTGCTCTCTACTGTGCTGTGCTGTGAGCAGGTGTGGGTAAATCTCTCACATGGTTTTTTGATATAACACCTTAGCAAAGGCATTGTGGCGTCACTCGGCTTTGGTTGCGAAATGAGGTGTTTAGGGTTGGTGCCTGTTGGCTCTGTTTCCATGCAGGGCCACAGTGTCACAGGTCAGGATGATTATACCCTGTTGTGTTGTGTCCTTAACGTGTCATGACATTAGTGGGCTAACATTATTTCTGAATAAAGATGCTTATTAGAATTTCTAATGTACCTCAGTACCTCTGTCAAGGGTAAATCTGCTGAGGAGACAACGCTCAAGGTGGCCTCTCTTACGACCGGAACTGCAACAACACATGCTGCAATTCCCCCCATGATGTCACAAGGAAATTACACAGTACAAACCCTATTGACAACACAAGGACAAACTCTTACTTAGTGAACCATGTTGCATTGGGTGTGTATTCCGTATCTTCCAGTGTACAGAGATATTGTTTAAAACTCATGGTATAGTAGGAACGGTTTTTCATTTTTTATTTGAGGCTAGTTGATGAGACAATAAAGAACCCTAATGTCTTGAAGTATTGAATATCAGGTGCTTGCAGAGGGCACACCTACCTGTCTTGATGTCTAGGATACGTCACTTTCCATTGATCACACACTTCAGTACCAGTCTTAATCAATGGAGGTACTTGGATATGTTGCCTTTTTGTCACGGAACAGTATCAGACCAGCATTGTGATCCTCTGGTAATTAATTGTCTCTCATTCTGTTTGTATCCTCATCCATAGTAAATGCTCTTGCATAGTGCAGGGCAACATTGTACACCAGTGTTAAGAAGCACCCAGTAAAGCACTTGTTTTCTTCTTTCTCCATCATGAGGACCTTTCCTTCATTATTTCCCTCTGAATTGAGTGTCCTGCTCTCCTAACATCTGGTCTTATTAATCAATAGTAGTTGGAGGCTGGAAGTTAGGCATTATGAACAGGATCTGATCACCTGACCAGATTACTTGGCCTGTGGTAATAATGTGAAGACTACTTAAGAATTAGGCAAGGGAAAAATGTAACCACAACCGGCATTCAACTCTGTCCACAGATTGTAGGCACACTGCCCCACCTACACTGACTGATACAGAGCACTGGTTGCCTGTTTATACAAAACTTATTTAAATAGATATTACGCTGGGAAGTCACACCAAATTTAACACTACACTTCACTGGGCCAATTACAATACGCAAGGCAAGTGTGATATATATATATATATATATATATATATATATATATATATATATATATATACACGTTCCACTTACAGAAAGACATTTGTAGAATTAATAGGTGAATGAGAGGGGAGCTAGAGTAATTCCAGTTTTCAAAGATGTTCCAAGTATATTCACCGATTGTTTTCAGGGTTTTCGAGGGTTTTTCAAAAAATAGTGTAGCGTAGATCTTGATCCATTTCTGATGTCTCTCTGCTCCAATTAATCTTGGCTGATCAGCTCTCAGACATATGCATTTTCCTGAAGGACAATGCGGACCAAACTGCACACTGTATAGTTGTATTCAACTGGAATAAGATATTGTTTTAAAACAGTTTGTACTGTTAGATCAGTAGGTCTCTTTGAGATTGAAATAAAAAAAAAAAAGACCTGAAAGAAAGATTTGAATCAGACAACCATACAAGCAGCTGATAAAACAATACGATTAAGAAGAATTGCTAGCCTCATAAATAAATACCAGATAATAAAGTTTTCTATAAGTTTCATATAAATTTGTAATAGAGAATGAAGATACCCAGCTTAAGAGCTATTTGCAGTTCAAAGAAAAGATGGAAGTTTGAATTGTAAAGCTTTATAGATAATTCCTTCTTCTCAGTAAGGAAGTCTGTCCAACTTTGTGATACAAAGTGAGCATTGATGAGAGTGAACTTTTTCATTTGTGATACAGTGTAGTGCACTATGATAAGCAGGGTTTAACTGCTGAATGAATGATAGGGCAGTGGAACGGTATGGAATATATCTGTGAACAAGTGCAGACATTAAAGTCAACTGAACAGTCGTTTTAAGACAGCCTTTGACTCTATGCAGAAAGACTGGATTGATTTTGAATTTTTTGTTATCTATATGTAAAACAATGGTATGATTGAGAGGAAATAATTGTAAAGCATTAAAGGCGGATTTAATCATCAGGGGATGTTAAACAGGGATGTTAGAGCACTGATGGCTTGACTCAGCACAAGCAGCCACAACAGTCCTGGGTTCTTTTGTCAGGTGGGGATTAAACCACGAGGATTGCATTTAGCCCTAGCACTGCAGTTAGAGTAGGGTTTTTATCCTCAACAATATCAGATGATTTTAAAACTTTAATAAAGAAAGCAACACAAAACATGAGATTAGATAAAATATCAAAAGATACACAATTGTTTAATTGCAAAGGTAGAGCTGCCTGAACCCAGGATCTTAAAGCAGCTATAACTAACATTTGTATAATATTCATCAGGTATTTTTTTGAAACACTGATTGAGATGCAGGTTGAACGATTAAGTGTTTGCAGTAGTAAGAGTTAAATGTAGACATACTGTAGATCAGAACCAAAGAGACGTGCGACTGTTATATCTCTTTTCATTTGATATTTGAACATTTGAAGAAACAATCATTGTAAATGTGTTTGATACATGAGTTGTATCTACTTCTTTTCACTAAAACATCAATAAACTATGGCATTGTTGCATGGGTGCCAAACCTTTTGGGTTGTGTTTTGATAGTGTAAATGATACATTTAGATTACTTGAGGACACAACTTTAAAAACATTTTTTTCCCATCATATCAATATCATATCATATAATCATATCAAGGTAGATTTAATGTAATCAAAATATAAACTTGACATTGCAACAGTACTTACTGGGGTTTTTCTGTGCGTCTTAGTATTCACCAGGATTGAGGAGAGAGCCGTCTCTCCCGGCTGGTCATCAGATAAAGCCAGTCTGCCTGCGAATGAGAATAATGAGACTAATTTACCCAGCAGATGACCGATAACTCCACAACCTTTGTGGAGGGTAGAGAAAAATGCAGCACCATCACACACAGTTTTAATTAGGATTGGTGGCTGCCAACAGTACAGTAGACTGCAACAGAACAGTCCACTGCACTGATTCTATTTTTAAGAGTGTGTTATAAAACACACATTGGTTTCCTGACAGCAGAGTCATGCATGTATGGGCTACTTGTACAGTCCATCAAGAGATTTTAGGATTTGGGTACCCTCAGGGAGTGGATATTGAATGTCCTGATTACAATATGTGTTTGCCCTGCTATAAGTCCAATAAACAAATACAAATAATAGCCATCACTTCCCACCAGTTTCCTTCTTGACTGTGTGTGGTGATGCTGTTCACAGATAGTTTATATATGAAATTCCGGTGCTTCTTAAATTAAGTTTTCCTATTACCTGAAAAGTCAGTGTTACACACCATATAACACAACTACATGTCAAGTTTTATGAGCATGTCGGGGACATTTTCTGTTGGGAAATGAAGAATTGTTGCAATTTCATCATTAATCATTTGACAAATCAAATCTCTTGGATGTGATATATCTAAATCATGCTAAGCTCCGATGCCAGTGGAAAATGCCCATAGCTGATTGGCAGGTGGATGCCACCTCAAGCTGTTGTTCTTCTCAACAATTTAAAGTGCTCTTAATCAATGTGGTTGATACAGTCAGTGGCGTGGAAATATCCAGTTCCTTTGCTTTAGCAAATAATGCAAACATAGGAATTCAAATTGGAAGATTTAGTAAAATCACTACTGCTGCTGTGAGTGGTACATTATTTTAAGCGAGATAGCACAACTAATATTTGACTCGTTGATGGAGGTACAGTCGCTTTGATACTTAATATTCCATTCATTCCAAAAATGAATATTGTTGGATCAACAAAAAAAAATACTTGTTCAACTTATAAAGTTGTATTCTCACAATTGCCAACTTTAATTTGAAAAAACTCAATTCACTTGTTTGTATTGAACTCTCTGACTTTTCTCATTAGTTCAAGCAAGCGCCACCTTGACCTGATACAATGTGACCCATTATTATAAATAATAAAAATAACTATGAGGGCATCTTTGTATTTCACATGGTGATACATCTATAGCTGCTCAGGTTGTTTGGTCTATATCAATTAACTGTTCTTTGTGTTAATAAAATAATAAAAATAAATGAACAAATGTTGTAGACTACAAATTTGAAGTGGCATTAAAATTGAAATTGTATAAGATACATACGGGTTCTTATTTATTATTATTATAATATGTTTAAAAATGAGTATAGTACATTAGATCCCATGTACACACATATGTAACTTTTTGTTAGGATTGTGCACATACTACCATCATGGGGTTTAGATGCAAGAAAGCATCCGGGATGTGTTCACTATTATTATTACTGTTATTAATATTCATATTATCAGAGGAATGGATGGTGATGAAGCCATTGTAACTCTCTGTCCCTCTTTTTTCGACAGTGATGGAATTGAGAGAGGCCAGCGGATCCCTTGTGAGCTCAATTTCCCAGCAGACAACATGAAGGAGGAAATTCTACTCGCCCTGATAGACAGAGAGGTCCATCCCATCAGACCTTACACCATGAGTGTTGATAACATCTCTTTTGAAGAGTAAAACAAATATATTAAAACATCACCACCTCCTCCCTTCTCACACTCCTTTCATTTACCCAACAGAGGAAAACAACAATTCCTTCACACGACCACCCTGCAACTTCTGGACAATTCACAGATGTAACTGACCTTACGACTGTTAACTTCAACGACTGTTCTCCTGCTGCTGCCCTTTTCCTTTTACACACCTATACACATAGTGCACATACTGTTGATAAAGCTATGGTTCCTGTAACTCAGTCTAACTGCCCTAAAATTTCAATCTGATTGAAATCTCCTCAGATACCTTTTTGGATGAATAGATTCTTCGCAGCTATGGATCTTGTAGGTTTTTCTATTAGGCTGCAAATGTTCCTCAGCACATGTCTGGGACTGGAATTTTTAGGCACTCCCGGTCAGTGGGCACGCTACCTCCGCTGGGACGCCAGCACCCGCGGTGACCTCAGCTTCCAATTCAAGACAGAGACCTCAGAGGCACTGATGCTGTATTTCGATGACGGAGGCTACTGTGACTTTCTTCAGCTGTCGGTGGTGGAGGGCCAGCTGCAGCTGCGCTTCAGCATTGACTGTGCCGAGACCACAGTTGTGTCAGACAGACGAGTGGACGACGGCAGCTGGCACTTTGCCACTCTGAGCAGGTATAACCTGCGTACAGTGCTGGTACTGGATGGCCAGGCCACAGCTGATGAGGTGCGGCCACAGCGACAGTTCATGAAAATAGTCAGCGACCTGTTCCTGGGTGGAGTGCCTCAGGATATCCGCAACGGTGCACTCACTCTGCCCACAGCGCGAAACATGCAGCCCTTCCAGGGCACAATTACAGACCTCAAATATGGCATCTCGCAGCCCCTGTTTCTGGGAAGCCTCAAGGTGCCCCTGGAGTCAGAAGGATGGTGCACTGTGAACCCATGTGAGAATGGTGGTACATGCTCAGTGGTGGATGGAGAGCCCATCTGCGACTGCTCCAAAACCGAGTACAGGGGCCGCTTCTGCAATGAAGGTAACTCACACATTTCCCTCTGATAGACTTAAGCAGCACTCCAACTGTGAAACACTCACTTCAACTTTGAATTCTCCATCTTTTGTAAATTGTGATTTATTTCCAAGAGATCATTATACAAAAATTGCCTTACAGTCCACTGCTGTTCCTGGAGGCTTCATTTGAATCGCTAAACAAATCAGACATATGACCAGTAATTCAAAAGTCTGGGACCAAAATTAGAAAAAGGTCATCCAACAATATCATCCCCACAATTTTTCCAAATGAAGAACTCTGAAGTGGCTGAAGGTCCTTTAACATTTGGAGACCTGCATCATATATCAGCATGGGTGAAACAAGCTATTTATAATGTAAATCCATACCTGTGCAATGATGCAGCTGATTTCACCTGTCAGACTGTCCAACGTAAATGTATTTGTCATGTTACAGTATATGAATGTGAAAGATCAATGTCATGACTTCAGACACTTGCCTTTTTATCTCTCTAGTCAATGGATTAGTTTCTGTTATCACTCCTGGTTTCATGGGCACAAAGAGGTTTTTGGGCTTTCTTGGCTGTCTCTATATAATATAATAATAGCATTATCCCTATATTTATTGTTGGATGCGATGTATGTGTGTGTGTGTGTGTATGAAAGAGAGAGACTGAGACTGTAAAATCAAAAAGCCAATCTAAGCATGGTTAGTCAGTGAGGCGCAGGTTAATGGCGTCGCTCCTGCAGGCAGTGATAAGGACGCCTTTAGAGAGGATGAGGCCTCCTGAGCCCCCTTTCTTCACCCAATCACAAGATGGCAGGTGTTTTATTTCAAATCCTTTTGTGTTGAGAATTTTTCCTAAGCTGTGTTTCAGTGGCTCTACAGCTGGCTTCACCCTCACCAAAATTGATGTCTATTAAAAGAAAGCCCTTACTCTTTTCCCCCATGTATTTCCTCCCTGCATGCCAAATAAAATGCACTTTCACCTGCTTTATGTAGGAACTTGGATTTCCTGTAATTTGATCAATCCTGAGCACAGAACTCCCTGTTTTGTTGTGGAAATCAGTGAATGTGCACTTGCTGCATAAAATGGATCCAGGCACCTCTGCTCTGCAAAAAACTCTTAACATGAACTTAATTATTCACAATCAATACCAGGTTTTTCAGCGACTGAGGAGTAAAAAATAGTATTGCCTACCAATAAGATAATCAACGCCACTTAAATAAGAAATCTGCTCAACTCTAATGAATTTATCCAATTAATTAATTTAAATCACAGGTATTTTCTTTTAACATATTTGTTGCGATATTCTTTTCCTCCACCTTTGAATTTCTAATGCTGAACCTTTTGGAAATATGGAAATTACATCCCATTTGGGTTGAGGCCAAATCCCTGCTACATTAAAAGGCCAGGGAATCTGGAATTTTAAGATTAGTTGTTGTTCTTTATCTTTCTCTGCCAGTGTTTGAAATAAATGAGAATGCATGGCGGGGGCAGGGGGATGGTGTTGGGGCTTTACCTCTTCCCTGTTTCTGGGTGGTGGCTGAGCTGCTTTCGCTCAGCTGATTAAATTGATGGCAGGGGTCTGAGGGCAGAACTGTTTGTCCGTTGGTTTAGTTGTCTTTCAGTGCAGACACATGAGAACAACAGGATTGTAGCTGGGGTATAAAAATGATTAATTAAAATCTGCAAGCTCAGCCAGTGCTTTTGTCACGACGTCAGGCAGCAGGTCTGGCTGCACCTTCTGACTTGCACTGAGAGGAGAAAATACATGTTTTAAATGTTTGCATGCTGTATTATTGAACTTAATTGCATTTGTGTGTGTAAGCTTAATGGAACAGTTATGTCGTGCGAACACAAATAAAGCTTTTCGTTTTAAAGGTAATAATGACGCGGATCAATAATCTGCACCTCACGTCGACATCGCCAATTTCCCTCTCCGTCTCAAAAATGTTCGTACTCATAGGTCAGAGTAAGCGCATAATCTCCCGTCAAGTTTGTTTTTATAAATCCCAACGTTTGCTTGAGAAGTGGTGTATGCAAGTTTCAGGCCCCATTTGTGCGTACACAACGGTTTTACTCTTTTTTTGTCTTGATCTTAACAGTAGCCAAATTGATCACCATCAACACCAAGTGTCACCATCTTTGTTTATGTTTGCCGTACACAATTCCGTAGCATCTAAGCAAATTCGTGAACAAAACGTTCACAACGCAGCTGGTTGCCTTCTTGTATGCGTGGTTGAACAGTTAGTGTGGTGTAGGCCTAAGACCTCTACTTTTATGGCAGTAAGTGTTCTTCTGCATACAGCGGCCTTTTCCAGTAGCTGGGCATGTTGATGAGCTCCTGGGAAGGGTGCACATACTGACGCTATAAATACAGTATACTCTGTAACATTTAACCAACTGTGTACTTTAGCTGATATAGATGGATGTTTTATAAGCTCACCCACTCCATGCTACAACAGAACATATGTCTCTATATAATAAATTAAGATAATTAAATTAGAATGTATGATGTTTGAGTACTGCTAAGACGAATATTATTTGAATTACTCAGAAATATTATATCAACGTAGAAATAGCATAAAAGTATTTGAATTACTAATCCTAGAAGATGAAATGTGTTCTAATTCTGCTACTGTGTTTACATGTGCACTAGTATCGCCTGTGTATCAGGCGGCTGTAGCAGAGGGGTAGAGCGGTCGTCCTCCAACCTGAAGGTTGGCAGTTCGATCCCATTCATCCCCCCCGTCGAAATGTAGTGCGGCTAATAAAATGCACTGGTTGAATAGCAAACTGGAAAGTCCCTCAACGTAGACACTACAATGTACTGTTGGTTGGTCCTTTATCTATAACCCGACCTTGGGTACTGCTTAAAGAGAGGGGGGAGTATCTGTGGAATTTAGACAGACACCATTCTCCTGTACAGATACAATATAGATAATATATACTGGCATATACAGTTATATTTGAGAATAGTCAAAAATTCCTCAACAGTCATTATGGAGTTCAATAGCACCGAATGGAGAGAAACATTTATTGTATGAGTAGGGTAGTATCCTTCTACCGGCTGTGTGTCATAGTTGAACCGTTCATGGGAACATCTGAAGCCCTGCTGGCGCAGGCTTTTACCAACATACAGATAATTAAATCTATCAGTTTTTAAAGAGCAGGATAAGGGCTTAGCTAGGATACTGAAATCAGGATATGACGTTAACCTGCTTAAATAAAATAAATGAAATATTGAGTTGATGCTGCTTTCCCACACATTCCTTCTGAATGTTATATCGCATCCTCTACTACTTCTCCTTTAATATAATCCATCACAAAGTTTATATGAAGGCCTGTTATTCATGTGCATACAAGGTACTAAGAGAGATACGAACCAACAGTAGTGGCGCTTTTCCTTATTCCCAGCTGAGGGAGTGTTTTTCCTCAGATGTGTGTCAGCAACTGGACATAAACACTAGTTGGTGTAGAGGCTGAACACGAGGATAAACCTGATGATATCAGTAGCTGCTATGGCAGGAACAGAGGGGCAACTCACAAAGAAGATTATTACTTTTTAATTAGCTCCACATTTTTTGTCTTGTTACTGCTTGTGTTGCAGAATACTGCCCCTGGTCCTCCTGCCAGCACACACTGCTGTGAAATTAAATGCCTTAAAGAAGATCCTGGAGACTGCAGAGTTCATTACCCTCCACTGTTTGTTTGACAGAGCAACATATTGAGGATGTTCTTTGCGTGGTCCTCACAACAGTGGGGCTAAAATATAATATCTATGCTGAGGGTGGCACTTTCAAATCAAAAAATTTTATGTTCTGAAGAGTTGGGCGATGATATGAATGTGCTAAGTAGATGCTATGGCAATTTCCTTGTTAGATCATCTTATGTTTTCAACTTTAACTCAGGGAACACAAATGATGGAATACTCATAGGCCCTGTCTTCTGGGAAGCATAAATGTGCTTCGTAATGTTCACCTTTAATAATTGCCCATTGATTTGTCTTTGTCCCATATAAATTACAGCTTTACAGCGAAGGGAGTAAATAAAGGCATATAATTTATTCTATTGGGATCCTGGGAATCTTCCATTATGATGAAACTATCAGGGTTTTCCCCCAGGAAGCAGTTGGCACACTTGTCCTTTTCAACGACATGTAGTGCCACTGCTGCTGACACAAAAGTTAAAATAACAGAATCGTTGTATTCCATGTAATTCTCCAAAGACATTTAGCACAGTGGAACTATTTGGATTTATTCAAGTGAGGGATATGTGAATATAATGTTCTCTCTTCTGTCGTGCTGTAAGTCTCTGAAGATATCCTCTTTTTAGCCTCTCATGACTCACTCGTACAGTTCTTGCTCCAAAATAGACACACCGCTACCACCTCACCACCCCCTGCCCCTAAGTGCTGTGCTGGGTGACTCAGTGAGGCATCAGTGTGAGAGCACTGGTGACCATGGTTGCTAGGCCACTTTCCCCAACCTTGATTTACAGCCTCCACAATGGGAACCATTCCCAGCGTTGATTTACATCTGACTCTCCCTCTCCCGCCTGGCCGCATGGCCGCCTCCTGCCAGGCACTGATAGGTGAGTGGAAGCGGGGAAGTTAAGCAGCTTTTAGAGAATTTGGATTGTTGATTGTTGAGGGATAAATAAGATGCTTAATGAGGCTGGCTGAGGTAGGTTGGTTGTGCCGGCTTTTTGAATACATCAGAGGAAGAATATGACATGACTGAAAGTCAAAACATGAACGTATGGCTGTGTATTTTACACAGTACATAGTGTTTGACTGATGGGCTCAATCAGACACTAAGGCCCAATCCTATTTCACCCCTTGGCCCTATCCCTACTCCTTGTTTTCGAGAGTTATCTTGCCCCTTGAAACGGAGTTACAAGGGCTAGTGTTGAAATCTTACCCTACGAATTGGAACAGCCCTTCAAGAAGCTGTTACATCATTAGTAGTCATCGCAAAAACCTGAAACGTCACCAGTATTTGTAGATGTAAACAGACAAGACACAACGTTTTGGCTGGGATGTCATTGTGATAACAATTTTGAGATCTTAAATAAACCAATGTTATTGTTTGAAGTTACTAAAGTGACAAGCCTTTGATATCCAAATAACATCTATGCTAATGCAGGTGAATCGATGACATTTGAAATCAAAAAGCTTAGATGCTCGGCATTATTTCACGTATGAATCAAAAGCAAACAGCTTCAGTGAGCAACAAGGGGTCTGTAGGCAACCCTGCCAGGATGCTTTGTTATTAGAGGAGCATTTACATTCTGTAACATTGGATGGTCATGCAAACAAAACCGCTCGCAATCAAAAAGTTAAAAAGACCATAATACATTGAAACGATATTAAACTAAGAAATTACAATCATTATCATAATTTTTAAATCCATATTAATGGAGAAAATTGTGGGTCTCTCCCACAGCTTGCCGGAGATTTGCAAGGCATTCTGGGTACCCCATGGTTTGAACTGTGAGTCTGAAAAATCTTCGTTTCGAGGGCTATAGAGCCCTAACACTTCATCCTTTGAGGTATTTGGACAGCACAACACTACAAGTGTACGTGCAAATGGGCTTAAGCATCTCATATAGAAGCTTACAGTATAATCACATTAATGCAAACAAAACTAAAATCCCAAGGCGGAACAAATACCACCCAGTACTCTATACAGTATTCTATCTAAATTCTAGTATAGTGTATGCATTATTTTACAATAAATAAAAAAAAATTGCAATAAACTGAAAAAAAAATAAAGTCCCTCTAAGATATGTACAGAGCTGTGTTATACTCACCCCTCTGATATCATTCTTATCTCCTTCTTACTTTTCATTCATTCATTCATTCCAGTAACTTTGCCATTTTTGGTGGCCTTCACTTTTGGAGTATGGGTACTAAGAGGAACAGGACACTGTCTTCAGACTGACCTGAGCCCTACCAGAAAAGAAAAAAAAGCAGCCCTGTCATTCACGAGACTGCAGCCTGTCCAGTCAGAGCAGTGGGGCTGCTCACACAGATGGCTCTGCTGTAGCAGTGACATCTCATCCGGCAAGGTGCTGCATTGGCCAATCAAACTCATGCTAACACATACCTGGTAGTTTGCCTTGAAGTTGGCATATTTCTATTGTTTACCTCACGATTGTCCAAGCAAAATGTAAATAAATTGGCTATGAGTATTCCAAACCATTATGCAGTGTTCTGGTTTTTGATGAGCTCATAAACAGATTATTGGATCATACTTAATCCTACCAGCACAAAATAAGCAGCCGCCTCACCAATGAAGCCATTGTGTTGTCTTACATCAGTTCAGAAAACTTTTTTCACTCTGAATTTCTGTTTCTGCCCTTTGAGCTGCTGAAAGGAAAAAAAAAGCTATTGTAAATAATGAATGAGTGGAAACAAAAAATAAATGACATTCTGGTAAACATGGAGGAAGTGCTTAAGTCTAACAGAGAATCCAAAAGAAAGTGTATTGACGATCCCTTTGATGGTTGGACATCATGCATTGATATAATCAGTAGAATCAGCCTACACCTGATTTGGACTGCAAGAATCTGTATTTGGGTTTGTATAGTTACAGATATGGACCAACTTTTATTTCTTTTTAAATACACTATGAAATAAATTCCAATTCCTTTATAAAATCTGAACTTGAGATAAATGTTTGCGCCAGCCACTATTTCACAAAACTTCACAGAGGTGAAAAAAAAGTTGCCCTGCTATAGCACCGCTGACTCAAGGCAGGTTGTCTCCAGATTCTGATCCAACCATCTGCAGCCTCAGGAGAAATCCAGATGTAGCAGACAAGGCTACATGTTCCAGTTTTCAACTGTCCAGTGTTGATGAATCAGTGTCCAATGTAGCCTCAGATGTGTTCGTGGCTCACAGGAAAGGAACCTGATGTGGTCTCTGCAGTTGTAATACATACACCTCAGGGATAAACATTTTGTTCATTCTTAGATGCTTCTCTGCTCACCATAGTGGCGAACAGTGGTTATTTTAGTAACCGAGCCTTCTGTCAACTCAAAATAAGAAGAGGAGGACTTTCCATCACACATTTTACAAATAACCATGCACTGCTGTCAAAAGCGGGACTCTAGCTGGATATCCCCCTGGTTGACGGGATGCTGAGAGACACAGACTATGTTGAAGACATTTCCCCTTGAGGCCCCCCACTGGTGGCTCTTGCTTATTCATGGTAAACTGGCTCCAATATCTCAGCTGGAGCATAAAGAAGATATAGCCAGCTTTCTCTGAAAAAGAAAAAGCATTTCATGTCACACAAATATAAAGATGTTTAATACCCTTGTCATCGCTGTCTCCTCTGGGGCACTGAGCCATGGCCTCTCACCAAGAGTCAAGCTTGCAGGCTTGATGTGTTTGACTTGGACTCACTCTGCTGCCTGTAAAATGCTGCCTGATGCGACCTTATCCAAAATGACACCATACTTGCACAGACCGATCAAACTCAGCTTCTATCCTCCCAAGACAGAGACAACTGCACAGTCTGGGTCACCTTCTGCCCATGTTCCCTGACCGGAGCAGATACTTAGAGAGATAGATTGGATGAAGAGGCTCTGTGGTACCTCCCTGGATCCTGGCACATGAACACTTCCTGGAGGCTATTGGTGGATTGCTCTCTTATTCCATCTTCTGTGTCTAACATTGGCAAGAGTGAGAGTTACAAAAAAATTACTTTATAATATGATCTACATATACTATGCACTTCAGGTAAAATACATTGTTAGTTACTAGGAATAAACATTGTAGAATTCTAATGCATGATATCAATGAGTAAATGATTCACTAACTTTCATTCAGATCCAAAAACCTTTGTCTCTCAGCCTTCCTTTCTTCTGAGCATTACCTAGAAAACACAACTTCTTTCAGTCTGTACTGCCGCCATTCAGCCAAAGGTCTAGTATCTGTGTGCCACCGTTACAGGAGCAGATGGCCTGTGCCGGCCTCCCTTGCTGTTCCCCCAGCTGTCCATGTGTTCATATCAACATAAAACATGACTGCTGCTAGTGAAATCATTGAGGAGATTATTGTTTTTACAATGATGATGATGAATCCAATAAGAATCCAACCTGAGGCACTGTACTGACGTGATCCTTTGTCCTTTGGGACTAGTATGTGTGCTTGTGTGTATGGATTTACTTCTGTCTTTTTGAAGACCAATATAAACATTTGGCCTTACAGAGTGAGAACATTTTGGCTGGTCCTCACTTTCTGGTATTCTCCAAGGGACTGGTTTTAGGTTAAAGGCAGGGTTGATAAGTGGTTTCTGAAACAATATTTATCTTATTTGTTTAAATCATTTTCACATTCTGAGAGCCATACACAAATAAAGTCGTCATCGCTGATTTACCTGCCTGCCTGCATCCTGCCGAACCGCAAATTGCTCATAACCTGGGTCTTTACGAACCGGAGACATGCAGCGCAGAAGGTTTGGTTAAAGGGAGAGTTCACTGAAAAATGTAAATTCACTCATAATCAACTACCACCATTTGAGTCCACAAAACACTTCTTGAGTCTCAGAAGTAAACTTTGTAGCAGCGGAATCCGATACAACTGAAGTAACTTGTGACAGAGACGTCAGAAGTAATAAAACAACAGAAAAAACATAACATGCCTCCCTACTGCTCGTGTGGTGTCTTCCAAGTGCATGCAAGCCCCGACATTCATATTCCACTCAAAACGGCATAATTTGTGTCTTAAGCCTAAATGTCCACTGATATCTTCTTACGGACCCTACGACACACCATCGTGTAGCTAAGTCTGCTAGCTTAACCACTTTTGCAGGAGTTTTATGCTTACATCACTTTGTAAATTACCTTGTTTTGAGTCGGATTTAAATGTTGGAAATTGCGGACACATGGATGATAACACACGAGAAGTATGGAGGCATATTATGTTTTTTTACGTTGTTAATTACGTTGTAAATTTCCGTCACCATTTACTTCAATTGTATCGTATTCGGCTGCTAAAAAGTTTACTTCTTAGACTCCAGAAGTGTTTCTTGGACTCAAACACTTCACCGATCCCTCTATCAGCATAGTGGTGGATAGATAATGAGTGGATTTTTTATTTTTCAGGCAACCATCCCTTTATGGGTTAGGTTAGGCTTTGACATTAGGTACAAGTAGTTGTAATTGCTAAGGTTAGGGTAAGGGGTTATTCATTATGTTAACAAGTCAAGATAGAGGTATAATTCTTTCTGTGTGTGTGTGTGTGTGTGGGTGTATGTAGCTTTTTGACTGCTCCAGCATACCTTCCCTGTTATGGTTTACCTTCCATTTATATAAAATGCAGAGAACAATCAGTTAAGCCAGCAGTGATGAAAGGAATCAGAATTTGGCACACCTCATTAATAACAGTGCTCTCCCACTTTATCCAACACATCATGAATCATCCCTTTAAATAATCCATCCCTTTAAGTAATCCACTTTGAGCTCTAATCCCCCACTATCCTTGCCTCACCTTTTGGGTATTGAATTAAACACGAGTCAAAGCCTAACCTAGATTATGTGTCCACTGATGAATAAATAAATTTGTCAAAGCGCTAGTGAGTCACCCCAAAGAATGGTGATGTGTTTAGACTTCCTTTTTTAGAAAGAATCTATGAAGAGACCTGGAGGATTTCTTACATTCATAATACCGGGGAAATGGTTTGTATCTCTCTGATGCAGTAATTATAAAATAAATGCTAGTGAACTTGCCACTGGAAATTGTACCCATGAGTGTTTGATTGGTTTGTTGACTGGTACCTTGTTAAATATTTATGTATTTGCATTGCTATCTGTCCACGCACAAACACTAGTGCACATATACTCACTAAAACCTGATGGGAACAGAGGCAAAATACATGGAAAGTAAACTGCCAAAGGAAGTAGGTCAAGATAGAGAACAAAATAATGATAGAGCAGGAGGGAGGGCAAGAGAATACAGCTGATCATCAGGAGAAAGGGAGAGAGAGGATGAGCTGCGGATGATGGATTAGTCAGAAAGTCAAACAAAAGTGGGAGAAAAAACTGAAAGATGAATCTGTTAATCTGTTTTCTCCCTTTTGTTAGATCTTTTATCTGCTCTGTCCTCAGTTGGTTGGAAGCATCCTTTGTTATTCCATCATAGGACGTTTACTCACTGCACATACAATCCTTACCTCTACAGAAAAAAAATCTGGCATTGGTTTAATGGTCATAAACTAAACTGTTATTTTTCCTAATGAAAAACATTGGGTTGTGTGAGTTAGAGTCTCTCCAGAACAAAGCAGTAATGTGTATTGTTGTAGTCCTCCAAAACCTCCTACAGCAGTGGCGGGTCCATGGGCAGGGGCAAAGGGGCCCCAGCTGATTAAATCTGATGGGCCCCTGAATTGCCTCTGTCCTGTCAGTAGTTTAACAATACTAACAGTTTGTTAAGAAATTTAATCTTAGAAGCTTTTTGAAGAACAATGTGCTTGAACAAGGGCCAATTTTCAAAATATATTTAATGACGTGTTATTTGGCCTAAAGCTTTAAAGCTAACAGTGAGTAATGACTGACTTAAATGTGCACCTAACTGAATCAGGAATTTGATTCGCATGAAGTAATGCATTACTGATGGCCTTGTATTTTAGTTACGTTGCTAGAAGTTCATCTTTTCAAATCACATTAATGCAGCAAAATGTATACGTTACGTTCTGCGTCCTGAAGGTGCACCACCCCTTGCCGGAACGTACCGAAGATTCCTGTGTAGTTGTGAACATGTCTTAGCAGAGAATCTCCCACTGTGTTGTGTGAAAGGCAAACCAGAGAGAAAGTCTGGACCCTTTTCTGCAGACATCCTCAGTAGTTCATGTCTGAAAACGGCTTTAGAAAGTCTAGCTCCCAAGTACTTTCCTGATGTATTGACCTGGTATGTGCCCTCTTGACTGCTCAGATTTGCTGATCTCTTTCAAAAGGGTGACCATGCTTTTGCTAGTAAAGCCTCCACATTAAGGAATTCACAGCCCATTGAACTTAATCAGTTCTAGTCTCTAGCTTCTTTTAAATCCCTTTTTACATTTTTTTTTAGTAAAGCTTTTACAATCTTATTTATACTGACTAATCCATTTATCTGATCTTATGTAGGCCATTGTTTCTATTTTTCACTGGTCGTGTTTCTTTGTTCTTTTGTGTTATTTTCATTTTATCTGCATTGTCTGTTTTCATTTATTTTTTGCAAAGCACTTTTTAACATGGTTAAGAAATGTGCTATACAAGCATTGAATAAAACAGAACCAGACTATAACAATAGAGGTGGCAGCAACAGAATTTTGCATCAATAAGAAACACAGTCATGAGTTGTACACGATCAAAAATCCACATTAATAATGCTTGAATTGAAATGGAATAGTGGACATTTAGGTGTATTCTCTTATAATAAAACAGTGACAGAATGACAGAGGTCAATGGCACAAAAAAAACAAGGAGACTACAAATTCTCCCTCATGTCCCTTTCTGTTTCCATACCCTTTGTGTGTGCGTATGTTTGCGTGTGTGTGTGTGTGGGTGTGTGTGCACACATACACAGTTAATCCGCTTGACTCTACCCTGTCAAGAGTGTTCCTCTTCTGTTGGTATTTGAATGTGGACTTCAGTACTATGGTAATCTCAAATGAACCCGTTTAGAAAGCACACAAAGATATTGAAGCTTTAGCAAGATTATCCCAACACACACACACACACACACACACACACACACACACACACACACACACACACACACACACACACACACACACACACAGAGAAAGACAATCTGGTCAACTTTTTCCATGTTGGAGCACAGCGGACACAAGTCCTCAGTTGAAACTGAATTAATATCTAATGCATATCTGATTGACTTCCATCTGCTTGTGTTCACATTAATACCCTAACATGCCCAATTAGTCCTCGCCAAGAACATTTAATGCGTCTCAAGTCAATTACCTTTTACTTAATTTTCCAGCGACTTCATTTCAGAGTGGCCTAACCAAATAAAGCCTTGTATATTTCAATAATCACAGAAAGGCGGTGGTTTCAAGGAACATTGAAAGTTTTTTGCCCTGCTCTTGTGTTGAGCAGAATATCAAAAATTCTAAATTCAACCCCAATAAGAGGACAAATGTTTGTGTCTAATAATATGTTGATTTTCCTGTTTTCCTGACAAGGAGCCGTCTCTATGAAATTTTCTTACCATCCTTTAATTTTTTACGAGGGTGATACTAGCAATGTAATATTTTTTATGCTTAGAAATCGACACCATTCAGAAAACATGTGGTTGTCCTCAGACTTTTATTTTGGGCAACAGTGGGTCAAAATTTCACCCTGACTTCCACTTGAACTTATTTCCTGCTAAAGTAACATAATCATCCATGTTTGGCATAATCTGTCCAACACTTGCACACTCGTTGCAGCCTGTATGAACCACTCTGTGTGGAGGAGGTTTAAACCTGAACAAAGGCCACAGGTCACTTTACAGGATAACAGTTTTGTTATCTGGGTTTTTATTGCCTTTTGTAAATTTGTAAAACAGCACCTGAATACAGATTAGATATGGTGATGTGTCTGCACTGGAGGGTTACAGAAAAGCTAATTGTGTGTCTGTGAAGGAACTTTTTCTTCACTCTGGACATTTGTCTCGCAAATTCACCTGTCACTGATTGATGGTCTGAAATCTAATGTTGCTGCTTTACTTGCTAAAACCTTCTACATTTTAACAGACATACACATGGCTGTGCCCACTGCCAGCTCTCTGTACGGACGATGAAGAGTATTATCATTTGCATGACAGTCAACATGCAAGCAATATTTGTGTTTCTAATTCTGTCTTTGTTTGCTTGCTTTCTGTCTCCTTCTGTTCCAGAGGTCATCAGTAATATGCCAGGTGAGTGAACACAATGTCAAATACATGACAACCCATTGTTTGTATAGCTCAAGATGAAGAGACAATGTGCATCATTGTAAAAAGCTGCCTAAAAGTACATTGAAAAAAAGGAAAATAGAATAGAAACCAAGAGACAGATTGTATAATAATGCAGTTTATGTTCTATATAGATTTCCTTACTTCTTGGTTATTTGCAAAATATCAAATGAAAGATTGGAAACTGTCTTTCGAATTTAATTTCTCAAAATTCTAAAGAATATTGTAGGTCACTTAATGTTTTATCTGATTAATACAAATAAATATATCAATAAATTATGATAGAAAATATATATTCTTTGTCTAGAATCGAAATCCAATTCACACACAGATACGTTGCTTACTGCAAGCGTTCTAACCAGTTTAACCCAAACCAGCCGCATGAGGTTTGATACTGGACAATAGGTTCTATTCCAGGGGTGGGCAAACATTTTGACTCGCGGGCCACAATGGGTTCTAAAATTTGACAGAGGGGCCGGGCCAGGAGCAGATGGATGGAGTGTTTTTGTGAACTATATAATATAAATGACATGGAAAAATCATTACATGAAAGGATTTGGCCTTTACCAAGTAGCAAAACACTTATTTGCAAGGCCATTTAACAAAAACTAGCCTTTAGAGAAAGGCTTGCTAGCCTTTGCTATTTCGAATGCCCCCAAAAAAACATGCCTTGGTAGATGACTCTTTAATTGCAGTTTGTCTGTGAAAAAAAATGTTGCTGAGTCTCTAAATTAGTCGCCAACCTCTGAGCTGATGCCAACCGTTCTTGCGTTTACTGCTTGCTAGCGTAGTTAGCATGGTTCGTAGCAAAGTGACGGCTGATGTTGTACTACATGAAAACTGCGACAGTTTCTCGGCATATCAGGCATACAGCCTTCGATTGGACTTCAGTGAAAAAGTATTTTGTTGTCGACTCCGTGTTAAACACTCGGCACTCATTGTCCAATTTTCGTTTCCTTGATCCTCTCATTTCACAGAAGGGCTCACAGGGCAAAGGGAAAAAGTGAAGGGAGATCATGTGCCCTTTCGAGCCCTATACACCACACTCCCGGCAAATTTAATTTAGCTGACGCTTTTATCCAAAGCGACTTACAATAAGTGCATTCAACCCCGAGGGTTCAAACCCAGAACAACAAGAATCAAGAAAGTACGATTTCTTAAAAAATAAAGCAAAACTACAAAGTGCTATAAGTACGTGCCATTTAAGTGCTAATAAATTGTTAGTTTAAAAAAAAAAAAAAAAAAAAAAAATTTAATAAAATTTTTTTTTTTTTTATTATTTGGACAAGTTCGGCGGGCCGGATTAAAAAGCCCAACGTATACGTATATAAGTATATAAGTATACGGCCAGCGGGCCGTACTTTGCCCATGTCTGTTCTATTCTGTCACTTTAGGATAAAGCTACAGTTCACTGGTCTTTAACTGCTTATTCAATTTCACTGAAAACCACATGCAGTCACTTTTAACATGTGGTACAGCTGATTGAGATACATCACCTAAAGAAAGATCATTGTTACAGTTGCTGCAAGTCATGCAAGGGTTTTTTTCAAAGTTATTGACCGACATAGAGTTTTCAGCTCCCATCAGCTTCATGGAACTTTAGAATAATGTCCTTGGTTCATTTTTGCCATTGTCACAGCGTTTTAAGTTGTTTTTAGAAAAGACACATGCACAGACACACACACAGACACACACACACACACACACACACACACACACACACACACATACACACACACACAAACACACACACACACACTCACATACACACACATACAGAGAGAGAGAGTTAGCGTCCAGCTGTGACTTTAGCAGAGCTATAGTAGCTAAAGGTCCAGCTGGGTTAAATGTGTTAAATCAGAGTATTATATACACTAGCATGCTGCTATTTCTCATGAGGAAGCCTCCTTTTCAACCACAGGAAGCTTTGTGACTTGTGTGTTCTGATGTCATGTTTTCTCTCCAGGGGAAATATGTATCGTCACAATACGTAAGCGTATTGAAACTAAGTGTTCTCTTTTCTTTAATAGCTCTTCACTCTTTCTCTTCCCTTTCTTTTATCCCTTTGTTTCCTTCTCAAGGCCTTGCACATATGATGGCAGAACAAGGTACACCTCTCTTTGCCTCTTCTAATTCATGTATTTGTCTTGTGTGTGTAAGTGTAACTGCATGTTTTGGTGATGGTGCGTAATATGCTTGTATATGATGGTTGTATACATAGTGTGATAGTGTGATTTTATCATTCTTACATCATTTAATACCTGATGTGGTTGCATGTTTGAACCGTTTTGTAATGTACAGTTGCCAGCGTACATTGATTTATCCTCACTACATGTATTCATATATACATAGATATTTTTGGTGTGGTGTTTGCCAGAATCTGAACTTAAGTCTCCTCTTCTTCTCCCTCCTCGTCGGGGCACTCTCTTCTGTGGATCTTCTGTTCTGTCTGCGCCTTCTCCTGCTCTTCTAGCTAAAAGCAAAGGTACAGCTTTTTCGAAATCTTTACTTTTCCATCTCAATGAAAAGCGACGCTTGCTCTGTGAGTGTTTGAGAGTGCTGCAGTGTAATGTGTTTGATGCTCTCATGTGTTTGCTTGTCTTTGTTCAGTGTCTCTGTTATGGTTTCTCACTAAGAGTGCTAGGATTAAGCAAGTAATTAAGCTAACCTTATTTAAAGGAGAAGGAGGGAATGTGTTGCTTTGTTTTTCCTACAGTGTGTATGTTTTGTAATTTGTTAGAAGGCTTTACAGTGCATGCAGGGACACTGGGAGACAGTTTCATGAGTGAGCAACAGTCACTGTTGATCAGTTTTCATAAGAATAACCTGCTTCACACTCTTTTTCAGTCAATTATAATTCATTCTCAGGATTGGCTGATGGATGCAGTGGTATTCCTTCGGGGATGAATAAAGTAATCTATCTATCTAGATAACTAACACACTCTGTAAATCACTGACTGAGGCCATGTTTACTCCTAAAAAAAGTGAATTAATTTTTTTCAATTATTTCTGTCTCAAAGAAATGACTTTCCTACAACAGCACATATCATTTGAAGGACTGCCAATTCTATTAACATAATAACAAAGTTACCCTCACTCAGATAGATTTATATTTCAAAACTTATTGAATGATATTAGATAAACAAATGTTTAAGTCTAAATTCAGTTAAATCAAATGATTTAAACGTATGTGCCCAAAGTGCAGAGTGGCTTCAGAAAACTGTCATGTTTTGCACACATTATTTATTTGGGGATTTTATTTTCATCTACTCACATAATCTACTCACATAATCCACCATCAAACCATGTTTTGCAAGATTAACATAAATAATAATGTAAAATGTATAAAAATCTACATTCACAATACAAATGTATATCTCACCACATCAAAAGATAAAATTACAAATTTTTAGATTTTATATAACAAAGAAATGTGATTGTAATGAAATAAATAAAAGAGTACAATAATTACATTATAGCTTTTTTATTTTCATAAAAGCTTCTTGATCGCTCAATGACAATGCTTCACTCAGGAGATCCTCCAGACTTTCTCTGCAGGGGCTGTATTTGTGAACGCAAATGTCCGAGTGAGAGTCTCCAGACTTTTTGTGGTCTTTGTCCGGCCAGCCCCACATAATAAAGTCTGCAGAAAGTCTGGAGGAGCTGATGTGAAAATACAACAGGGGATCCTCCGCAGGATTCTCTTCAAGAGAAAGGTGTGTTAATGACATTTCAAACATGTTATAGACACAAAAATAAAAAAGGAAAAATAAGATGAATTTTTCAGCATGAAAAAGAGGGTTCATGGTGCTACTTGTAGAAGACACCGAAGAAAATGTTGGGAGCTTTTGGTGATATGTGCAGACACCGGTGACAATGTGTTGAAAAATATGTTATCTCCGCAGTGGAATTAGTACGTCACATGCTGAAAACCCTGTGTTGTTGTGAATGCCTCTGAGCGGAGATTTTTCCCGCCGTATTGTGCATTTGTAAAAATCAAACTCTGGAGAAAGTCCAGACCCAATTTTCCAGACTTCCTATGGGGATCGTGTTTGATAACGTCTTAAATCTAAAGGAAATCTACATTTGACATGTGAATTAATGTGGATTAGAAGAAAAAAGTTAGGTGTTGTATTGAAATGTGGAGCCATGAACTCCAATTGTGTAAGCATACAAAAAGTGGCATTCATAGGCTCTGTTTAGTGCCAGTACAGATCTCCAATGTAGAAAGACGCCTGTGTTTCAGTATTTGCCTTGAGATTGGCTGTGATTGGCTGCAGTCTGCTGCATGTGTGCACCTGTAATGGCTTTCCCCATTCACAGCACAAATCTCTCAGCAGCTCTCAGAGTTTCCTGTCCACCTCACCACCTGTCTCTGCTAGTTTTTGCTGTCTAATCCCTAAGCAAGATGGTAGACATTATTAGGCATCAGGCTCCTTGTCGCCTCCTGTTAGGCAGACTAGAGGCTCCATTCTGGCTCTATTTGCATGTCAGCGCTTGGGTGGCGGGGAAGCAGATAGAGAGAGACGGGGGGAAATAGAAAACTGTGTCTTAGCAATGGAGGAGTCATATCTTACGGTCATGGGCTCAAACGTGTGCTTCACTACGTATTTTCATTATTTATTTTTGGGATTTTAGATTTTTAGGCTTATTTTTTCTCTTCTTTGATATTTTCGTGATAAACCTCCCCCTCACCTACTGCCTCATTCACTCCATAATTCCTCTTTCCATATTTTTTACCTGGACTCTCTCCTATTTCTGAAATCAGTAACAGTTTCCCTTCTTCTCCATTTTAGCTGTAGCCTACTCTTTTTATATGCCCACTGTCTGTCAGTGTTCTCCACCTACCTCTTTACTTTAAATACACCTGTGATTCATACCACAGCAGCAGTTCCAGCACAGAAGGCTTGGGCAAGAAAAGGGGGGCGAGGTCACTTAATGTGGCTCCACGTACACTGCAACGCAATGCGACATTACTCAGCAATGCCCTGCACAGGCCAATCAATTATGTGCAAATCTGAAGTCCTCTTACATGATGTTGTCACATGAATGGCATTTTTTTGTTATTTGGCTGCTGATTATCAAGTTAATCATTGTTGCTGTCCTGACTTTGTTGAAAAATCCTTTCAAATGTACAACACGATGCAGTATTTTGACAGAACATTGAAGTGGTTTGGGTCTGTTTGTAGTGGTGGAGATAGCTTAGCTGAAGACATTAACACTCAGTCACACAGGTACTGGTGTTTCCACATGTTGGTCCTTTATCAACAGAAGCTACAAATCGATCAATTGGAACCAAATCCAATACAATTAAAGTGAATGGTGATCAATTTTTCAAACGTAAAAAAAACTACGAAAAAAGAACATAACATACCTCCATACTGCTCCTGTGGCTTCATTCAAGTGTCCATAAGCCCTGACATTCAAATCTAAATGGCCTCCAAGTAGCCTACTTTACACCATGTATTTAGCCTCACTAGATCCGGTAGCATCGCTGCATAGCTGCAGTTACTGCTGAGTATTGTTGTCGTCACATGCCCCTGGGGCAAGAGCATAGAGACGCAAGCTTGTGCGGTGTGCGCGTGAACGTGGCTCCAGGCAGAAGTAAGAAATGTTTCACAAAAAATGCCCGTCATGTACTTTCTTAATCCAGGAGTGATCAACCATTGAGCTTCCTTAGTAACTATGTTTTTACAGCACATGAACTTAAAGTGCTTGCACTGAAGAGATTACACATGAAACCCCCCATCAGTCAGTCGCGTGAGCCGGAGAGAGAGAGGGCTCTTGATAATTTTGAATGAGGTTCAATAATAAGGTACATCTGACCCTGGCAGATCGTAAAATCCTCCTAATTACCTCCAGCAAGCGGGTTACGTCAAAAAAATTATGCAAACCATTCCATGAAATTTTGTGGACAGGTGGGGCATTTCCCAGAGTAGTATTAAAATCTGGTGCGGATCCAGATCAGGGGGCTTATCCAGGATTTGGTTGTATTTTGATGTTCTTTATCATTGCATATTTCAATTAATTTTGTTGATTTCTCAGATAATAATTCATGGATCTTAATGCAATAAATGATGTGTGGTTATGAGTTAATGCAGATCCAAATAAAATCTGGATCTATTGGATTAAATGTGGTTTCATGGTGGACTGTTGGGGCTGGCAGAGGTATACCATTCTAGTTCAGTTAGAAATCACACGTATGATTTGAATCCTCTGAAAGGTTCACTTCCATACCCAAAATCTACAGTCGGACAGAAGGACAGACATGTTGGGGGGGGGGTGGATGGTGGTGGCGTTGCATGGACAGTTGTGTTTTTTGCGCTTGACTGAGTGCTGGAACGAGCCAGACATGGAGAGCGGGGGGATAGCCCAGCATCACTGACAGTGGGGGTTGGGTATATTGTTGTGTCTACAGGGCATGAAGTGTGCATTGTGCATACAATGGGATTAGGTTTAGATAAAAAACAAATTGTGAACAGAAATTACTTTTTAAAACTGAGAAAACAATCTTCGACCCAATGACATGCTCCATTGAGATGCATGGTCCCTAACTTTATGTCCTCACTTTCCCTCTTCTGTCAAGTCTCACACAATGTCAGTCTTCAATATGGGATCAGGAGGTGAAATAAGACGTGTGGAATATCAATCAGAATTAATCCTGCTCTAAACTCATCCTATTTTATCCTGCTCTCTCATGATCAACAATGACTGAGGAAGAACGGCGCTCGATGACTGAATATTCAACAGACGTAAATGCCTGCTGACTTATTTTACTTTATTGTTAAAATGTAGTGGAGTAGAACTAGCAGATATTTGCAGATATATGAAGAGAAGTAAAAGTGAAAAGTAGAGTTAAATCATAAGTGCAAAGATCTGGATGCTTCTCGTATCTATTCATAAACAAATAATGTGTTTGGTGTCATCATACATGCCAGATATTCCCCACCATAGTAACAAAACATGCGGCTGAGCTCATGGAGCATTCACTGTTTGGCTATTGGTTAATTATTCACAAAAACGACTTGGTTAGGTTTTGGAAAAGATTGGTGGGGTCACATGAGCACTAATGTAAGGTTACAGGATGTTGTCATGGTCAAAGTAATCATCATAAGGTGATGGAAATGGAGCTCTGTGCCAGTGTATCCTGCATGTGTACAATGAATGAATATAGTGTAGCTATATATCTGTAATGGACTTGAGCGATCATACAAATATACTTGCATTGTACACATATCATTTTCTGTTCTCATTATATAATCAAACTGTTCATGCAGAGTCAAACTGTGCTGATCATATGCCATCAAGCAGCAACAGCAACACACACAACCGACCCAGACAAAACACAGAGCGCTTTGACAAAGCATTATTATTTATTATTTATTTGTGCCACATGCCCTTCCACCTCTACCTTTCTGCTTCCCTATATTATTTTGATAATAGAAGAATATTAGGTTTTGGTCCTGTTGTAGAATTTAACTAATGGTGTCTTTGATGGCTGATGCTCCTAAGGCTTATTCAATTGATTATAGTTGATCATCTTTGGGGGACAAAAATACATTATACATCTGACAAGAGTCATGTTAATCTCAAAAAAACACTTTAAGGAGGAATAGTGGAAATATTCAAATATATCTTTTCAAAAGCATGATTATAAGGCCTTGATATTATAGGGAAATGTGTATGGCCCTATATGTTCTCTGCTGTTGGTTTCCTCTGAAAGGTTCCACATCCTGAGTAAAATGGATTCACTGTAAAGTTTTGTTCATTAGTTTAGTGTTTGTTCTCTTCAGTATCTTCTTTCTGTAGTTTAATATGAGACAATATTATGAGCAGGGCAGGATTTCAGAAGGGGCCACAACAGCCGCAAACCCCTTATTTTGGTCTTTTGGTGCTAAAAAATTTCAACATTGGCCATAATGTCCCGACCTTACTGCCCCAGATGATTTTGCCATTTTCTCCCCTGCCTCTTTCCTGTGTGTACTTTTTAATAATTCCTGCACCAGTTTCATTTATTTTTGAGATTCCAAATTGTTATTGGATAAATAAATCATTATATTATATTATAAATGTATTATTTCCATGGTTATATCATAGTTTAATTTCATGGCCTTGTAGCCCTGGTGTTAAGCCTTTGTGCCCTTAAAATTGGTTATCAAAGCCAGAGTGACCGTGTGTGTTTGTGTGGTGTGTGTGTGTGTGTGTGTGTGTGTGTGTGTGTGTGTGTGTGTGTGTGTGTGTGTGTGTGTGTGTGTGTGTGGAGGATCAATGTTTCTTGGAGAGCAACAATGAACTCACTGAATAGGTAATGAATTGTGCTGACAATATGGAAGTAGTATGGTAATCAGCTAATCAGGTTTGATTGCTTTAGAGAGGTGTGTACTCTTGCTCACCTTGAGGAGACACTGATAATCAGGAGTTGATGAGCGCTGGGGATTCTCTGCCTCTAACCATGAACACCTCAGCACCTCACCTCAGATGGGTGGCAGTGATAACGCGGCTGTGTGTGTAATTTAAAACCCTCGCTCACAGAGAGTAGAAACTCCATTAAACACACACCTCCCCCTTGATTAGCCTTGTCTGGCGTCGAGTTGTCTCCCACTGAAAAGTTGGATGCATGGAGTCATTCATGGTCAAGATTCAATAAAGAATTATTGGACACAAGTTATTTTTAAATCATTTTACATAAGAAAATATTTTACAAAAGGAATGCTTAAAGAACTAAAAAATATATTTTGAATATGAGATGCTAAAGGATAACAATAAATGATGAATTTCATCGTCATTCACCCTGCGACTCATATATCTTTGATAAGCTATTAACGCCAAATATAGTATGATCTACGTAATCATACAGTGCTAGCCATAATATAATATATCCTAAGAACTCAGAGCTGGAGTTATGCGTGTAACTCTTGACAACAACCCAAGAAGAGTTTCTCAGTGAGAGCCACAGATATGTTATTATAGTGCATCATATTTGCGTGAATTAGTTCGTCCACATCGGCTTTAGACAGGAAGCGGAAAGAAAGGTTGCATAGATGTCTACATTAATGTCAGTTACAGAGAAACTGCAGAGGAAATGTGACCAAAACCACACAGAAAACAAAGAGATGTGTGGAAGTCACAGGTTAGAGTGAGGGAGCAAATGTCTTTATAGCTGAATGAGGAGAGAGAGAGAAACACCCTTTGTATGTATGTGTGAGAGAGCGAGCAAGCACTATATAATGTTATCTCTACTGAACAGACAGTGTTGATAATATTGTGAAGCAGAACATATCATTATTCTATGTTGTTGAGAAAGACTGCTACCAGTAAATCTTGTCTTTCTCTGTTTTAAAACTTGTCTAGGTTATAAGAGCCTTCAAAACTCTTCATGCTTAAATAAATCTTTTCTCACAATGCAAGCAGACAATGTTCAAATTGGAAAGTGAAATCCAAATAAGTCGAGGTTCTTAAAGATGTTTCAGTTCTCATTGAAAACGCCTTTTCAGCTCTGGCAGTCCACTCCATCTGTTTAACCAGAAATACTACAACCTACAATAAAAACCACAAAAGGAGACAAAGCCACCAATTACCTTTTTAATGATTATAATCACTGTCGGAATCCATGTTTGATTCAGATCTGCATTTCAGTCTCACTTGTCACGTGGAGTTGTTGGATGATAATATTATACATCTTGCCTTATTTTTAAAAATAATATACATTTTTGGATTAGTGTTCATTCTGGAAAGAAAACAACTTTTGTTATAACAGGAAAGCAAAGACAGTACAATGGGTTGAAGGGTTAATTTGAGAATTGTTACATCTTCTGCCTGACATGAAAATGTTTTCCCAGACATTCAGTCAGACAGTCAGATATTCATGTAACACATACGCTTGTACGTGTAAATCAGTTTTTCCCCCACATTACTGTGACTGCAGGAAAAGCATTCAATTAACCCTCAGTGCCTTCTGATGATTCAACAATCTTCATTTTATTAAGTTCAGGCCGAACAGATAAAACGTACATGTGAATGTTCTTATGTCCAGTAAATGAATCCAATTTGAATAAACAGGCGACCAGCGCTCTGTAGCAGTCAGTGGGGCGGGGCAGTGTTCTTTCAGTCTCAAGTTAAGAATTTCTTATTCTACGTCCTCTGTTCAGCAACAGCAGCGGTCAAACTTCAGGTCAAAATCATATTGATATCTTTATCATATTGGACAGACTAACACACAAGGACTGACCTGGAACGGGTGCTAATCTCCTTCATGGCAACAAAATTCACAGAATCACTTCCTGTTTGGAAATTTGTATTCAAAGTAAAAGCATATTGTTTTTTTCATTCCCACAATACTGTACACAGAGTATGTCAGATCTCCTAAAAGGTTCTTAAATCTTTAAAGGTCCTATAATCCAAATTTTCTGTCTTATCAGTGAAGAAAGTGGTCATGTCACTGCATGAAAAGAAGCGTTTGTGTCAATCTGTGTCGCAGAGAAGTGTTGGCACATCCTTCGGTTAACGACTTTCACACGTATCTGCAGGCAGCAAAGGAAACGCTCAGGGTTCCTGCAGTTGTCAAGCCTGTGAGCTGTTGAGATTTGACCCCCCCTGCTCCAACTCCTAGAGGACGCTTTCACATGCAAATGACAATGCTCTGAGCTTCACAAATGCAAATCAGTTTCCCTGAGAGCAGATAACACCAATATGTAAGAGGCACCAACAAACTATCTGGCTGAGTAAACCAGGCTTAAAATAAATATTAAACCTGAAATTTTAAATTGTTCTTTAGTAAGTAAGTGTGCTATAATGAATTATATTGTATACCACGAACAAAGGTCAATGCAGTCAAAAGAAATGAAACAATGCACTTTATTTCAAATTTTTATTGTCATCCAATCCTAAATCTCAACAACTGTACAGAGTGGCATGATTACAGTCACTTTTTCAATTGTGCTGGTTAAATGCACAGAGGAAGTGTAAACCACACCTCTTCCAGCAAATAAATGATGCTGGGTATGATCATCTGTGTCCTGTAAGCTCCAAACTTCTACTGGCTTTCCATAAAAATATCTGTCCTCCCAAAATACTGGCATCAAATTCACATGTCAATGGCAAACTAAGCTGTTCCATGAATTATAAATGGTACCTTTTCACCACTACTTTCAAAATTGCTATGAAACATTCATTGATTTAATGATTTAATAATAAAAATAGTAATATTTAATCCCCCATGGACTGCACAGTGACAAAACACAGCAGCCGGCTGTTTGGATACAACATACATCTCCACTCAGTTTGATTATTATTTTAAATATAAAGGAGACACAATATAGAGCTTAAATTCCTTCATAATTTGAACTTCAATTGTCTAATTGTTGTTATTAAACTTTCTCAGTATTCCATTAAAACAGTCAACACTTTTATCCAAAGCGACTTACGATAAGTGCATTCAACTATAAGGTTACGAACACAGAACAGCGTGAATCATGTGTGTAAATGTACTAAACACCGCTGCTCACGTCACCCGCTCGCGTCATCAGCTGATGGACTCGTCCAATCAGAGCCTCGTAAACGCCGTGCAGCAGCGTCGAGTGTCCCGCAGACAGGAAGCGGGTCGTGTTTAGCTTGTCCCGTACGAGTGACTCTGTCTTCGGGGTAAATAACTTGCTGAAGTCGACACGACACTGTTCCCTGGAGGAGAAGATGAGTGCGTGTGGAGGCAGAGCCGCGGGCCCGGTGTGGACGAGTCGAGGCGGAGAAGACGGAAGCACAGTCCCTGAGTTACGGTGAGCTAGAGACGCCATGCTAACCACTAAGCTAACCCTACATCTGAAAGCATGTCCGCCACTCTTTGGGATAGCGAGAAAGTTGCTAAAATACGAATACAGCATCGAGTGCTGGAGCAGATCTAGTGCATGTGTAAATATGTATGAATTACTTAGATGTAACAGTTTGTTCTCGTTAAGTTTTTTCATCAACGTGACTTTTTTCTGTATGTTTTCACAGCCTCAGCCCCCCCCCCCTCCACACACACACACGCACACACACAAACAAAGAGGCGTTAGGCTGAGACGCTGAAAGTCCGGATTTAAAGTGCAGAAAATTAAGCCATTGAATGTAAGTAACTGTTTTTGAAATGTTTTGGTGTTTTTTTGCTGTGGATCTTCCAACGGTGATGCAGCGCGGCTATTTCCGTTTATTAATAATAAAGTCATGTTACATGTGTTGTTTTCCAGCTGCCTGTCCATGACGTACAAAGACACACTATGAGCCAGTATGATCCGACCAGACCTTACATCAGCATTGAGGAGTTGTCGGAGAAGAAAGAGGGTAAGGTTATATTCATTAAATAATTTTCCAGTTACATGTAAAGGTGTATGTTGTAATTGAACTGTGCTAATTTTACTGAATGTGTTTACAGCTGATTGAAGCGGGACAGATGACATGGATCCATCCTTCCACAGCCAGGAGCGCACCGACCTGTGTCCCACACTTCATATAAGACTGGAAGCTACACTGATCTCACAGCTACACACCACAGACGTCTACACACTGGAGAAGAGTCCCACAAAGAAGTCATGACCCAGAGGCTGCAGAGAAACATTTCAAGCCTCATCTGAGTTTTTGTACAATATTTTTGCTGTATGTAAATAAAGCTTTCACTCCACATATACCTTGTTCACATTTGTTCCCTGTACAATATGTTCACCTATAACATCAAGCATCACATGAATGTTTAGTTTTAATTAACTGCAGTGCTTTTGGTAAAGGCTTACTTATAAATAATAATAAATATTAATATATACATTTTTATTATAAATATTGTGTGGGAGGGGCTTCCCCCACGTGCGGAATGCTGTGACCCCACGTGTGCACTGCAATGACCCATAAGGTGACCAATAGCAACACTTCTACCAACCAATCACGAGTGACATTAGTTTCAAGGGTCTGTGGTTTCCTCCAATGGTGAGTAGAGAGAGGTTCTAGCCAGCGGCTGGACTCCGATTCATATGCTAATTAGATCACACGTCGCGATCGGTCCGCGAGGCTCAGCGAGCCCCCCCGCGGCTCTCTCCTTTGTTCTCCAAATCCCCCTTAAGGTCCGCAAACGCCGATAGACCCACCTTGTCTTCACTGGCGAACGCCGAGGTAACATCATGGAAACAGTTGGTTACAGCAGGGGATTAGGCCTGTCCGTAGAGGTTCACTGTGACAATAATACTGCTTTTCGTCTAGTGTGTGAAAGGAAGGTCTAGCCACTTCTCATGGCTAAAATCTCAGGAGGCTTTGGAGGCCAAACCAAAGCATAGATACTATCTGTAAAAAAAACAGGATGATGTTGCTATTATTTTAGTTGTGTCCTGCGAAAGTAAATTATTTTTCTAAAAATGTTCTAACATTTTTTTTCCAAATTAGTAACTATGTGAAACAATTATATTCTAGGACTGAGGCTGTAATGACAGAGCTCAATATGGGACTTTAAAGTTCAAGTTGCTGTCACATCAACTCTGTATATAGGCTCATGTGCACTAAAACCATAATAACTTAACACGTAAACTTTCTTTTAAAAAAGTTATAATTATGTTGTTTACAGAGAAATATTAATTTGTTATCTATTAATAAAGATAGTCTTTTTTTCATATTTACTGTAGGCCTTCTCTTATGCACTCAATGAAACTGAAGCCCATGAAACCCCTGGGTACATTGTCTGTCCACTTTATGAGTCACCACGTGAACCTAAAACTCCCCGAACATTGAGTTTCTCAGCCAGCAGTCAGTCCACAGAGAGATAGTTATTCATCCTGAAGTAAGCAGGGCAGTGGGACACAGGTTTTGAGTATCTCTCGGAGGAGCTTTGTCATTTTACAAGGGAAACCTTGTTTGTGAAACTAGACGGGACTAATTCTGCTGAGGAAGGCGTCTCTGAGCCAAAGCTGCTGTGGAGCCTCAGAGTTTTATTAAAGACTCTACTATCTCTGGATTTTACTCAGCTGAGAGCAGGCTCATTTAAGCACTGGCATACAAATACAGCACAGTGGTTACCTATTGGGCAACATGATTGTTGCACATTTCCTTACATTAGAAAACAATAAGATTATGAACCAGTCACATATTTTTTTCTAAAATCTATGACAGGAAACAGCACAGACATTTGTAACAGAACATGATTATATCCTGATTACATTTACATGCAGTATTCAAATTTGTCTTGAGTCTCCACATGTGAGAACTGAGGAGAGAACTGCTCACTGTGTTTACAGGCTAATGGCTGCTTAGCATTAGAACAGTCACATGCTATGACATATTTATGCTCATATAGTAGATGTTTGTAGGTTGACAATGTATTTGCATTTATACTTGTGTTTAATGAACAATTGGATCACATACCATCCTGAATCTGATTTCAATCTTAAAACCAAAAATTTTAATGTCAGGTGTAAATTACAGTATAAAAGGTCACAGAGAGAAACACTCTTTGTCCGATTAAGCTCACAATGCTATACCCCTGGGTTAAAACATTTTTAATGCAAAAATATATATTTAGCATTATTCATATTAGGTGTGAAATAATATTATTACACGTTGTATTAAAAATTGGGAATTAATACCAGTACCATTATGATAATACCAATAAAATTCAAATAATTCGCAGATTATTTTGCTCTCTCTGGTCTTATGAAGCCAAAGCAGCACTGTATTGTCACACAGACCTGCACAATGAATTGCAACCCGCTCAGCTGAAGAGCTGAACCCCAATAGTCCATTTGCCCCCCAGCAAACACATTTTGGCTGCAGAATGCTCCCTAGACGACATTTGAGAGAGGAGGTTATGGGGGTTGGGGGAGCGAGAACACGCTTCAGGGGAAGAAAAACATGGCGTCGATCTGTGAAACGATTAAATCCAGATTCCTACTGACAACATTTCTCACCCCCCCAGAGGGGAATGACATGGGTAGCGGCACAGAAAGAAAGATGGAGAGAGAGAGAGAGCAATGGAGGAGGAGAGAGATTATGAGAAGGATTGTGCTGGTTATCTTAATTAAATGGAAGTGCATTTTATCCTCCTCCTATTGATTTTTGCCAGGGGCAATGTGTGTATTTCAAAGGAAAAGTCTGCACTATTAGGCTGGTTTAAAGACTCTATTCTTTACTCATGGCCGACGCGACTATGCAGTCAACAAAGTATTCAAATGGTCATTGAAAGCAACATCAAAGCAGAACTCCAAGAAACAATGTACATCTGCCAGATGCAATTTGGGTCCTGCTTTTCTGTTGCCATTGACATTTTTAGGAAACGATGACACAGTATGATGCATGAGAGAGGGGGAGAGTAGCATTTATTTGCAAAGGTGTCTGATTATATGGACGCGGTCTTGTTGTGTGTGAGTGTGTGTGAGTGTGTGTTTGTGTGTTCATGCATGTGTGTCTCACCTCTGAGCATTCTATATGCCAGTGCTGATACCATCCCAGTCACAGCATCCAGGCTGCACAGGTCCCAAAATAAATAAAACAAAAGCAATATATTTTTATTTTCCGTCCTTTCCTCCCCTTCTGGCCTACAATCAAAAAGGGAAAGCCCTTTTGATTTTGCGAAAGTTAATGTTAACAGTTATGTCAAGCGCACTGTGCTGCAGGCGACACTGCTTAAGTATATCTTTTGCAATTTATGTGACCTGCTTTCTGGCAGAGGTTTTTTCCCATTACTGGGAATGACATTTCATTTAGACCCCATCATTCATCTTTCCCTGTTCGGACTGCACCTCTCCCTCTCCCTCTCTCTCTGACTCTCTCTGACTCTCTCACTCCCTTTTTTTCTCACTCCTTTATCCCTTTATCCCTTCATCTCTCAGTCTACATTTACACATGGTTAATTATGTTTTACACTATGTTTTACTTTCCAATATTTTTTCTCTTCATCTCTTATTATCCTATTTTACACAGTGACTGTGCTTGACTGACAATAAATATGATTATTACCAATTATGCACGCAGTTGCACGGGTATTACCTGACTAAAGCTCATGCAGTGTAATGGCCAATTTATGCTTGAGCGTATTTTGTAAAACGGATAGATAGGACCGCCCTATCCGTCGTGAAACGCCCTCTCCGAGTGCTTCGGACAGCTTTTCGTACATGTCTGATTTTTCTAACTTCTCCGTGTTGTGTCGGAGAGCCCGCGGACAGCTCTTGGCTGTGATTGGTCCGCGAACGACATCATTTCCGTATGTCGTCATTTCCGTACGACGTCATTTCTGTTCTACGTCATTTCCGGACCTGTAACTTCCTGATTCACAATAAACACATACAGAACTACGATTCTACGATTAATGTGACGTGTGTGTTAAGCCAGGGGAGTTGTCCGGCTGACGGTGGCTCGTTCGAGCACTGACGACATGTGTGCACGGTCACAGACGGTTAGAACAAGCTTTCAAAACGGCGCTAGCAGGCTAGGCTAGCGGGCTAGCAACCATGCTAACTGCGGTGGTAACAGTGCATAACAGCGCCGTCACGACTTTAATTCCACTTCTATCATGACACTGTTTCTATAATACCGCCAGGCTAGAAGCAAACACTGGGTAGTAGTTAGTGTCGGGAGTCCCTGCTGACTGTGTATGGAAGCTGAGGTTGAAGCTAGCTGGGAGGGGAGCTAGCTAGCTCTGTGTAGCCTCAAGCAGATTCAAGCTGTGGAATCAGCAACACAGTTCGGAAACAAGACCGGGGAACCGCTGCGCTAAGAAACGATAACATCAGCATCTTGACCCGCTGGGTGTCACTTTATTTAGTTCTGTTAGTTGCCATGGTTCAGTGTGTGGGAGGCAGGCTGACAGAGAAATATAAACACAAGTGGACTTCTTCTTCCGATAATTGGGGTAGGCTTCTCTGAGCTCGTCTTCCGTTGCGCCACCTATGGGTTTGGCGGTGAATTTTATTCGACGTACAGTGGTCGGAGGAGTAAAAATCAAAAAGACTCTTCGTCTCCTGCTGAGCCCTCTCCGAGAAACGGATACGTAGAAGTATATAAGAGCCTTAACACAACAGCCCTGCAATAAACTCTACCTTCATGAAGGTTATAGGATTCTGTTCTTGTTGAAACTGTTGTAGAGATGTGTTGATTCAGCTTGATCATCATTTTAAAGGCTGTATTTCCCAATTTAAGTGTTTTAGATATTAGGGGAAGTGTGAATTCAAAAGTTAATGCATGAATTGTGCAAAGCAATATCTAGTTTGGAGACAAGTGCAGTGAACAATTTGTTTGTGTTTGGAGGAAAAAATATTAGGGTGGAAATATTCTGCTTTCACCAAACATTTGTAAATTCTGGATGCAAATGTCATGAATTCAATCAAACACAAAAAAATAGTTTCATAAACAGGTAAAATTATCTAAAGTGAAAGTAAATAAATTGCATTTATAATGTGGTCTAAAACTTTCCTCTCATTCACACACAAAGATGGCAGCGAGCTACCGTTCAAAGTACATCCAAACAATCTGAAATCATTGTGGTCCAGTTTCAAGGCGCTCAAGGACACTAAGACCACTGACAAATCACCCACTGCACCTGCTGAGCCCTGTCAGCCCAGTGGGTGGGGCTGAGCCTGTTTCTCGGTCATTTCACTGCTCTGTGCTCAATATGGAGCCAACTTCTTCTGAAAAATACAAATACAAATAATTTCGCAACGATTCTTAATCCCAAATCACACACATAATGAATCCCTGAAGGACGAGCACCTGAGCTGAATGAGTTTCCCACAGTCTTCACAACAAAAGTATCTTTGAGTAATCCAAATGGGACTCACTCTATTTCGGACCATCGCCTTGTGGGATCAAGAGACCTGTCCTCAGAAACCTGTGCTCTGTGGAAAGGATGCTGTAGTCCTCTCTCTTTGTGTGTGTGTGTGTTCTTTCTCTTATGAATTCATGACGTGTGATCCTTTATACTTTTAGAAACTAATTGAATAACAGACTGCATTGCTTAGAACATCAAGGGTTTTCATGTGCAAATGCATTTGTCTGTGTATTATCATTTTATCATTTTATCATTTTAGTAGTTGTTCACACACACACCTAACTTAATGTTTGCTTGTATGATCTTGTGTCTATATATAGCCATTGTATTTTTTGCAATGAAATGGTTTTAATGGGCTTTTAATGGGATCCAGTCAGCGAGGGGCACACAGCACTGGATCCTGTTCAAACTGGTCACATTTGAAAGAAATTAACTTTTATGAGTGTGAAGGGAGCAGCTATGAGCAAATGAAGTGACACTGGGAAACCGCCTGAAGCCAATGCTTCATGTCTGTCTGTCTGTCTGTGTGTCTCAACATTTTGTATGTCTGGCAAGTTTAATAAAGAAAGGCAAGGAAGTTTGGGTCAGAAGTTCCACCTAATGCTGTTGAGAACCTGTTGCTTTAAAGCATGACTGGATTTCTGATCAATTATTGATTGATAGACTTAGCTTGGGGCTCTGGGGATGACAATGTCACTGTCTACCCCTTTGGTTTAACAGAAATACTGATGAGTGTTTTACAGACATTTGTGTTCCACAACAGATGAAGCCTGAATTGTAGTCTGCCTTCACAGACCTTATAGACCTCCTGCTAATTCGCAGCCTTTTAACTTCCACTTGTCTGTGGTCAAAGTTTATTTAACCATAAGATGGTGTGTTTTCACGTTTCTGTTCACTATCATTTCCTATTTTTTGCATGTCCACTCTAACCACCCTGCTATGTCCTTTTTTCAGTGCACGCCTCCTCCCCCTTGTGTGTATTCACATGTGTTCTTGTGTGTCTGCTGGCTACAGCAGCTCCACTTTGCTCCAAGAAATGGATTCATTATCCTTGCATAGTTCATCCACATATTTGCCCTGCATCTATTACGTATCTGCCAGGAGGCTCGAGTTTGGAATTGCATTACACTCCTCGGCGTGATGAGTGCTGCACAAAATGTGCCCCAGTGTATTCACTAGTTCATAACAGACCCTTTTGTTTCAAATATGGCTGCTGGAGCTGTCTTGGCAGAGATCTATCAATATGTTATTCAGGAGATGATGATTGTATCAGTAAAGGGATGAAGGACTGAATCAATTCTTGGAGTGTCTTAGGTTGTCACTGGGAGTGAAAAGGGAGCATTTGTCGATGCTCTTCAGCTGTAGTTAATTTCCCTTCAGGGTGTGGTCAACAGAGAGTGAAATCTGCCGCGCTCTCTGCTACTGCACCAAAATAAGGTTTGCGTCCATTTCCTGTGCTCAATACTTGACTCAGTGTGTGCCTTCCCTATCTTTCGGCTTTGGCATTGCTCTGCTTGACTGAGTTCCAATGATCATCTGATCACTTTTCACTCGACTATAACTGCAGCATTCATACAGTTATGACTGGCCTTATTGGAGAGAGAAATGCTTAGGTGTTGTCCTGCTCCTGGATAAATCTTAAAGCTCATCTGTCTGCTATCAAAGACATTTGACCCCTGATGCCTTAAAAAAAAGTGAGAGATTCAATTTAAATTCAATTCAATTCAATACAAGTTTATTTATACACATCTCAACATGCATTATCTCAAGACGTTTTGCATAGAAAGGTTGAGACTGAACATTATAATAGTGACAAGCACAACAGATCCCACCATGTGCAAGGACTTGGAGACAGTGGAGAGAAAAAGGAAAGGAACCTCTGATAGAACCGGAGTCAGGGTGGGCAGCAATCTGCCTCTACTGGATAGGGAGACGGGGGAATGAAGAGACGAAAGGGGAGACAGACCAGAAAAGAAAGAAAACATTTGTTTATAAATATATAAATAAACTAAATTATCAAGACATTCCCTATGTGATATTGTGATGGTAAAAGGTGAATTATTAATAAATACAAATGGAATATAAATTTGTCAATAAATTGATACAATTTAAATAGCATAACACATTCAGTTCATGAATGAATTCATAAATAATTGAATTTAAATATCTACTGAAAAATTGTTTAACTTTAGCCATTTTATTAGCTGAATCATTTAGCTTCTCCATTTAGCCTTTCTGTGACAATGTGGCCTTGTGCTGGTAAACATGGTAAACAATGTAAATTAGCTGCATCCGCCTCATAGCTTGTCATCCTGGCTCAAAAGACTCTGATGGCAACGTTAGAGTTTGTGCTTTTGCCAACACTGATACGTTTAAGGGACATTGCAGATGAAATGGAGCGCCGATCCTCAGTTTGGAGACATGCTGATCGTCTTCTTCCCACGCTATACATCATACATCTCTCATGTGTTGTACATCTCCATATGACATGTCAAGTGATGGCCAATCAGAAAGCTTGTTCTATCATGTTTCTAAATTGAAGTGTTTTACCTGGTTTTTAAAAGCATAAGGCTCAAAGTATCAGAGAAAGGCACATTATTAAGTTCATCTAATGGCTATTAGGAAAAGGAAGAGCAGCAGGGAAGAGGAAAAGCAAATGTGAAAGGAAATTGACATTTTAAATGCTTGATTAAAATATTTATTATTAGTTAAATTGGCAACTCTGTTATTTAGTTGTCCTTTTAAACTGCAATTTAAATTCCTCTTTTTCTTAATGACCTAATTAATGTATTTTCAATGCTGAACTCAATTACTGTTTTATACTGCTACATAATAGTTTATTTCAATTTCTTCTGCCCACAAAAATGTCTGATAAATGACTTGCTTTATTTCGGTATTCATAAATTTGTGACATTTTGTGAACACATTTATTTATGTGTATGTTTATTGTTCCCTTATTTATTTATAAATAAAAAGCTTTTTGGAAATTTCTGTTAGACTTCCTTCTAATAGCCATATAGTGTATAAAAGGGATACTTATTACAGTTGTATCACTAGATGGTACCAGGTGTTATCTTGTTATTGATAGTAACAGCCCTGATTATTAATATAAATTATGATAATGATTTAAGCCTAATCATTAATGTAGAGCTGGTGTCTGGCTTCACAAGATTTGCTTCTGGTGGAAATGAAGAAAAAAACTGGAGAAGCAGTGTACCAGTGTTGAAGGTGACCTCTGATCCTTCAGCATTATGGCCCAGCAAATTAAAACATTAGTGCTATCAGATGGAAGAGGGCTAAGCGGATATGCACACCACATCAGGCTGGCTGAACATACATAGGAGGTGAACGCCTATCACTGATTGATCTCGCTGCTAGGTTACCCTCGTCTTATATAATTCCCTGTCAGCTAAATGTAGCAAAAATATTCCCTTTAGCATTGGATTTAATGCAAATTCTCTGAGAGGAAGATGAGTGAGAGAAGAAGAAGAAAGAAAAAACGTTTCCACTGTGTACTGTTATTGGAAATGAGATGGCTTTTTTATGAGCTCAGGGCTCAGGGCCCACTAAGCTTTTGAACATTTATAGGCTCAGATAAGGGGAGTCCATTATATCTCATGCAGAATGCTCATTACAGTCAGACACTGGCTTTGATGCCTCAGAATCTGTGAAAGCCTGCTTTCTCAGAGGTCAGCATGGAATCAGAGAGTGATCATTGTGTCTGTGTCCTCTGTCTTGGAGACAACTTCTCACATATTTAGGAAGACTGTATAAAACTGTATGAAACTGTATATTAATACTCTCCTACCTTGATACATGACAGCATTAGTAATTTATTCAATATTTGAAACTATGAGTGAATAGTGTCCTTACTCAGTAGTTTGCCATATCAACACAACACCTTTTACAGTGAATATCTACACTCATAGCAGTTACCACTTAATGTGTTACCCAACTGCTGCCTGGTGACACATCCAGCACACACAGGGAAACAGTAGCACTGATTTGAAGTTGTGTTCCTGGACACCCAATGAATGTGCATCCAGAATTTGCTTTCCTTTTAGCTGTTTTTGTCTCCACCTGTAAAAATTCTCCACCTTTGTCTCAGGTAGTTTTCACTGAAGCTGTCTGCTGCTTCTCCAAGCGAGACTGATAAGGCTCGATTCAAACCAGAGCGGTTAGATGAAAAATGCTAAAATGCTGTAGCAGTGCCAGAGCACCAAAGCAATCATAAGATATTAAGCTGCATGCCCTTAAGTTTGACGGTGACAATACACTGTATATATATAAACTCTTGCCCCAGATATGATTGGATTACTTTTCTTTTTCCATAATTCATGGAGATATGGATCCTGTGTTGTTCTATGGTTTATGTGTGTAATTATTTAGCTGCTTCTTGAAAAATCAGAATCTTTCAAGAACTGCACTCTGGTGAACTGCAGAGTTGTTTATCTTTGTCTCTGTGTCCTCTGTCTTGGATAAAACTTCTCACAATATTTTGCAATACCGTATACTGTTTAATGTTCCGACAGCAAAAGTAATTTGTTTAATCCTTTTAACAGCTTAAGATATTAATAATTCTCTGTGGGTCGAGCACTGTGAGCAACCCACAAAGGCAGCTACATTTTATGGACAAAGGTATTGGGACTCCTACACATTACACCTACAGGAGCTTTTATGACATCCCATTTTAAATCCATAGGCATTAATATGTAGTTGGTCCCCCCTTTGCATCAATAACAGCTTCCACTCTTCTGGGAAGGCTTTCCACAAGATCTTGGGGAATCTTGGTGGAAATGTTTGCCCATTAATCCAGAAGATTATTTGTGAGGTCAGACACTCATGTTGGACAGGAGGACATAACTTGCAATCTCCGTTCTAGTTCATCCTAAATGTGTTTGATGGGGTAGAGATCAGGGCTCTGTGCGGGCCACTCAGGTTCCTCCACAGCAAACTCACCCAACCATGCTTTTGTGGACCTTGCTTTGTGCACTGAGTACAAGCATGCTGGAACAGAAAAGGCCCTTCCCCAATATATTCCCACAAAGTTGTAATCACAGAAATGTCCAAAATGTCTTTGTAAGCTGAAGCATTAAAATCTCACTGGACCTAATGGGCCCAGTCCAACCAATGGCAATGTAACTGAATGAAACCCCCTGAATTTGATGAATAAGAGGTGTGTCCTAATACTTCTGTCCATATAATGTACTCTATATACAACTGCAGACAAGTCTCTAACATCTGCTTGTGGTCCCTAACATCCGATAACATCAACTTCTAGGCATTAGTTAGTGCGGTGTTACGTTCAAGGGATATTCTCCATCTTGTCCTATGTTCAAAAAGGAAAAGTGTTTCGTTTAAAAAAGCATAGAGGAAATGATGTCTGATCTTCTGAGCGGGCCTCATAATTTTCATAGTCCTGCCACACAAGCCAGTAGCCATTCAGATTTACCTTTAGCCTCAGCGCACCCTCAAGTTCGGTCTGTATTGTTAATTACAAGGCCAAAACACATGAGGACGCTAGGGTACAAAACTGCAGCTGTGTACCAACTGCAGAAGTTAAATTGGGCAGAAGACCTTCAAACGTACAAGGGATATTCACCATCTCGTTCTATATATTTTTTTTAAATCGTCTCTAATTATTCTAAAATTCAAGGTTCCCCCGCAATAAATAACATTACTCACCCTTTAATTTTTTCCAGTAAACCTTTTCAGAGCAAATTCTCAGTACTGCTAAAGCTTTAACAGTGGTTTGTATATGATTGTTCTATTTTTATGTATTAGCCTCTAAGTGGTGCTAGGGAGGCCAGTTACAGCTCTATATGTCTAGTTATACTATTTTCTGATTTCTAATGGAGCTATATTTTTTTTTAGGTAGAGGTGTGATGGCGTATGTGAGCATGAATGGCTTTTCCATGAGTCACGTGGATACACTGTCTGTTAACCTTGAGTTAGAGCATTTGTTTATCATGGGCTGATATTAGAGACAATGCTACTCCTAATACAGTCTTGTTTGTTTTATCACTCATTAATCCAAGTTTAAGTCCCCATTGGCCTACCAGCAGTGACTGGGTGATGAATGAATGATCTTTTTGGAATGGCAGACTGTATATTGGTAGAAAATGTATTCACTTTCAAATGAGAGGTCAGCTCACATATGCATGCTTGTCCAGGACTGTATATGATGGGTCGGCTGTGGTTAAGAGATAGAGTGGTTGTCCTCCAACCTGATGGTCGGCGGTTCGATACCAGTCTTCCCCGTCTGCATGCTGAAGTGTCCTTGGGCAAGATGCTGAACCCTGAATGGCCCCTCAGAAAAAAAGTGCTAACCATATATGCAATGTGTGAATGGCAAACTGTACTGTAAAGTGCTTTGAGTGGTTATTAAGACTAGAAAAGCATTATATAAAAACAAAACATTTACTATTTGTATTTTAACACGTGTTTCCAACATCCACAGACAATGTAAATTAAAAATTTAATAAACAGGCAACGAGTGCTCTACAGCAGTCAGTGGAGGTGGGGATAAGTGCCTTTTGCGGACAAACATGTTGTCTTCAACGTTGTCCAAAAAACTACATCCTTGGTTGTCAGCTGTCTCAAACATTGGGTCAAAAATCGCTGCCAGATCATTTCTTTGTATTATTTTACAATATCAGACTGACACAGACATTTAAGAGCTGACAACAATATTCTTAGAATCACTTTCTGTTTGGCAATTTGTCCTTAAAGTAAAAGCACAATGTTCGTTTTGTTAATGAAACGCTGTACATCGAGCTGGATTACTGAGCTTTTATTTTGAAAACTTGTGAACTTGGATCTAAAGATTTTGTCAATTGCTTAACAGACCACTGATATAGTTGGCATGAAATGTATCAAAAAACAACAACACTTCAGTAAATCATTCAAACGTTCACATAAGCCACACACATGAAAAGTAATAGAGCAAATTGAGTTTCATTTGATCAAAAACATTGACTATAAAATCTTCATTGCCAATGAACCAGGAAGGATGAAAGTTCTCTAATTTCACTCTTCACCCTAGACTCTTTATCAAAAGCTCTTCACACAACGTCCACCACACAAATAATAAAAAAAATGACAATATATTGTAGAACTTAAACTTGAATATGAATATGGGCTACACAAATAAAATTTGATTGAACTTGCTAATTGGAAGTGGTCTAAATGGTACATTTTCTGTTTTTATATAGCACTTTTCTAATCTCTTTGAGGCTCAAAGCACTTTACAGTACAGTTTTACAGTCATCTATTCACACACATTATTCCCTGTGCAGCACTTTTCTCCATGAGAAGGGACAATTTGTGGTTCAGTATCTTGCCCAAGGCCACTTTGGCATTCGGTATGGGGAAGATTGGGATCGAACTGCCGTCCTTCTGGTTAGAGGACAACCGCTCTAACCCCTGAGCCACAGCCTCTGATGGCAAGGAGTAATTCTGAGGTAACTCCAGAGCATCAACACAGACCAAGTAAACAGTCCATTCCAAACAAGAAGAACAGGCACTATTGGTATTATCAAACAGCTCAGCAAAAAATGTCTACCTTTGAAAAAAATGCCCCGCTACCCTATTGTGTGTCAGGTTAAGAGACTGTGTCTGTTTGCTCGGCCTGTCTGCTTGTTGGAGGTGGGTTTAGTGTGTGGGAAAGATAGCAAGCTGCACTGCTTTGGCCTCAGCTCCTCTGCTGTGGGTGTGTGTTGATGTGGTAAAAACGGCGTGAACATGAGAATTGGAGCTAGCCAAGCCTGGAACTCTTTCCAAAACTACACGCTAACATGCGCGGCAACATTCACACACACATGCACACACACACACAATTAGTGTATGTGTCCCTTTTGGAACCTCAACAAAAGGGCGACCCCTTCTTGACTGATATCTGCGATATTTTTCTGATCATTTGGGGGTGGCAGCATAAAAATCACTATTACATGAACATAAAAATGCTTTTGAGTAGAAAATACAGGGCTATAAAAAGGCAAAGCTTATACTATACAAATGTACAAATGTAGTGCAATATACAGACTACATTCTGATTAACAGATTATTTATTATATTATTTTTATATTCATACTTGTTTTTAAACTTTGTAAGTAGAGTTGCGATGCTTGATTGTTGCTGATGGTTTTATTCATATTGTATGTAGGGCCAGGAGTTGCACTATATTTCAACTGTATGATGCTTCTGTTCTTACTACTGACTATTACTACTCCTCTAGGTGCAGATGTTCAGCTCAGCCTATGGTGATTAGCAGCAGTATGGATACATGTAAGCTATAATATCAAAGCAGAGATTGCATTTTTACGCTTTTAGTAATGTTAATCATCCCGCCAATGACTATCTATTTAGCAAAATTTTTAACCTCTAGCTCTGCTACTAGCTACTAGCACTACTAGCGCTACTGATTAAAGTTATTAATGTTAATTAATATTACTAAAAGTGTTGAAAATGCAATCTCTTTTTTGATATTATAGCTAACTTATAACCACTGGTTAGACTTGCCAGGCGAAAAGTCAACACACATTTGCTGAAACACCTCCACTCACATCCAGACCGACTCACTGTCCGGCAGTGTGCCTGTGCCAGTGCAGGAAGGTTCCGCACAGGGGAAACCAGTGACGGCTGTGACATGTTGCCTTGGGTGGCCAATAGGGTAGCCAAGATTCAGCGTGAGGTGGCCACGGCCACCCCTCGCCATCCCCAAACACATGTGCTTAAAACTCATTGAGCCTGGGCTCTAAAAGAAATCTAAATGTTATTAATTCAAATTACTCTTATCTGTTGTGACTGACAAATTTGTATAATCAATGCACTTTCCCTGAAAATTATATTTGGTTCTGTCTGGACCAAATATTGGTTGAGTCTGAGATAATGTATCTCTGCCCATATCATCATAACATTTTTATGGAGGTGCATTTTTGCCTTTGGAAACAGGTGGAGTAGAGTAATACAGTACATGGTCTGCTCGCCTGGGAGTTGTCCTGGAGGCCTGCTGCCTAAAGTGTTTTCTACTACTCCTCTCTACGCACCCTAACCAAAAGGCAATTCCTGTGTCTCTGAAAGTAATTTGAAAGTTCTATACCGTTGAATAAGAGCCCAGGCCTCTACCTACCTTTTTTATTATTATAAATTAGTATTATACATTTTTATCTTGTGACCAACCCTGCATATGTATTAACTTTGAGAAGTCCTGCCGTAAGACAAAATACCATGTGGACAGAAAGACTTTCCTGGATATCACAAACTTTTATAAAATAATTAGAAAAAAGCCAAGCCACTGATACAAACTAAAAAATTTGGCATCTTAAACCCCCTATAAGGAGTTTGTAACTGGTTATGAAACGGTCCTTTTTTAATATTGCTGCCTCTTTATGACCCACAACAGTAAATGAGACAATCAGGGAGAAAATTGGCTTTTTCTATAAACTATTCTCAACACCTTATTCACCTTAACTGCTAATTATCTGTTTATATATTTATCTACTGCATATATATTTTCATAGTTACAGTACTTATTCATCTGCTGCTACCTATATTCTTATTTACTTAACTCTACATCATTTTACATCTGTATTATTTACCTCAATGTATTCCTATCTCTTTAATCATTCAGTATTTATCATGCAGTATTTATATATGTTCCTAAAAACAGCAGGAACCCTTCTCCCCTTCGGCCTTCAAAGTTCACATTTGAATATTTGCTGCTACCACCAAGATCTACTTGTGTTTTTGACTTGCTCTTTGTGCCTTTGAATTGCCCTACTGGGACAAATAAAGTGGTTTTAAATTTGAATTTGAATGTCTGTCGCTGGGAAGGATTATCTGCGAAGGCGAAGCACTGACTTACTTTCTGCTTCTGCCTGCTGCTCCACCCTCCACCCAGAGATTTCTATGTTGTGTGAACATGTCTGATTGGATCTGTTATAGGCAACCTCTGCAGAATGACCAGACCTTTCTATTAACTTGTCATGTTGTTTATGGAGACAACATGCACCCGGGCTAGTACAGACATTGTAGTAGTAGTTTCCACTTGACTTAATTCACACACAATGCATATTTTATGCAAAAGTTCAACATCATAAAGAGTATGAAGAAACCATGTTGTCACAGTGTCATGTACAAAATGTTCCGGATCACAAACTCTTCAATCAGGGGCAGATAGAGAGATGAGGCCAGGGGCACTGGCCCAAGCTTAAATCTGATTGGCCTCTGAAGTGCCCCTGTCCTGTCACTAGTCTTTCTTCAATTAAATGTCACTTATTTACAATACTAACAATACATTTTACAAATTGTTAAAACACATAATTACAAGCTTTTTCAAGGTACAGAATTTTATTGAACACAGGACAGTTTTCAAAATATTTCGAATGATGTGTGGCTTTGCTCAAGACTACAGAGCCAGGAGTAAAGGAAAGGAAATTACTTAAATATGCATCTGTATAATTTTTCTTGGACATATAATTGGCCTTCAAAGTCTGCCCCTAGATCATTGGAGTCCAGCTGACAGACCTGAGTTCCCTTTGGAAGAAACAGGTGGTCCAGTAAGCTATACCATCATGTCCCAATCTGAAAACATTCTTTAATATGAATTCTCTTTTATGCCCTCGGGACGGCTTTATGTTGCCCCAGATACGTAAATTCCTTTATTCCTTCTGCCATTAGGCTTTTAAATGCTGTTGACAGCAGACTTTAACTAGTACATATGCCAGGTTTTGTAAACTTATTATTTATTAATTTATTATTTTCCCTGGAGTCATGGTCTCGTGGTTCTTTTTTTCATTGTTGTGCTCTACCTTGATGCACTCTTAGCTCATATGTGTGATGTACGATATAACATTTTTTGGGGATTGGTAGAATGTCAAACTAAATTGCCCATTTGGGATAAATACAGTTGTTTGAATTGAATTGAATTGGCCACTGATTTAGAAAAATCCTATATATGCCACTGTCTTCACCAACAGCCGTTCAGCAGTGAGCTGCTGAGGAGCCGCATCTTTTGTCAGGTATTCAACACAGTAACAGAGGGGATCTTTGAAATGTAACAGAAGCATGACATGTGCGAATTTGCCAGTTTTACATGCTGTTCTCCTGAATGAAAGGGAAATATAATGAACATGAAATGAAAAAAAAACCACTTACTTTTGTTCATTATTTTAGCTTGTGTTCATTTTTCTGTTTTGATCCTTTTCTTTAATTTTAATTGCCTTCTATTATAATTGTGTGTTCTTTTTAAGAAAAGTGTCTAATTAGTCTCTTTTGTTTTCATTTATTATTATTAGTATTTCAAATTTATGCTGAACTTCTCAGTCTTATTTATCGTCTCTGCAAATTTTCTTTAGTGTATGACCGACTTGTGCAGTGGCAGCAGTTGTCACATTATGCTGTTTGAAGTGGGGCCTCTGTGGGCTGTATCAGTGGCTTCATCTATTGTCGAGGCCCCTAGTGAGAGCAGTGGCAGAGGCCGACACTGTCCAGACATTATCTTTAAGTCATGATGCTTTGGGTGAGTGGTTGTTTTTGTGTGTGTGTGTGTGTGTGTGTGTGTGTGTGTGTGTGTGTGTGTGTGTGTGTGTGTGTGTGTGTGTGTGTGTGGATTTGTGGCTACTAGTGCATCTTGTCCACGTTTAGGTTGTGTTTCTGTTGTCATCCTATGTTGACACACTAGGTTGTGTGTGTGTGTGTTTTTGTCTGTGTGTGTGTGTATGTGTGTGTATGTGTGTGTATGTGTGTGTATGTGTGTGTGTGTTGCTGACACTGATTAGAGCACATTGTCCAAGGAGCAAAATTAGTCCAATTGCAGAGTGCAATCAGTGATCAGTGCTCTATCCCCTCTCCTAGACTGATACAATGATGACACTGATGAAGCTCTGTATGTGTGCGTGTGTGTGTGTTGGTGGGGGCGTTCCCATATGTAGGGCAGCAGCGGTGTCCTCAGTCATTTTAAGGAAGTCCATTGATCCTGGTCTGACTTCATTACTGTCACTACTCGGCAGTAGGCGCCACACAGCACTCTATTTAGATCCAATCTATTCTACTTTACTGTAGTGTGGTCGAGCCCGGCCTGATGTCAGCCTTTAGTTGTTCATCATCCAAACAGCAGCTCAGTCTTGGTTCATTACATTACACAGCGAGTTCATTTCCCTGCTGCAGTGACAGTCTGACAGACGCAACAGCCGTGTAGCTGTGTGTGCATTTCAAAAATAGATCCTTTAAACTGCGTCTAATGGATTTGTAGTTTGCCAACCATTATTATCACTATTGCTGTGAAATGTCACAACATATTGCAATGAATATTAGGGATGGTGAAAGGTGTACATCTGATTCGAATTGTGATGAACTCAGGATGCATCTTTTTTAACATGTTTGCATCAGTAAGATCGGATTTATTAAAAAGCCCTTTGTCTTAATTTTTCCCGAACATGACCAATAATTACTATTATTTAGTAGCTATTTTCGCAAGGTAGGGAAAGCACCATATCACTCACAGCAATCTCATGAGGCAGGGAACGTAGTTGGCCCTAATATAATGACATATACACATACTCACTAGGAAATTAATTATATAAGAAAGATAAAGTAGAATAAATAAATGAATGATAGCAAAGCAGAACAACTAAGAAATTCTTAATATATATACCATGAGGACACATACATGAAATATGAGTGTACTTAAAAAAAGCTACACATTTTCTCCACTGCTATTGACCATTGAGCCATATATTCTACTGATTTACTACAAATGTTTGTTGGAGAGATGGGACATTTTACATGATGCATGCAATTTATAAAACAATCTACATTAGAAACAGCATCAGTGCTTTATGCTCAGTGCTGAGGTAGCCTGTCTGCATTCTGTTGGTTCTACTTATTGCAATTTGCACTTCATTGTTAATCCGATGCGACCTTAAATTGTTTAGCTGATAAGCATGTAACATGTAACTGGAGACAGGGGTGAATCATTGCATTTGTACCCTTATTCTGTGGTCTAAATGGGCCCCAGTGTTCTACTCAGGCTGCAGGTACCTGCAGGTCCACAGGTCCACAGTCCACAGTCTAAATGTATCTGCCAGGCATCTGTGTGGATATTAATGTAAAAGATAGATAAAATGTCTCTATATGCAAGTCCATTTTCCTGCAGCCACTTTCCTCCACACATACAGATTCACACGTGTACAGGTACATGGTGGGTTTCTCAAACGATGCTTTGTTGAATTAATAGTGAAGGTTTACTGAGCGCAGCAGGTTTTGATGAACACCTCGCCTGAGTAAATCTGATCATTGATACAGTGTTTTTTTTTCTGGATTTGAGTGCATGTGTGTGTGTGTTTGTAGAGCAGATTACTGCGGTGGGGCCCGGGCCTTATCTCTGTCGGCCAGTTGCTCACTGTGACACGCCACTCACATGACAACGCAGAAAGTGGGAGCGCTGTTATCTCTTTCCCTCCAGATCATACACTTCCACCCCCTCCCCCAACATACACACGCACACACCCACTGCCCCTTCACACTTTTATCTTTGTAAATGCTGGATAACTTTACCATCGATCTAGCTCTGTGTTTTAATTATGTACACATTTAAAGATAATATAAGGTTAACCCATAAAATAGAATTCTCGTAATATTTAATATATCCCATTTTAAAGGTGTCTGTATGCTGCAATGATACACACTGGAATTTTATTTCATATTTTTACCATGAATAATGTAAAATAATAAACATAAATGATACTGTTTGCTGTGTTGGTCTAGAGCTGGATGTGCAATCAAAGTGGAGCATGTGTGCTGATACACACCAGTGACTCCAGCTTCAATACCGCCCCCACCCCTGACTGATCACTATACCCTTTTACAGCCCCCACACACACAGACACACAGACACACACACACACACACACACACACACACACACACACACACACACACGCACATGTACAAAAGCATGTATGCATGCAAACACACAATCTCATTGTATAGGCATCATACAGAATCATACAGTATTGTTTTTTATACACACCGGGGAACTTGGCCTTACATTATCTCCCAGAATGACAGTGATCCAAAAACCTCACAGAGGAAGTACAGAAGAGAAGGAGGTGCTGCTGTCAGACAGCTGCCGCTGGTCTGCTGGAAACCCATGCATTTTAAAAAGGCACAATGTTATGTTCAAACCAATCAGCAGCAGGCACTCCCCTAAACTGAATTCACGAAACCAGAAAAAGAGTATACTCTCACACAAACACAGGCTCGGTTCAGGAATACAGGCTGGGCCCTAACAGCCCGGCACTTGTATAGGGTTGGACCTTTTATCAAAAGATATTCTATTTTAATTGAAGCTAAAGTCTTGTTATAAAATTCACCAAAGAGTTACATTTATGTCAAACAACATTTTAGATTAAATTCATTGAAATGCTTGAGCTGTAAATCAAACCTTAATCCAATTGTTTCAACCATATTTAAAGGAAGGAAACTGTTCTCACATATTTTATTTAACAGTAATTATTTTCATAAGGACTGCATTTTTCATATAGACAAAGCATCAGATCATTTTGCGTTTTGAAGACATTTTTGTGGGTAGATTTCCCCGTGTGATGCTGTAAAGGCCAGACATGAGGGCCGAAGCTGGTGTGTTGTGGTGGAGGGGGAGGGGGTGGAGAGAGAGGTGATTATTAGCGCTCCTCTGGGGCTTTTGTCTGGGCCCCATGAGAGAAAGAGGTTAACGCCACTTAGCCCCAGGAAGGCTTGCTGAGGCCTATTGTGTGTGTGTGTGCAGCTTGCAAGTGTGTGTGTGTGCGCGTGGGTCTGTGTGTGTTTGTGATGGGCTCCTTCTGCAATCCAAAATCACTTACTATTTTCCTCAACCCATCACACTCCCCTGCCCCTGTCAGCTTCACGTTGTGTGCATGTGTGAAGATAAACTAGGTTAAAACAAATCAAATGTTCACAGTGGAGTTGTATTTTTGATGAATAAAACTAGATAATAAAATAATTTACCATTATTTTGTAAATAATCTATTTTGAATCAGTAAATTTGCAGTAGATGCAACTAAAATGTTCAATATGAAAACACACAATGTGTAATTGTTACTTTGACTAAATGAAATATCATTCAAAGCGGATTGAGAAGTCACACTCTGTTTCAGTATTTTGTTGTTTTTGTTGATTTCTCAAAGAATAATACCTTTGATCTTGACTTTATAAAATCAGACATGTTTAGTGTGATATTTATAAGTGTGCGCAATTTGGAGCAGGTCATAATAAAAATGGACCTAGTGAATTTAAATGTGTTTTCATAATTTGACTGTTGGGCCTTGGCAAAGGTATGTGCCATTATAGCTTCCATACTGAGGCAAGAAGTGCCAACCGACCTCAAGTGGTCACAGGAATAAAGGTTAAGCTTTTAAATGTACCTTGAACCTTAAATTAAAACACTTCATTTAAAACATGATTAGAGCTTGTAGATTAAGATTAAGATACATGTATTTGTCCCAAACACATGCACAGACATGCACAAGCACACTCATGCAAGGAGGGAAATTTAACCTCTGCTTTTAACCCATCTGGTGCAGGACACACAGAGCAGTGGGCAGCCATGTACGGCGCCCGGGGAGCAAGGTGCCTTGCTCAGAGGCACTAGACAGGGTAGGAAGAATCCTCTTGGATTTTTGGACTATGGACAGATATAGTCCATAGTCCAAGTTTCTGACACTAGTCCACCGCATCTCAAGTGTAGGAAATGTTAGGAAATATTATAGTAACGTTCCATTACAACTAAATGTCTAACCCCAAATTTAACCAAATTAATTTCAAACATAACTGTAGAACAACTGGATATGTATGAGGACCAGCCAAAATACCCCTAGACATAGCATAGACAAGTAGGAACATGCCCCCCCCCCCCCCACACACACACACACGCAAAAACACATGCACACACAGCCTTTTGCTGTCCACAGGAGGCTGACAGGCGTCTCATCATCCTGACCTGAGCCTCTTCTCATTAGGCCACAGTGAGCATGCAGTATTAAGCCTGCCACATCTCATTGCTGGAGACGAACGCTCCTGCGTGGAGACACTGTGTGGAATTGTACCCTAGCACCTTACAACTGTCCTTCAGAAATGAGTTTAGAGTTGTGATTAATGTGGCCTGCGTGTCATTTGTCTCTCTCAAAATGCAATTATGTCTTTTGGGTAAAGGACAAACTGTCCATCAGCTGAGGCTGATTACAACTCAGACAGAAATGGTGAATGTCAGTGGAGGAACAGCTCGTGTAGTGCCTTGTCTCTCTCTCAAGCTCCTTTTCCATTAGTCAAAAAATCCCACCAACACTCACTGGCTTTTGTCCTCAAAGCGAAAGGATACAATCCACCTTCACTCAAATGACTTTGCAGTAGACACAGGTTTTATTCGACTCTGAATCCGATCAGCAGCGGTGGAAACATGACACCCCGGCTAATTTAATTTTTAATTTTTGTTATTCCTGTCCTAGCCTCTCAGCTATTACACAGACATAGTTGATAGTCTGAACGAAAGATGTAAGACCAATGTGGTCAGTAAATTATTTGTCAAGAGAGCTGGTTAAATTAAATGGTCTCTTACAATGTATTGTCTTTGAACCATCACTTGTCTGTTTTTGACGTGTCAGGAGTCCTCTGCCATCAGCTGTAGTCTTTATTGATATGTTGCCACTTAAGAAAAAACTGTTTTCTAGAAAAGGCAGTAAAAACAATACATCAGATACGATTCTGCATTCAGCCACTTTTCCCCATCAGAGTGCCCCCCCGGTCCTCCCCAATTTCCTCCTTCTCCCTTTCTGCTCTGTAGCCATGGTGACAGTCAGCTGAGAAATGGCAACCGTGGCCCTTCATTAGGTATCAACACTGGCTCCGACAGCCCAGATAATAGCCAATAAGGAGGAGTGTAGGTGTGTGTGTGTGATTGGGAGCGGGGGTTTGGGGATGTGGCATTATGTTGGGTAGTAAATGAAAAGCCCCCTGGGACTAAGTCAACCTTGTTTTCATGCTTCAGAGAGTTATGTCTGTGTGTGTGTGTGTGTGTGTGTGTGTGTGTGTGTGTGTGTGTGTGTGTGTGTGTGTGTGTGTGTGTGTGTGTGTGTGTGTGTGAGTGAGAGTGAGAGAGAGAGAGAGAGAGAGAGAGAGGGAGAGAGAGAGAGAGAGAGCCTTTGCTTCTGTATAGGTGGGAAGATGCCCACATGGATGCCTTGTTCATATGCACACACAGACACACACTCACACAAACACACACACACACACACACACACACACACACACACACACACACACACACACACAAAAACACACACACACACACATAGGATGAAACCTTTGTAGAGGACAAGAGGAGAAAAAATGGGGGGTTATATACATATGTATAAATGTACACTGCGTATACTTGTAATACAAGTAAAAGGTCTGTCTGAGGACTACTGGGTTAGAATTATACTCAATCTTCCAAAATCTTTAGTTTATTCATGCTCTGGATAGAACTGTAAAGTTTACTTTTATTTATTTTGAGTAGACAAATTGGTCATTGATGCCCTAGTTATTGTGAAAAAAGTGTAGCCAAATGTGCTGCATGTGATGCCACTGACTTTTAAGTGCATTTCTGTGACCTCATGATTTTGATGATGACACAACAAAGCACTCATTAACAACTATTAAAAACAGCTGAAAAATGAATCATAATCCAACAATGCCAGAGACTGGTGTTTTGTTTACACAATAAATGTCCCAGTCTGTCCAGAGCTGCTGAGAATCAGGCAGTGTGCCTGCTCATTGAGGTGCAGGAAAGCTCCCTGTTGTTGAGTCGAGGAGACAACTGTCAGTCTATTCGTCTGTATCGATGCAGTGATTCCTGCCGCGTGTAAATCCACATTGTGAATCAGTAGCCTCTGCCGGTCATTCTTTTTTTTCTTTAAATTTTTCTATATTGGATCATCTCCGCTGAGTGAAATGACGGTGTCATTGTTGATGTTTTTGCTGAGCACGACGGGGCCTTCTCTCACAGTGAGCTCAGCCGCCGCTCTCTGGTTGCCATCAAAATGGCAGCACCTCTTTCTTCTCTTGCTCAGAGGTAATGCTTCAGTGGCTCCATCCCCCTTCCCGTTGCTCTTTGTTTCAGTTTCACACCGCCGTTTGGTGCACACATCCCAACGCACCATTGGTCAAGCAACCGAAAAAAATGGAAATCCGCCAGCCTGCTGAAATTACTGATGGTTATCTTCTCACCCCCCCATTACCACCACCCGCGTCTTTACTTACTCCCTCCCTCCAGCCTCTTCTCTTGTGCTCCTGTCTCCATCAGCCATCAGGCTGAGGATTTACTTTCACTTAATTTTTTTTCATTCCTACATATCCCTCTCCCCATTTATCTTCTATACAGATGCTGTGAAATGGATGAGATATAATGTTGAATCATGATGGAGAAACACGGTCTTTACCACCAAAAATCTTACTAAATCATGTACAGTACTAATTTAGGTGTGGCCTGCTTGAAGCGTAGAGCCCCCCATCAACATTTTAGATTTTCCTACTTTAAGAGTGTCATCAGCATTGGGATAAAATAGTAACACACACACACACACCAAAGTAAGTGACACAAATTGTCATTTGTAACCAGTTATTGGTTTGGAATTATGTAGCACTTTTTCTTATCTTGACATAAATGCTTCAAATAATTTCTGTGAATTTTTCAGCTGCACATACATGCTGACAATCTCCTGTTCTATCATCACCATGAACAACAGCAGCATTCTGGGCTGGTGACACAAGGCAGGTTGGCTGCATGGATTCCTGCTGTTGACTCCAAATTGTGAGCATACCATCTGCAGCCATCAGGAGAAATCCATTCATCATGGTCATTTACATTTACACAGACATTTTGATCTGAAGGACAACATAGAGCTTCAGTCCAGCAGGAGCGTTGAAGGTAATAACTTAAGTGCACATGTGCACAGTAAGAGTTAGTTATGTTTGTTAGGGTGGTAGCGCTGAGAGTGACAGGAGGTGCTTCTTCTTCTTTTCAGTCTTCCAAAGAGCATTTGTTTTATTTGATATTTTGATCAAATGATGAGTGACAAAACGTCTCTGGTAAGGCAGTTGTGGAGTAAATCAAAAGAGCAGCATATGTTAATAAAGCAGATGTTGTGGCTGATATGAGGAGCGTCATACTGTTGATATGACGCTGCAGATGTTTGCTTACTGATTGGCAGCTGTCAAGAATTCACAATAACTCAAACCACTGAAAGTACAGTGGGTGGAGGCAGGGCCATAGAATACCTACAAAGATGTGTCAGTAAATGAAATGACAGCAGCAGCAGTGAACAATGCGAGCAGAGCTAAGCCTTGTGTGGTGTTCACGTCTGTTAGACCCATTGGCTCAAGGAACAATGATGCAATTCATAATTATTTCCCACTCAGACTCATTGGCCTTTGATAATTTTCTCGGAAGAACATAAAATAGAACACATTTTTAATGACCGCACACTGTCCACCTCACGTAGTTTCTATTACATATGTGGTGTTCAGGTCCAATGGATCCAGGGTCCATAATACAAGTGTGGAATTGTAGTTTTTTAATTATGTCCCCCTCCTACCTGGGCCTGCTGTTAGTGTGTGTATGTGTGTGTGTGTTTGTGTGTGTCTGTGTGTGTGTGTGTGTGTGTGTGTGTGTGTGTGTGTGTGTGTGTGTGTGTGTGTGTGTGTGTGTGTGTGTGTGTGTGTGTGTGTGTGTGTGTGTGTGTGTGAGTGTGCATGCATGCATGTATTTTGTCTTTTTGCACTTCCTAATCCCGCACGAGGTTGGAACATTGTTACATTTTAAGCACCTACACCTCTCTGCTCTGCACATTCCTGCACATTTTACCCTCTGTCTAGCGGGAACCTGGATAGAACTATTAAATAGCTTTACCTGTGTGGCTCCTTATCACAATCGATCAAGCGAAAAGATTCTCTGCTCAGAGGGCCTTAGAAATTATTTTTGAAGAGAGAGAAGCTTTGGAAGATTTGGAAGGTGATGAAGAGGAAGAGTTTTCAGAATATGAGGATCCCATTTTTGTCAATTCAGAGTCTGACAGTGAGCTTGAGGAAGAGGAAGAGATCAGTTCCAAAATAAAAGCAGCCAGTCACAGGACCAGTCTGTCAGCAGCCATCCACTGGCAAACCAGCCAGCCAGTGGAGAAATATGGATGTCAAATAATTCTGAAATTGAATGGTCTTTTTGTCTAAGGAACAAGCCACCCGCATGGCTGCCAGTGTGATAAGATGTACCCAGGACCAACACGGATGGCAGTTACTCATGTGCAAGACATCAAGTCTTCTCCTGAACTTTTCATTCCCCATGCCATTCAGAAAATCATTCTAGATTGGATTAATTTGGAGGGCCAGTGTAGTTTAAGAGAGAGGTGGAAGGAAATGGACCAATCCATGTAGCAACAAAAAGAATCGCTGCGATGTCTGTGGACCCAAGATGTACAGGAAGACTCAGTATACATTCATCAAGTGCAAGAAATACATATATAAAAACTATACGCATAGTAACACTCTGCTCTATATGTGTTGTATAGGCATTGAATAGTCGACGAGTGTGTTCAATTTCTAATTAAGTTTGAAGTAATAAATCGCACTTACAATCATAAATATGATCTATCAATCAATCAATCAATCAAATTTTATTTGTATAGCCAATATTCACAAATCACAATTCGTCTCATAGGCCTTTAACATGGTGAGACATCCTCTGTCCTTAACCCTCAATAAGAGTAAGGAAAAACTACTAAAAACCCTTTAAACAGGTAAAAATACGTAGAAACCTCAGGGAGAGCCACATGTGAGGGATCCCTCTCCCAGGAGGGACAGACGTGCAATAGATGTCAAGTGTAGGAAAACATCATCGGGATTAAGTTTTTAGCAGCATTGATCTAGCCATATAGCTGTCTATATTGCTTACAACTGGGATAAAGTAAATATGTCCTAGGTATTTTTCAATAAATGAGAAAATATCTCAGATTTAGGTGCTACCATCTTGAGGTGACAACATAACTGCACAGCAGTGATAATGGAGAAGAGCCACAGTATCAAGGCCCTTCAAATACACCCGCAACTTCCAATACACCCGCCACTCCTGCCACAGATCCGCACTGGCATCCTCTCTTTGTGGGCTTTATGGGACATTTTACAATATAGTATAGGAAACCAGCACAATGTTTTATTTTAATGTGAGCTAGTCAGATCTATTAATTGCTCTATCACTTTTAATGCAAGCCCAAAGTGTGCATTGTGTGTCATAAAGGAAAAAAATTATACAGTTGAAATAAATAGTGGATAATAAAACATCAGGTCAGTGATGATGCCTGCAGCTCAGTTTGTGACATAAAAATGGAGCAGGGTTTGTGTAAAGACCAATTCTAACTGACAAATGATGATAATGACATGACACAGAACAGAAGTTGAACAATAGAAAAAGTTTCATTTAAAAAAGGCATATCATTTTCTGATGAGTCCCCTGGTGCTGGCGGACGCCTGGCCCAGGGCAACAAATTGTGCAGAAACAGCATTTTTTAGCATGGCTTAAGTTAATGGCACTCACACACACACAAAAAAAAATATAATAATAATCAAACTGATGTCATAATGAGGTGTTGGTAGAAAAATAACAAATTAAGTGATTTTCAGGTTTTACAACATATATGTTATAATCCAAGTAATGTTTCAGTGTTTAAATGTGTGTGTGAGTGTTTGTGTGTGTGTGTGTGCTTGTGTTCGTCCATGCATATGAACATGAGGCACCAATGTCTATATAGTGACATCCCAGGTTTAATTTGGCGCCTGGAGAAATCTTCTTTATCTCCTGCTTGGTGGCTCTGTTTCTTTGTTGCCATCTGAGCACCAGAAGCTATCATTTAGTAGGTGTGAGATCATAATGCACTCACTGGGGTGTGTAATGACTTCATTTTTGTTTGTCCCGGCCTCTGCATGTGTTTGTGTGTGTGTGTATGTGTATGTGTGTGCAGAATTTAGGCTACATGACTGCTTTTATCTACACCAACATTACCCAATGCAGTTGTGCCTCCACTCCAGCACCCGCTGTGTCATTATTAGGTATTATATTTTCAAGTTGTCCATCCTTCTCTGTATAGCCCATATTCACAAATCACAGGTTCTGAAAGGGTCATGGAAAGAAGAAACAATGATGGCTACAGATTTGAATAGAGAACAGTCTCATGAGTCCAACCCATCAATCCACTCTGACCTCCTGTCTGCACAGAATTTGTTTTTAAAAAAAGAAAAAAAAGGAAAAAATTATGGGCTGTATTCTAAGCTGGTGGCGCAGACGACCTACGGGTCATTCTTCATATTGCCTTAGTAAATCTGGCCCTGTGGCTTTGGGAGATACTCTAATGATTTGTCTAATTTTGTCCAATGTCAGTTTCAGCTGAACCTTTGATTGTGTTCTCACACAAAACAGGCTTTTACATTGGGGCCTTGGTATGAGGGCATCTTATACTTGTGACATGTGAATATTGTATTGAGATAAACTTGAAAAATGTAATTCCATGCTTTTGTGGAATGATAGACATAAATGGATGGAGAAAAAAATGTAACAAGATTTCTTCAAACAGGTTTATTCTTCAAGTTGTCACAATCCTGACTTTTAAGTATTGAGGAATTTTTGACCATCCACACAAATATATGCCACTATATATTATGTATACAGTGTATACATCTTCTGTACAGCATTGGGGGAGTGGGGCCTGTTAAGTTCAACAGATACTCCCTTCTCTCTCAAAGCAGTACCCAAGGTCAGGTTATAGATAAAGGGCCAAATAACAATACATTGTAGTGTCTATGCTCAGGTACTTTCATATCTAACTGCCCCAGACAGAGAGTCACAAAACTCCAACTCTTTTGCGTATTTCACCAGTGGAAAGACGTAAGGACGCAATGTGATTTAGGTATGCATGCTTTTAACTTAACTATCCAATAGGATGCAAACACCTACATGTAACATAGAGAGTGAAAGCAAATCTAGCTACCATGGATATGCTGTAAGAATTGGTGACGCAAGTAGAGGGAGATATATCTTGATGCTGTGGAAGACGTCTTCAGACTTGGTGGTGACAATTGCTTGTGTTAATCTATCGTTTGCATTGCATTGTTTCACTCTGGTCTCCTTGATGCATCAAGTCTACATTAAAACCTTCTGCATAAGACATCAGCTGCTGCCTGAGTTCTCCTTTCAACAGCTTCCAGGAAACCTCCATAACACTAAGGCCATGCCATAGGCAACATAACTTTTTCGGAATTTAAAAAATAATGTATCAATTAAACTAAAATATTTAAATTCACGACAAAATTGTGTCGAATGCGCATGAGAGTGGACTTGTAGATGCAAATGTTGTGAGTGTAGGAAAAACAATTAAAGTAAATAATAGAAATATAGACAGATAGATAATATTTATCATCTGTCCATTCAGTGACAGAAAATCTTCTTCAACAGGGCTAAACATACAAAATTTACATTTAAAACACATAAAAACATTGTACTGACACATGAGAAGGACTGTTACTCTTATCTTTCTGATGTTCTCCATTACACGTGGCATCTATTGCAGTTCTGTCCGTCCTGGGAGAGGGATCCCTCACATGTGGCTCACTCTATGGTTTCTACGTTCTTTTTACCCTGTTAAGAGGTTGTTTTTTTTGTAGTTTTTCCTGATTCTTGTTGAGAGTTAAGGGCAGAGGATGTCACACCTTATTAAATCCCTAAGAGAGAAATTGTGATTTGTGACTATGGGCTATACAAATAAAGTTTGATTGATTGATTGATTGAACTTTAGCCACATATAGACCTCCTTACAGGAACCGTGGTACAGAGAGACTGTCTGCAAAGTATTATACCAACAGCACACAGGCCCATGGTGTTACCAGTTGGTTCAGATGATCCCTGCCAAATCCATTGGACACCAGAAATGCAGACAGAAACAGGATGACAGGAAGATGGACAGGGGTCATCACATAGCAGTTAAATAGAGGTCAAATTGAGTATATGTACAACATCACTGCTGATACTTAGGGGATTTTTTTAGGGGATCCATATTAATGTTATGCTCCCTTACCCTTACCTTTCCCTTCACTGTAGTCTTGAAACTATAATTGAAAAGATGTGTCAATGAACAAAATGCTTCCAATGCCAAGAGATAAGAAAGATCCTCAACAGGGCAGCTGCTTGGCACAAACTCAGCCGGCTTCTGAGGGTTTGGTGGTGTAACTCTAATAATTTGTATCTGAGTAGAGAGAGTTAGAGTCTGGGAGCGCTTTCTCCTTCCTGGATTTCTTCCTGTTTGAGTTATTTCTGGTAAAAACTACAGTGAGCAGGAAGCTATACAGCATAGGAACCTATGGGTTTGGAGCTGAACCCCACGGACACTATGTTGTGAGAAAGGACTGAAAGATGGACTAATCCATTATTGATTTTTTCATCTGATATCATCTTGAAAAATATAGGAAACATGTCACACAGGTATCAAGATGTGTAATGGCTATTCCATTCTAAAACAGTATCATTGTATATGCTCAAAAATGAATGGTCAAACTATAAATGGAAACCAGAAGGCTTCTGGCCCTAATATTTAGTCCCCCACCTGCAGATTCTGCATATTCACTCTGAGAATCTGTTCATAGATACTAGCTTCCTGTAGTTGTTTCCGCAGCACAAGCTACAGTGCTAGTGTCTAGTGACAATACTCCAACTGTTTTCCAAGCCTGAGTCGTACTGCTTTTTTGTGTTTTATGTACAGTATTTTAGAAAAACAGTGTGGTTCTCTAGATAGAGACATTAACATGGAATTGAAAGCTCATTTAATTTTAATGTAAAAATCTTCTGCAACCAATGTGAGCCACAAATGATTGGACAAAGCAGCCATTTTGTTCCTTTTCTACTGTATTCACCTCTTATACTTGAGCCCAATCTCCTCTGATGGTGTGGGCGAACACCTCTATTGGATACACTGGTGATGTGCAGCCAAGGGCATACATGCTGTTTTACTTTGCCCCCACCCCCACGTGTCTCAATCACTTCTCATAAACAGTCTCCACCCTAGGCGGGAGAATCCATGGTTTATATTTATATGACAAGTCTGGGAGAAGATTGTTCAGATCCAAGCCTTTTTATAAGAACTTCACTTGAGAGTTTTCTTATTACAAATGAAAAAGAACTGTGGTCCACAGTAAAGATGATTCGGAATATGCCATACACATATTTCCTAACATATGGAACATATCGTTGTTTTTTCTCAATTTTCCGTTGCTAATGTTGAGTGGGTGGAGATGAAGAGGTGTCTTGAGCGGTCAAGCTCAGTAAGAGGTAGACTGTCTAATGAGGGAGGAGTGGCTCAGAGAAGGAAAGATGGAGAGTTAATGGACAACACTAGGAGAGACTCAGGTCATCCCCTGCTTGAACAAATGACCCATGCTGCTTCTGGGAAAGTAATGTCTGATGTGAAATGAGCAAAGTCAGCAGCAAACTTCTACCCATATCAAATATGTAATGTTTGTATGTGTGCTTTATTGTACACTGTCACCTTTTTATTACCCTGTTTTATCTCTCTCTTTAATTTATCTCTCTGTTTACTCTAATCTTTTCATTAAAGCCCTTCTAGGCACATGTGTTGCAAATTAGCATCTGCCACAGACACTTGTACTTTACACTGTTATTTTCAGTTTTTCTAAATACGTAGTATCAGTCCATATCAAATAAACCATAAATAAATGTATAAACTGCACATTACAACCACATCAGCGGCGGCTGTGGCTGAGGGGTAGAGTGGTCGTCCTCCAACCTGAAGGTCGGCGGTTCGATCCCCAGTCTGAACCATCTGCATGCCGAAGTGTCCTTGGGCAAGATGCTGAACCCTCAATAGCCCCCCATAGAATAACAAAGTGCTGCAAGTAGATGCACTGTATGAATGTGTGTGTGAATGGGTGAATGTGAAACTGTACTGTAAAGCGCTTTGAGTGGTCTTCATCAGACTAGAAAAGCGCTATATAAATACAAATCCATTTACCATTTATCAGTATTTGTATAGTCAAAATGTTGTCAAACCAAATCAACACAAAAACAGATTCATGAAAAACTTAGCTGTGAGATCACTTATATTAACCTTTAAAACACGTGATCACAAAATTATAAATAAAGCAAATTATGACAGAGTTCTTAACTTTGCTGTCACAAAGTTATGTTTTCGCACACACACACACACACACACACACACACACACACACACACACACACACACACACACACATGAATGGTTATTCCAGCCTGTTACAGCTCAGTTCAGTGTCCTCCCGCCCTCTGTTTACACCTATGTTCTTATGAAGCCAAATTCAATTTTAATTGTTCTTATATTTTTTCTATTTTTCTTGTCAGACGATTGAACTATATGAAACAGGAATTTAATCACAGCCCATAAACACTATTGCTGTCAATCCAAACCGGCAGCGATAAAATTTTACGATCGCAACGACGTCTGGCAAAGTCATCATGAGAAACAGATTGATGATAATCACTCTGTTGTCTGTTTGGATATACTAGCATTTAATATGTATAATCACAAAGATATTGTGTGAGGCACTAAGTTCACATGGTAATTCACACAGGTAATTCTTATGGAAAGTATAGGTTTTACTTTTTCATAGTTAAACACCAGGCCACCATTTTCAGATCCATGTCCACTGGATGCCATTTTAGGAAAGAGGTGCAGTTATAAATCGAATACATGGTAGTTTTAGAATGGGCAGTGTTGATTGATCAGTCAGCCAGTGGGTCCAAACATGAATTGGTCATTGAAAACACCTCAGCAGAAAAAGACCAGACAAAGGGGGGTACTAAACAAGCGTCATATGCACGTACAGCTCTCTCTTAAGTCTGAAATCGAATCTGATTTACCATCTCAAGTTTCAGGATGGTACACATGCCACCTCGTGACGGTTACTAGTGACATAGTAATAGTAATAGTAATTTATATAATTAAACTGAACTGGGAAATCTTTGCAAAATAAGCTTTAAGGACTGAACCTGGGTCATGAAGAGTATGTCTGGAGAATTAGGAGATAAACAGTTCAGTGCTGATCAGTGTGAGGCTCATAGACTGTCCATGAAACTGCATGTCAGCGTGCTTCAGAAAGTGAAGCGCTGGAGTGCTTTTACTTTGAAAGGGATTATTGTTGATAAGTGTTAATAACGTTGATCAAGGTTAATGATACAGATTGTGGTTCACAGCAGAATAAACGAATAAAATTATCTTTCACCTGAGCCTAGATTCTAGACTAATTTAAAAGTTAGCCTGCAGCAGTGATATGTGACAACCCACACCTGGGCTTCTAAGCTCATTGTAGGGTAACAACTTTAAATAGAAAGAGAGTGGGTATTCTGTATGTCTAGAGGGACATTTTGTCATAGCCCAACATTCATAAGACTGTGGCCGTGGCTGATGTGTAGAAAAACCTTGTCAAAGCCAAATGTCCAAATAAAAATGTCCAATTGGCTCATCTTCTGTGCATCTAAAGTGTGTATGATGGTTATAACTCTCTGTTTAGCATGTGGGGCTTGATGAGACTAAATAATCTGTGCATATTATTTGATGGAGGTGTTTCTCAGATAAAACTGGTTTGGCCATGATGGATTATTGATGAAATCACAGTCTCAGGCCTAATCCTTGGTAATGATTTTTAGATCATAATTCATTAATGGATATCTTAACATCTAGATTGAATCCTTATCTGTTTGAAAAAAATACTTAAGTTGTGTTCATACTGTGGCATTGAGCTTGATGTTATTTAAGTTCTTATAAACTCTAAAAGCTGTGTTATAACCTGCGCCAAGGAGGTTATGTTTTCATCTGCGTTTCTTAGCAAATTAGCAGGATTACCAATTTTAAATCTATATCTCATCGTCATTTTCGTTTGAATTGCAGTTCTGTGGGGTCTTTGTGTGTGGAGATTGTTCTCCCTGTGTTTGGTTTGGTTTTCTTCAGGTATGCTTGCTTCCACCAATAGTCTCAAAACATACAGTTCGGGTTTAATGGGGGACTTCTCTCTATATGTTTATATTTATATTTATAATTTAATTATATAAAATGAACATAACATAATGTTACCTCAATACTCACATGAATGTTATTAAGCTTAAATCAATCATTGTCGGCCATGAGAGTAATTTAATTTTAGGTTTACTAACCACAGACTATGAGTGGATAATTTTGTACCCAGAATGCCACTGCAATTTCTCCATGTCCAAAGTAATACATTTTTTGGATCTTTGTTGCTCCATTCTTCTTTCTAAAGCTTGTATTCACCCGACTGTCGCACTGTGAAGAGGGCTTCACTAATCTACAACATTAGAGATACAAAATGGCCTCTCCACACACTGATTTGTCACAGCCAGTCATGCAGAAATATGCAGGAAAACACACAGACATCATAAATCATGATATCACTCGATTATGAATGAGAGAAATATTTGATTCATATTCATTACCCCGGTGCCACTGAGACAAGTTGTAACATTAATGATTCACAGAAAACATCCACATTATTCATTTATTAGTGCTTTTCAGTTATTTATCTCAGCCATATACTTAGCAGTTACTTAAAGTGGATAGAGTCCAAACAAATGTGTCTCTGACTTCATACTAATATCTGAGCTGATTTAGATTTAGTATTTCAAATGGCCCTGAACTCACAGATCTGCCAATAAAGTGTCATTAGTTACTGACAGGACACCATGAAAATACTCTATGGGAATATTAAGATAAAATAAAATATAAATAACAATTGCAAAGTGGGGAGCAAACATTACGTAATAATTTATAGCACATGCTGCTGAAAAGTAACCTTTACACCAAAACAGGCTTGAATTCAGTCCTTTGTCACCCAGAGCATCCTTCCTAAATATGAGGGAATTTTACTGTGGCCATATTTTTTCCTTCAGCCAACCCTCTCTCTGACATTTTTATGGATGACCCCTCGCAGGACTCATACAAGCCCATCCATCAAATGAAGCCTACGAATGGAACGGCGTACGGATGCCATTAAAACCATTACGAGCTGATAACAATTTCCTCACGTCACCCTCATTTCGGTGTGAAGGAAGCTCTGTGCATTCTCAGTTCATTAGTATTTTATATTGCAGCAAGATGGCTATCACTACCTCAGGCTGATACATTTCTCATATCTCACCAGTTACCAGAAAACACAAGTATTGTGCACATGTGGTATACTCAGATCTAGCAGTTTACAGAGCATAACAAAGGCATTTTTGTAACTTGACTTTTTTTTTTGCATGTCTGCAATATGAAGCAGGCCACTGTTCTTATTCCAACCCTGCAGGTACAAGTCCTCATGGATAAACTAGCATGGTTCCTCTTGTACTCAGATAAAGCTGTTCTCCCCCTCGCAGTGGGTTGTAGATAGAGAGAGAGGCAGGGATGCGCTCTCACCTTTGTGGAGCGATGTTGGAGATGAAATACAGTTTGACTTTGCCAGCCCAAAAGGTAGATGAGAGGAAACTGGAAAACTTATTGGATAAGTGAAACATGTGTTTCATTTTCTGCAGCATATATATATTTATATTGTATATTGATCCAGTGGATGTGAATTCTCAATATGACCCTACAATGTATTATTTCTGCTCTCCAAAGAGGCAGATTTATTCCTGTTGCTACACCCCATCTGTGACCGCAACACATTCATATAAGCCACAATCACAAATCACAAATGTGTGTCAATGGTTTTAAATGACTATATTTAAGTACCCAGTCTGGCCATTTGCATCCCCCCATCTGGAACCAAATAATGGCAACATAAAGTTAAATAGTAGGTTGGGTGTTGGTTGCCAGTTGGAAAAATCCCCAGCTCCTACTCTGTTGCTAGCAAATCTATAGTTTTAGACAACATTTAGTTTTTTATCTTTTTTAGATTGAAAACTTTATTGAGATATTGATTCAAGCTCACAAAACATCTTCTTTTCTATACCATGTGACAAACACAACACTGTGGCCATTCTGAACTGAATGTGAAACGACCAGCATGGTAAGACCTCAAATCATTGAATTCTTTAGAAGGACAGTTTTGTCGCTAGTTGTGGAGAGCTTTATTGCTACATGGATTTGAATAGGACAAAACTTCAGTATCAACATACATGGGCGATGTACCATGTCTTTCTCCACGAGTAGCTTACCTCCACACCTGACAGACAGGCTGTTACCCAACTAATGCCACTCAGATGCTCAAGGCTTTTAAGCTATTTACATAATAACACTTTATGGATTATGATTGATACATTTTATATACAACTGTTTAATCAAGGTAAATCCCAAATCGCAGCTTGGGAAGGCTTTAGTAGTTTTACCAGAATCTTTGGACTGAACTTGGCAGTAGCTTTAGACCTCCATGACCATGGCCACCTTTTAATTAATGTTTTGATTCTGATTAAATATTTCCACCACAAAGGTTACACTTTTACTTTCGTTTGCTCATGCCATCAATGTGAGTAATAAAATTAAAGGTGCAGTGCAGGTAAGAGCTCTGTCTCTAATTAGGTCTTACAGAAATAATCATGGATTCATGTTCAACTCTAACTTCCAGAGACGTTCAAATGACTCAGTGAAGCCTGCACTGCTTTCTCCCACCACATTGTGCCAGAGCATTGTGTGTAGATGAATCTTCTCTGTGGAAGCGGTGCCTGAGGTGTCTGTGTAAAGGAGATGAAAGCTGTGGCCATTTTGTATTTAGTTTCACAGTGTTTTCCTCCTTTTTTCAGTCGCGGTTTAGTTGCAGAGCTCAAGCAGATCCTCACAGTGTCTTGGCGGCTGGTAGAGTGTGCTAGAGTGTGCTCAATCCAGTATTTTTTGCTTAAACGACTGCGAGCTAATTGAAGATGATCTCACAGATAACGACTCCTGACTGGACCATTTTTCTTTGTTATCTCTCAGCTCTCCGGTGCCCTTTACGATCTCTTTCAGTGTTTTCCCCTTTCTTTCTCCTGACACTGCCACAAATACAGTCAGTGCACACTACGCTGGCTTTTCAATGTGGCTTCCCTCCCATCTTTGCTTCTCTCTGTCTGATCACAGGCATAACCACTGTGTCACAAGCAATCTGTTTGACAGGAAATGCCAATTTTAGTGGGAAGGTTAGGCCTTTGATGTTGTCAGATGATAGGTATCTGCAGTCTCCCTGTACTTGTCCCATTGTCTGCATCCCTCTCTGGAACGTGTTGAGCATTTCTGAAGGTTATTTTTTTCTGGATTTGGTGACTCTGTCTATTAGTCAGTAAGGATGGATTTTAATTATACGGTGATTATTATTTAATTGTTGCTCATTTTAAGTTGTTTGAAAGTACATATTAAAGGTTATAATGGTAATTGGTCAGATTTTACATTACAAACCTAATTTATTATTTTCTTTGAAGCAACACAATAGCTTCAAATTTAGAAAAAGAAATTACACGATACAGAAAAGAGGGGTATTGCTGTCATAACAAAAAAAAACGAGTTATAATGAGAAATATTTCTAATTTGTACAAGGTCCTTTTAATAAAATAAGATATTTTTGTGTAATTACATTTTTGTCTTGTTGTTACTTGATCCCACAAAGTCACTCAGACCACATTAGGAGATGGTTTGAGGCACATGTGGCCCCATTCTTTTAGCAGTGTAGATGCAAATGTGCCCTTGGCCGCTTTGAAGGAACCCTACTCAACTGATGTTGTCTGACCCGCTACAGTCTCATAATGAACTTAAAGAATTTGACTTTTCTCAGTTTTGCACTCAGTGATATATGTTTAAACTGTCTGCAGCATATTGATTTTCTATATTTTAGAGATGCACTTGAATGCCAGATGTAAACAGTTAAACTCAGAGCTGTCTACTTGTGATCGGATCACCAGAAACAGATGTTACAAATGTAATGTAAATGGAACAAGGGAACAACCTACAAGAAGTAATGTTTGGTCCCTCGTTTGAATGGAGATGGAGGGGTGATGGTGGTGAATACATGGAACTCAACACCACCTGAACAATATTTTTTTTTCTTGATGACAGCTGCACACTATTAGTGCTATAATTGTTTCAATAGACTTTGATTACTTAATACAATTCAAGAACAATAAAAATACATTTTTTAATATTATGTTATTTTTTATTTAATTATTATGCCTATAGACTGAAATGAATAAATACATATTGTCAAGCATTCACAGTTTTAAAAGACTTGGAACTTGACTTTTACCTTTCCTTTAGGATTTGAGACTTGTTTTGAGACTTGCTGTGACAGGATGTAAGTCATCTGGACCTGCAGCAATAGGCTTTAAAAAGAGTTTTGGTTCCTGCATTTTAATAAATCCATGATGCTGAGGACAAGTTTGAATTGAAAAAGCTCTTTTTTATATTGTTGAACAGTTATCCAACGCTGGCTGGACAATGCAAACCTGCATCTGAGGAATGAAAATATACTATTCTCAACCTTTCACTCTTTTTTCTTCTCACCACAGCAAGAGAAGAGAATGTGGCCACTTTCCGTGGCTCAGAGTACTTCTGCTACGATCTCTCCCAGAACCCCATCCAGAGCAGCAGCGATGAGATCACTCTTTCCTTCAAGACGTGGCAGCGAAATGGCCTTATCCTTCACACTGGCAAGTCAGCTGACTACGTCAACCTGGCTCTGAAGGACGGCGCAGTCTCCCTTGTTATCAACCTCGGCTCTGGAGCCTTTGAGGCCATCGTGGAGCCCGTCCATGGGAAGTTCAATGACAACTCGTGGCATGATGTCAAAGTGACCCGCAACCTCAGACAGGTAAGGCCCAGAGTTGGTGCGCAATTTGAAAATGTGTATGTCGTAATTAGGTTTGAAGCTTCCTTAAAACACATCTTATTAATGGTGAGAGTAGTTAGCATTTGAGTTCTATCTATCTACCGAGCTACCAAACTACCTACTAACCTACATATCACACAACCCATCAATCGATCCATCTGTCCTTCCACCACTGTCACCTCTGCATCCATCCATCCATACATCAATCAATAAATCAATCAAATTTTATTTGTATAGCCCACATTCACAAATCACAATTCGTCTCATAGGGCTTTAACATGGTGTGACGTCCTCTGTCCTTAACCCTCAGGAAGAGTAAGGAAAAACTACAAATAACCCTTTTAACAGGTAAAAATACGTAGAAACCTCAGCGAGAGCGACATGTGAGGGATCCCTCTCCCAGGACGGATGGAAGTGCAATAGATGTCAAGTGTAAGAAAACATCATCGGGATTAAAGTTTTTAGCAGCATCGATGAGGAAGGATAACTTCAATACTATATATTAAGCAGTCTTGCTGCATCATAGTCTCTGGTCAGCAGCCATCAAGATCATGGTCCACCATCAAGATGGGATCCACTATAGTCCACAGTCATTGTCCAGTTCATATTTCATAGTTTAAGAGCACAGTTTCCGGCCTCAATTTCCTTCCATTCCCTCTTCCTTCCTCCTTATTTCTTTCGTCTTATCTATCTGTGGGGTGATCAGGGAGATAAGATGTAGTCACCCAAGAATGAATATCCAAAACTGATCATTAATAAAACTTTGCAGGCTGTATGTCTTAACATGAAATAGACTCAGACAGAGTCCCAACTAATTTGTCAGGGATACAACAGAGGACCTACTGGTGTATCGCTTCACAGTGTATCCAAGTAAACCCCGCTTGTTCGAAAAAAATACATTTTTGAAAAATAATTGCTACTACAGTCTGACTACATGCTGTGCATAATGTGAAGGTTTTTTTCACTTGACAGAGCACATGAAAAGGAGGATGAGCTGCTGAGAAGTTGGAGGCAAGCAGCTTTGTTGCCTGCGCTTCTTCATCTAACAGCTCACTGTGAGATCAAATTCCAGAAAGGAACAGTGGATTACGTACTGTTTCTTGTCAATCCTCCAACTTGAGGTGGACAGTTTCAGCCCGGCAATGTAAATTAGCCACGTAATTAGAAAATGTAAATAATCAAATGACTTGCATAAAAGTTGGCAACCATAAATAGTGTCAAGAACACAACTTCATTTTTTAAACTACATTTCTCAGAAAAACAGGTATTCTTTCTTATTGTCAACAAATCCTGTAAAATGTCGGAACTCAACAATGCCCATCTCTAAATGCATCATGATACCTATACCCCATCTATGGTACTGAGCCAGCCCCAAGTAAATTCATTCTTAACCAAGATGTAAATCTTTTAAAACAGCTCACATATAGTATATTGTTTCAAAAACCATTCAGAACTTTCTAAAATAGCTGAGCATTTTAGTCTTTACTCAAACTTATCTACTGACTGAAGACATGACTACAATGCTACTAGAGGCATACCCATGTTCTTCTAATGGGGATCCTGAAATAAACCAGACCAAAGCAAACAATGCTGGTAACCTGAAGTAGATTGTACTATAACAATTTACTAATTTAAGTTGATATTATTTAAAAATACAGATTTCCTTACTTAATCATTCTTGGAATGTTGTTATAATAAAAAAGGGTCATTGTTTGGTGTGTGTGTGTGTGTTTTTTTTGAGCTGAACAGATGTCAATGCATCAGTTTTCAGCCTGGACCACACCCCCCTCATCAGCACTGCAGCACTTTGCCAGCTTCTAATCTTCTAATTCACTCACCTTGTCTGGGCACGATCAGGGCTCATTTAACGACAACAACACTCCACATTCTCACCAACGTTTGTGACACGGTCGGTCTGTGACTCATAAAGGTGCCCTCTCCTCAGCTGTGGATACGTTTGAGTAATCCGCAGTCAAACACACAGCCATTAGGGTTTTTTATTCACCATCACTGGACAAGTATGAACCAGTTTGATCACTGACTGCGAAAAAGTTGGAGGCTTCTGTATCGCTTCAAATAGTTTACAGAGTTAATATATAGCTAGAAAACATAAATCTTTGTGAATTTTAATATGAGCCATTTCACAGTTAATGTCAACATATTTAAGAATTGCCATTTACATGTAGCCACTTTTGACTTTTGTATACTGCTCTTTTTCAGTGAAACGTTTTGATTAATGATGGCTTCTGAGAGAATTGTTTCCTAGCCAACCAAATACCTATTGATTTGGTATTAAAAATGAACAAGACACTTTGAGTCATCTCAAATTAAATGTTTGATTTTGCTTTAAGCATATTACACTTAACTTGTTATTTCCAGTACATCAGCTTTCAGGATATTAAGAGCAATCAGCTGTATTACAATCTTAAAAATATTGAACAAAAGGATACATCTGACTTTGGATAAAAGAACAATACTTGTTAGTAGTATACATTCATTGTTGATTAGGATGCTTTTGAAGATATTGACAATAAGATAAAATATAGAATGCCACCTGACTATAGATGGCCCCAATCCTTTAATTTTGTTGAGTTTTTTTACACAAATCCATTAAACATGCCTTGATTGGCTTGGTACTGTTCTACCAAATGCTTTTAAGAAAGACACCACAAATGTAAGAAGACCATTTAGACACATCTTTACCATTTGGGAAACAAGGCCCTGATTTATTTTCCAGTCTTTTCACCCTAACTTCTGTTAAAGTCTGTTCTGATACAGCTCCCCTTTAATGCACTTGGTGAAATTAACCATTTTTATACTAACACTTGTAATAACTCTAATTTTTCATCGTACATTTTTCATTTGATTTGTTTTAATGTATTAACACACTTGCCTACCCCACCTTTCTGCAAAGCAAACAGGCATTGGATACGCTATGGTAAACAAACTCCACTGTATGGTAGATATCATTCTTATTGTCATCTTTTGGTTTGCTGTGTTCTTTTTCCTTTGCTTTATAGACTTCCCTACATTAAGAAATGATTCCCCTAATGTGTTTTCAGGATTACTTTACTTTCCCTGTCCCTCTGTCCTTTCCTGGTTCATCCACTTACATTGTTTGTGTACCTTTATATTTTTAATAGTTTCCTTTTTTCGGTCACCCATCACTTTTTCTTCTAGGTGTTTGCTTGGGTTTTACCCTTGAGGGTTTTACGGAATTTGTTTCATTCCAGATTCTGCTGGTAAATGTTTTTGGGGTGATATTATTGTCTAAGCTGTCAGAAGTACCAAAAGAGAGAAACAACCACTGGAACTGTACAATACAAGTGCATGGACCAAATCCTCTTCACACTTGACTTTCATCTTCATTCATGCTCCTGAACACGTGAAAATATGTGGCAACCAATACTGTTGGAGAAAACTGATTAACTACCACTATAAGCATTTTTGGCTGGCGTATACATGGATTCAACATACTAGGAGAATATGAAAGTTGATGTTAACAAAGCATAACTGTAGGATAACAGATTTATCTTTCAAAGCAAATGTTTCTATCGATGAAAACTGTCACTTAATAAACAGTGGATAGTGATGAAAAATGACAGAGTACCTGCTCATGTTTTGTTGTAGATGCTGAAGCATGAGTCAGACTTGAGCACAGTGTGTGGTTTCAGTAAACCTCAGAAGTAAGCTTAGCAGCAGGTAAAGTCGCCTCAACCTTTAGCTGAGGCCAGACGTCAGTTTGTTTTTCTTTATCTTGAAGTGGTACACAGTAGTATTTACAATCCAAGTAAAAACAAAAGGTATTGTTATTTGAATCCATGAATAAAATGACGTTTGAAAATCTAAAATACTTGTAGTGAAGTTAAGGGATACTTTTATTTCCTCTCAACTTGGGCCAGAGCACAGACACTCATCCCAAAAACAAATTTTCTGCTAACTCTCCCTAAAGTAGCTATCAGCATTTTTTTCCGCTATTGCTACAATAGTCAACGTTAGCTTCAATAACTTACTGGTGCAGAAGAAACATTGAGAGTTCAGCATCCAAACCTGATTCCTGCTCCTGTCTCGAGAGTTGAATGCATAGCTTGATTCATCTTTTCTGCGTCCGATCTACTGCTCATGGGAAGCATTACGATCTTGTCTTGTAAACACAACGATGGCTCAAGCGCTTGGCGAGTGACTATCACAACCACCTGCTCAAAGCAAGAAACCAAGTTCAGCTAGTAGTCAACCTATAGATCGGCCTAGTGTTGAAAGTTACTTTATTTTTATGCAGAATAGACTAAATGTGACTGTGTTATATAAGCAACATTTAATCGTTGAGTCTTATTGACTTTGAAGAAACTTTCAATGCTTTATTTATATACAATGATATTTTAACTATCACAATATGTTACAGCTCATAAACTGCTCATGGCCTATGTTATGAAGTCTAAAACTGCAATCTGTTCATTTGGCTGTCATATAGATATAGTGTTGAACTAATAAATTACACAGAAGCATGACATGAATTCCTCAGGTGATAAACTGCTGAGCTTCTTTCCACATCTGCCGGTCAGACTTTCGGTTATGGCAGAAATATTGTCACATATTCCATTCTGTGTCCTGTCCTTCATGTTTGTGTGATGGTTTTATGTGCTGTGACACTAACTCCTCCCTCCTTTAATGGTTTGTCCTTTTTGTGTTTTTTTTCCTGCATGTCAGTGTCTTTCTTGTTTTCTTTTCTCCCTCACTTATATTCAGACACAAAAGAAGTTCACATAGAGTGATGAACACCACATGGTTTGTGGAATGAAGACTAATATTAATCCATGTTTGTCAGTGTCTAAAGCTAAGTTTACCCAGTCAACGTTTTGTTTTGTTTTACTAACCTTGCACGCCCATCAAGAGTTTTAACATTGACTAATTCGCAAAAAAATTTTTAGATCCGTAACAGAGACAAAACGTCACAGGGTCTGAGATTTAAAATTCGCATAGCTCAGAGTGATTATATCTATAATACAGTCAAATGGGAAAAAAATACTTTAATTTCCACCCTCACTGTTCACTCCTCATTATCAGGTGACAATATCAGTGGACGGGATTCTAACGACCACAGGTTACACCCAGGAGGACTACACCATGCTGGGATCAGATGACTTCTTTTATGTGGGTGGAAGCCCCAGCACCGCTGACCTGCCCGGTTCTCCAGTCAGCAACAACTTCATGGGCTGTCTCAAGGAGGTAAAGTATTTGATATTTTGATGACTGTTTGTGAGAGTGAACGTGATGCTGGTGTAGTGGGAGCTGTTTTGATGTATATCTTTTAAGTGTATTAACAATTTTTGGTATTATTTTTCAGACTGGATTTGGAAGCTGGGACAAAGAGGCTTTAAATTACAAATTGGGTATAGAAAGAGACATTTACTGAGAATAATTATCCTCACACTGGTGTTTTGCTTCAGTCCACTAGATAAAATCTGAACATTGTCTTTTTCTGTTTAAAATATACCTTTTCATTCGAGTCTAACTTAACCTGTCAGCTGTTTGGTGCTGGACTGGTTGTGTTCTGTTGGTTTATCAGATCTTAAAAATGGAAGTGGTATGAGCATTCAACCATACAACACCTTCCGAAATATCTAAAATGCAATGTATGGAAAGATAACAGCAGTTCAGTAAATCATTAACAGTTTAATTTCAAAACATTGAAAGTCTTCACTGCAGAAAAACCATGGTAGGAATAAGTGTTTTCTTACTTCACTCTGCACCATAGATATAAAAAGCTAAGCACACAACGTCCAGCACACAAGTGTGTCGTGGGACTGTTTGAAGAGGACTCTCAAATGTCAAAGGATAGTTTTGAAGTAGACTCCACTGGTACCTTCCATGAAAGAAATCATCTTTGGAAATATTGCTTGTATTTTCATGGCCCGTCTGTTTAAAAATAAGGGGGCAAAGTTTATGACCTATACTGCAGCTCGACACTAGGGTGCGGTCAATATGTATGTCTGTATATACAGTGATGTCGTCCCACCTCCTGAGACCCTGTACACTGATATTGGTTGGTGGCTACAGACCCACAGCATTTGTAGTGTAGAAATTTCCTGAACACAGCAAAATAAGTGGAAAATAAAAAAAGTACAGACAAAGGAGGGTCTGTGCAGATAAATACACAAACATCTACTGGGTCATGCTGTTATCGAGATACAATGTTTTTTTCCCTCAAGAAATGTTTCCAAATCTTTCAAAAAACATAAAAAATGGTTCAGATTTAAATATCACTGTGAATTCAATTTAAACTTCCAGATCTTGTTCTTCTTTTCATCATGCTTCAGCTGCTGTCAGCTCTGACACTCCAGCTGAGTGGGTTCAACCGGGAGCGATGCTCACATGCTAACTGACATTTCAGCTGCCTCCAGTACTTACATCTTATTTGTCATTAAAATTTCAAATTACACTTCAGCTGTTTTCAGCTGAACGGACATATTTCTTCAGCGTTCAAATTGAATCGGTTGTTCAACTGCTCCAATTAATTCTTCAGACACAAACGAGACACTCACAATTAAATTATCTTCAGAAAGGACATTTCAAAATAAGAATTCAAATTTTTACATGTAAGACCTCTACTATAAACGTACATAAAATGTGCACACATATTGCAGGTAAAAATAACAGTTTGGAGAAAAGACAGAAAACTGAGAACGGATAAAGGTTGACAAAACTTTTTGTAATTTGCAAAGTTTTATTAAGGTTTACATATAGAAATACTGGTAAAGGGGGGTCGACCTCTAACCAGAAGGTTGGCAGTTCAATTCCCAGTCCTCACCATCTGCATGCCGAAGTGTCCTTGGGCAAGATACTGAACCCTGATTTGCCCCTCATAGTTAATGCACTGTAAATGCACCATGGATGCACTGTATGAATGTATGGGTGAATGGAAATAAACTGCACTGCAAAGCAGTTTGAGTTGTCATCAAGACTAGAAAAAGTCCAATATATATACATAAATAAATACATTTACCGTTTAAATGTCAGTGGAGTCTCAGCAGCAGGGCCTGATGAAAGTTATGTTGAAGTTGCTTTTGTTATACTAACAGTTACCACACTGAGCTAAACCAAAAACACACACATGTAGGCCACATGCACAAACACACACAAATACAAATATATTGTTCTCTCAAGCTGATGATGTCATACCAAAGTACTTGACTGGAGCCAGTTGCTGCAGCATGGCAGCAGGGACCCAGCCTTCTCCGACGTACACACACACACACGTACAAACACACATGTAAACACACACACACAGAGTACACACTGTCATACATGCTGCAGAGAGAGGGAGGACATGGTGCAGTAGCCCTTTAATCCCCCTCTGGCCTACTTCCTGCTTTGTGCCATGCTGGGCAGGTTTGCAATTCCCTGTACCCCCCACCCCTTACACACACGCACGCACGCACGCACGCACGCCGGACGCACATACACACACACACACACACACACACACACACACACACACACACACACACACACACACACACATGTCCACATGCAAATAGAGACACGAACACCCAAACATTAGGTTTGAGTTCTCCCAAGGATAGGGTTGTTGTCACTTTACAATTATGAGACACAAAGACCTTTTCATGTGGGCTGGTGCCCACATTATATATTCAGTAATATCAAACCTAAAACCTGTGCATGAGCATCACACTTGTGTTTCAGTGTTGATTTATGAAACAGGGATATGAAAAAAGTGCAACATCATAAATCACACACAAATTCATAAATTTCTGATCACAGACTGTTTGCCACTATCTTCAAATCATAATGTGTGTTTGTGATTTGATGTTTATATTTTTCAGTACCAGCCTTTCACTGACAATATATTTGCAACATATGTACAGTAGTGTAAGTGTCTAAAATGTCATAAGAATTTCACTGCTCCGATGACACTGTCATTGGTGCATGTGACAATAAACTTTGATTTGATTTGATTTGATTTGATTTGAAAAATAAAGGAAAAAGATTCAACGTGATTGAAAATACGTTTTCTCACTACAAATTACTTAAATGATTAATAAGTTATCACAGGTTATGTTTGTTGTCATGAGCAATAATTGTAAATTGTCAATCTAAAGACATCAGCAACCTGCAGTTCATTTCCAAGAAATTAGAATTTCACTTCTATCACATTCATCAGACGTCCAATGGACAGTTAGTTAGATGAAACTATTAAGACTACTAATGACAACTATTGTTCTCCTGCATGGCATCAGATGTTACACTATAACTCACATGAATCCATACTCAATGGTCTCACACATACAAACACACCCTGTCTGAAAGATTGTCCTCATACCCTCTCTCTTATACAGTCGCACACATGCTACTCACCCACACATCTGCAGAACCCACCAGCTCTGCCTCTGCTGTCCAGCACCCTCACGTCCTCCACTCCTTACCATTAAGGCTAATTTGCCTGCTGCCAATGCTCTTGTCCTCACCATCACATGGATAAATGTTTTGTTACCATGGCACCAGGTACTGGTCGCCCTTGGTAGCCCCTGTGGTTGGCTGGCGCATGATTGTTATGCCTTTCATAAGCCAGCAATTACAGAGAAAGCCTACATCTCCAAACCTACAAAATACATAATGGCCTACAATAACACATAATTGCTATAATTGTCATTGTCATTACACCTCCATCATCCACTCACATGGAGGCCTCTGACTGTGCCTGTATACTGTAGCCAGCAAAGAAGCACAAAGGACTGGTTCACAGACAGTGCACAAAGGATGAGCAAACACAGTGACTGTTATTCTCACTTTCCTCCTGTAGTAACAGAACTTGCCACTGTAATAATAAATAGTTTCCTAGCATTTTGACCACTCTTAAGTATATTAATCTACTGCATTAAAAACATTTTGGCAACATGAGATTTAAAAATAAAACTAAATTAGACCAAAAGAAGTTCCTCGTTATGACCTGTGATTCAGTTTAGTTCTCCATGTTGTCAAGAGGGAATCACGGATGTTTTACTTATATCCCTGTGGTACCAAACGAACAGTGGTGGAATTTAATCAAATACTGGTAATTTACGCAAGTACTGTATTTGGTTCTTGCTCTATATTTCCATTCAATTTTCTTCTTACAGAACACATACTGTATGTTCGACCGCAACACAGCCTTCAGTAGAAATTTGTCTTTCATGGCCGACTTTGTGGCAAGGTTAGCTTGGTGTACAGCTGCCCCTGCATCTCAAGAGTTGAGCTTTTCTCAGCTTTACCTTTACAACACAACACAGCGCAACACAAACAAAGCGAAGCAGTAGAATGAATTAGAATCATTCCTGTTGAAGCTTCCAACGCGTTCAAGTGAGTGTGACATTACACCACTGTATTTATTTTACAGCTATAGTTAATAATTGTATGTTTTAATTTACACTTTCAATCTAAATTTACATTTTAATAATGTAAAAAATACACATCATTTGATTTTGTTCAATCATGTGTAATATTAAAAACAAGGATAAAAGCTGTGCACACAGTCATGACTCATAATAACAGCAAACAAGGGTAATTTTGCTGCATAATGAGTAGGTTTACTTCTGATAAGTCAGTTCTTATGCAGTTTTGCTAAAAACTACATTATTGAGTTTGCTTCTTTTCCGCTTGACACTCTCAAAACCCTGAGATCCATCTATTATCTTTTCCGCTTATCCTTTAACAATTGGGGAGAGGGCTGCTACATGAGCTATCAGTCCACCGGTAGGGTGGACTGTGGGAGAAAACCCATGGAAACTTGGAGAGAACATCCAAGCTTGACACAGACTAGCCTTGACTGAGCTGGCATTCAAACCGAGAACCTTCTTGCTGCAAGGTGATAGTGCTGACCACTACTGACCAACATTTCTGTGGACAAAGATAGAGAGCAACATTTATTCATTACATTATTCAGTCCAAATGTCACTATTTAAGCATTGGTTTGGTTCCCACCAAATCTGAAGAAATGTATGTGGCTCTTCAGCTGCATAATGCTCCATTATGTTAAAAAGTCTTTTAATTTGTCTGTTTGCTAGTTTGATTCTTTGGACCCTGTGTGGGTACATTATGTTAGTTTATTTGTAAAACCAATAATCAGTGTTGTTTCTTTAACCCATGATTGTTCCACAACCTAAACCATGTTTTTATTATTGTTACCATGATGACGGTTGTATGCCTGCCCCCATAGGTGGTATCAGAAGGGACAGACGACCTATATAATTATTCAGCTTGGATGACTTGGTGTTTTTGAAAGATTATATGGAAATATTTTATAAGGATGGTGCTGAATAACTGTACTTTACAAATCATTTTCAATGGTTCATTTCCTTCATACACAAGTCATTGTCAATATGTTTTTTTCCAAAATACCCTCCAACTGCAAGCACACATACACACACACACACACACACACACACACACACACACACACACACACACACACACACACACACACATATTTGTGCAGCTATCCTTTGGGGATCATTCATTGTGGAAAACCCATAAAACCTTAACCTTACCCATGACCAATTCATGCCTAACTTAAACCTTAACGTAACTTGACCATAGCCTCAACTAAATTAAATTTTGCTTCATTAGGAGCAAGCTTTGGTCCTCATTAAGTCAACTGATGCAGACTAGGTTAGAGTTTATGCTTCAAGATGTCCTGAAGTGGTAGGAAAGGTTTGAATTAATCTAATTAATCAAACCGATGTATAAAAGCACCACCAGCTACAGTCTGAGGATCTATTTCTATATTTCATCAGACTAAGGAGGACCCAGATCAGATTGTATGCTCAGCAAAGGAAATGATGCCACCCTGTGGGCAATACCACACACTGCAAAAGCTCTCATTTGGCAAAACACTCATGGCGAGACCATGTGACTGATAATACTACAGTACTAACACTGAATGTTAAATGCTTTTTGCTGGTTTGTCTACATGAGGCGACAACAACATGTATATGTAGGATAAGACTTTTTTTTTTTTTAGCACTATTAAAAGCCTTCTAATTTATAGAATAAAAAATCTCTTCTTATTACATGCATGAAATATACACGTGCACTGACAGAGTAAATTGAAAACTCCCACTCGCACACACACAGTATGTGGTGTTAGTGGCAGCTAAAGGCAATCTTGCATAATGTTGAGAAGTTAGCGGGTAGTTCTTTGTGACCTGGGCAATTGTCATTTCTGCAGAGCCATATGCGCGACACAGACACATGTGCCAAACACGCTACACGCTGTCAGGAGGGAGGAGATTCATGGGCAAGGCAGCCGCAGACATATGGGGATGATAAATGTTCCTGTCTCCCAGTGCTCTCACACACACACAAACACAGACACCCCTCTCTCTATCTCTTGTGTATGATGTTGACTTACCCGTTATAGCAGGATTGTAGGATATATTCATGCTAAATGGTAGTCCAAAAATTAGGCATGATGCAGAGGTAAATCCACACTTTGTATTAGTGTTGTTTGATGTTTTTGGATGCAGCAGGAGACTGAGATGGTGATGGGGTGGTGGGTGAATGAAGCGCTACATTCATTTATCACACCAGAATCATACACATGGTGTGGGTGGCGGTGGTCAAGGTGGAGCAACGCACTGTGAGACTGGAGCTCACAACCTCGGTCTTGTCTGTGGTCGGGTTTAGAAAACCAAAGCACTTTCGTTAAGGTTATGGAAATATGAAGCTAATGTATTTCCCTAATCCTTACTGAGAAGAACCAATGACTATACAAAACCATAAAAAAGGGACTTGCCAGATGCAGGATTTTTTAGTCTTTCACTAAAAGACAGAATAAAGTTATCATTACATTATCTTCAAAACAAATTCACTGTTGATAATGTATTGTTTATTTATCTTCTAATTAAACGCTTCACACAAACTGTGTGGTGGAATCCCTACTCTGAAAATCACAAGAAATGTATCAAAATCCAGTGAGGCAGAACATAGTGAGAAATTGTGTTTGAGAGGAAGCCCTTCCTATAACTCTCTCATAATCTTTCGTCAAACACTTCCCTCAGGACAAAATGTCAGCTCCAGGCACAATCCCAACATAAACACTGATATTCAAAGGCAGATCATCACAAAACCTTCCCCTGGATTTTACATTACAGCCGTTGTACTTGTAAGGTTTGAGGTCCCATGCTTTATTGTATTTGACCACATCAGTTTCTTTCTCTCTTATGGAAGTTTTGGATGCTAACAATGAAATGTTGCTTCTGCTGCAATCTACAAAATTCAACACAACCCTGGGTCAGCTGGTGTTTTAGCTGTGTGTGACAATAATATGTTCATAAATTCCAGTCTAGATTTTGCACACAACACATACCGAAAATGCTCTCCTGTAGATTAAAAATTATTTATTGATGTCTGTTGATGCTGGTGATGGCTCTGTCTTACTTGCTACTTGACCTCACTGCCGCATTTGACATCATCGATCGTAACATTCTCATCAATAGACTAAAACAGTGTGTTGGTATGTGGAACTGCCCTCAGATAGTTCCAGTCTTATTTCTCAGACAGAGAATTTTCTGTTTCTTTTGGAAATAGTGTCTCATCCTTGGCTCCACTGATGTGCAGGGGGGACCACAATGTTCTATTCTTGGTCCCATCATATTTTCCCTGTACATGCTGCCATTAGGAAACATTATCAGGTATTTTAATGGGATATCCTATCATTCCTCTGCTGATGACACCCAAATCTACTTGTCTTTCAAGCCAGACAATGTCAGCTGCGTGACTTTCTTGACAAAGTTACAGTTCCCGTGGCAACCAATATAAAAACAGCAGCTAAAAATCTATGCGTCACATACAGGCCTTTGTCTTTTCCCGTCTGGACTATTGCAATGTCCTTTATACATGCCTTAGTCAAACTTCAGTAACAAATTTGCAGCTTGTTCAAAATGCTGCTGCTCGTATTTTAACTGAAGCAATCTGTATCACACCAATCCTTGCATCTCTACACTTGTTGCTAGTTAAACTTGATTTAAGATTCTTTTAATAACTTTCAACTATTTGCATTTCGGAGCTCTTGACTACATTCCCTACAAACCTGAGATCAACCACTCCGGGCTGGCTAATCAGAGTGTCCTGGCTTTCTGTTTCAGGACCCTGAGGCTCTGCAACATGCAATTTGTAATTCTGTTGCTACTGTTTTAACTCCCTTTATTCCCTTTCATCTTACTTTTATTGCAACTGCATTTTATGTAGTTTCTTAGATGGGACAGCTTTTGACTCTGATCAAGATGTCTGATCTAGGGGCGATCTGGCGAAGAGAAATAAAGTAGTAGAAGGTGGTAATGAACCTTGACGTTGGTTGCTACCCGTTAATAAACCAGACAAAGAAGAAGATACCAAGTATTTTGTAAAGCATTTAGTAACCTTGTGTGGAATAGTGCAGATAATGCAGGTTTATTATTATTAGTGCTATTACTATTACTATTATTATTATAATTATTTGTATTATTTTCATTAAGAGTGTGTGTGTGTGTGTGTGGAGGTCTGCTGCAAAAGATAATGCATGATGGATTTCTATCATTTGGCCATTGTCAGACATTTTCAATAGCTTTCTGTTGCCCCAACCTCTCTCTCTCTCTCTCTCTCTCTCTCTCTCTCTCTCTCTCTCTCTCTCTCTCTCTCTCTCTCTCTCTCTCTCTCTCTCTCTCTCTCACCACAGTTAAAGCCACTGACACTGTGCAGGAGGCCCTTCTTTCAAAGGGGCAATATATAGAGACTATGACTGTGAACGTGTGTTTTTCACAGCTAGAGAAAATATGGAGTTACCAGTTCACCTGAATGTCCTTGGACTGTTGGAGGAAGGTCGTGGAACTGCTTACCACTACACCACTGTGCCTCCATCCTTTATTATAGTGTCTGCAGGATTTAATGCATCACACTTGGATAAATACATGATTGAGTAGGTGTACAGGTCCAGGTTAAGTGCCTAGAACGAGTATATAGTATTTGGGTATATTATACTGTACATATTTTTATTATATTTGTTTGCATATGTAAACTAACTGTATGTTGTGTGTGTGCGTGTGTTTGTGTGTGTGTGTGTGTGTTTGTGTGTGTGTGTGTGTGTTGGATACCCCTTAGTCTGCTATCAGTCTCTGTTAATACTTTATTCTCATGTTAACCTGCAGCCTGCATCTGCAGCGTGCTGATAAAGCTCCCTTTGCATGTTGAAAGGCCCCTTTGCTATGATTGTTTAGAGGTGGCAGGGACCTTAAAGTGTCTTGTCAAATTGTCAGCTACACCCTCCATTCCCTTCTCCTATACCCTCCTTCCCCCTCTAGTCCAGAGCCACATTTTATATGAATTATGGTGTATTTTATGAGCAAGCAGGGTAACAGGGGGAAATGTTTGTGTGTGTGTGTTTGTGTGTGCATGTGTGTGTGTTTGTGTGTGCATGTGTGCGTGCTTGTGTGTGTGTGTGTGAGAGAGAGAGAGCAAGAGAACCATCCTAAACTTGGTGACAAGACTACATTTATAAAATCCTTGTCCTGCGAGGAGACATTTTCAGAATCGAAGATTACATTGTGTATAATAAAACCAAGATATGAGTGTCTGAGATGAGTGATTTATAGTAATCCCAAATGTATTGTCCAATCCATGAACAAGCTGAACAACTCATGCCAACTCCAACTAATGTCAGGATTTGACATTTCTTTTTACAAATGTCTAAATACAGCAATCTAAATTTATTTGACATTTCAGCCAGTGATAGTAGTATTGTGTTTCCTCCCTTTTGAACTCAGCTGCAGATCTCATGTTTACTGAGGTGACATATTTCTATAGCTTCTGTTCTACGTGCACACAGGATCTGTACACAATCGACTGCCTGCGTCCTGTCTTTTGTTGTCCTTTATGCGACCGTTGTACGATCATTTTGTGTTGAGGTGCCATTAGAGCTCTTCAGGGATTGTAGTTATTACCGGTTGAAGGTAGTTCATGCAGGCTTAAGGCATTGTACATGTAGCCTATCCTTATATAGCTAAGTACCACATTGATGTTCCGCGGAGTCGACATGATATGAATCATTGTTCTGCAGGATATAAACCATCAAACATAAAATGCACAGATGTAGGCTAAAATTATAAGATTGTTGCTGACACACCACCTTCTGCACATTCTGCAATTGTCATAACATTCAGAAAATTGTATATTCTGCATGCCTCTGTCGCTGTCTAGCTCTGTAGCCTCTGCTTCTTCATAGGCCGGAGTTTTGTGTGTAAGGATATTTCACTCTGATATATATGATAGATGCATTTATCATAGATGCATTTATAATTTCACAATCAAGCATTCATATATTGTGCTAAGCCTCACATACTGTCATCCATATTAATTATTTAAAACATTTGGGATCAGATAGTTTGGTGCTGACTATGTATAATTACAGGAAGCTGTGATGCAGAACCATGGAGAATGGTATAAATTATCTGAGATATTAAGGATTGAAGTCTAAGGGCCTGATCTACTAAGGTCCCAGATAAAGAGTGCTAAATTGCATGTGCATTATAACAGATTGCACGTTTGGTTGGTGTGCATTTTGCGAGTAATCTCCTAAAAATTATTGCATACATGATAACAGGTGCAAACATGGTATGGCAGTAGTATTTAAATCGTTTCCACCATGGAGCATTACGAAGAGCAGAGTGACCGCAAGAGCAAAGTGAAATTTAATGCCATGGAATTGGAGGTGTTAGTGGAAGAGGCAAACCAACATTTTGTTTGAAATGTTAATATGATGCAAAGAAACGCGATATGGGAGAGTATCTGCGAGAAAGTAAATGCTATGGGTAAAACAAAAAGAACAACCTCCGAAAATAAGAGAACCTAAGAGAAGAATAGCTCATACTAAAACATCTGCAAATAAAACAGGTGGGGGGGCCGGTGGAAGAGATGCCTCTGACCAATATTGAGCAGCAGGTGCAGTTCACTTTCTGAAAAATCCTGTTCTCTCCGTTTTCTTCCTGCCGTCTCCTCCTTAGCCATCTACACTCGAACAACGCTGTGCTTGATCACCTCAATTATTTTCAGGCTTTATAAATCACAATGCGTGTGCTAAATTAAATGAATAGCATCTACTCCTGTTGTTCTGCACGCAATCCTTTGTGTGCACCGTAAGTAGATCAGCTTTTATGTTTTTTTTGCGCGTGAAATCATGTTTGCTCACGTTTTTACTCAGGCAAACCTTAAGTAGATCAAGCCCTAAGAGCCTATGAAGCCGTTTTCAGACATGACCACTAGAGGATCTCCAGAGAAATGGGTCCAGACTTTCTCCAGAGTTTGCCTTTCACAGTTTCCCGCTCAGACAGCTTCACAACAGCACCAAATCCTCCGAAGGATTCGGGTGAGGGTGGTGCAGCAGGCAGAGGCAGGATGTAATTTATTGATTGTGCTGCGAAGATCCCAAGTTTTTTGAAGGGAACACAGGAACACATAGAGCCCCTGTGGAGAAAGTCCAAAGGGTCTCCAGAGTTCAGTGCATGTCTGAGACCAGCTTATGACAGTCGGGCGATATCACAGTGACATCACCTGAAGAGTTGCCTCAATAACCGCTCATCCAAAACACTTCAGTCGAAAACTGCTTCTCCCTTAGGTTGTCAGAAATTCCCCTGCCTATAATTTCCACTCGATTGGTAGAAATGTGAAGAACAGACAGACAGAGAGAGATTTCTGGATTCTCCATTTTGAGCTCTTTCAAACACCCAACTGGCTATTTTTTAACTACAAAACACCTACCAGCCACAACAAAGAAATGTTGGCTTCACAGATCAATAGCTGTCATCTCCCCTGAGCTTGTCACTGGATGACTCAGACAGACAGCTGACATGACTCAGATGCTCTCAGAGTGTTTTCAACACAAAGACAGGCTGCTTTTAGACTCATCCACACAAAAAAAATAACAAAAATGCTAACATCGAACTCTATATACAAGAAACAAATAGTAGATACTATTTAGAATTCATACAAAGTTAACTGTGAGAGTGCCAAAAATATCTAAGCACGAGAAACACTGTGTGGAGATCAAGTTAGATGCCAGAGTAACAGTCTGGCGTTGACAGGAAGGTAACCGACGGGAAATGGGATGTACGTCATACTACATTGTGCAAGTAGAGAATAACAGTTCTCGACAGCTCATTGATTTTTTTATATTCGACGGCTGGTAAAAACATTCTTTGGATCTTAATAAGGCTTTTTTAAACAATTGCTAACCCTAATGGTTTGGACATGCTCGATTTGCAGCCATAGACATCATGTATTACCTTATAAATACAAAAATTTGCAAATGTGACTCTGTGAGATTGGTTAATCACACAGTCCTTTGCTACTCAGTCTGAGGACGTTACTATTCACAGGGAACAATAAAGAACCAATTATCTGCAGGACTCTTTTATAGAGTCACATGGCCATAAATTCCATCAATGTTCACAATGGTCCAGGTTAAGTAAAGTGCACATTTTAGTGCTGAGTCTCAAAATTCCAACTTCTTCTTATTGGTCGGATCTGAGAATTCAACTGATTAGGTAGAAGAGGAATTGTGTCTCATGGGTGTCACTAACATTGCTTCCAAATTACATATTTTAGTAGCCTCCCCCTTGGTAAAAATGAAAATTAACCAAGTAATGTCTGAATGTTTCAGAATGTTCCTCTTTAACAGGTAAGAGGCTAGATGCCCATCTTAAACCTCTACACCTTAACGCCCACACCACTGGCTGTATGAGCAGACAGCTAAGCCCTGACCTGCAGCGTGTCGCAGGCCTATGTTGTTTGCACAGGCAGCGTGTCAGCTGGTATGATCAGTGGACTAGTGGCAGAAACTTGGACTATGGGCGAGAAGGTCTCTGGTTCGTCTCTGATTTGACTCCACGGAGAAACAAAAAAAAGATGAACCTGGATTGATCTGTCCAAAAATCCAAGAGGATTCTCCCTACCCTGCCTAGTGCCCCTGAGCAAGGCACCTTACTCTCCTAACATCTGCTCCCCGGGCGCCGTACTTGGCTGCCCACTGCTCTGTGTGTCTGGCACCAGATGGGTTAAAAGCAGAGGTTAAATTTCCCCTTGCATGAGTGTGCCTGTGCATGTCTGTGCATGTGTGTGGGATAAATAAAATAAAATGTATGTATGTATCTACAATGAAAAGTAAGACGTTCTGCTTCGCACATGCGGCGCTCATGCAGCCAGTGTCGCTCGGACATCAAGGTTGACATGTTGAAGCTGCATTACTCTCATGATGATGATGATGACATTTTATTGTCACGATGAAAACCCTTATAATGTATATAGGTAAATTTAACCAATCTCTGTAAAAATTCTCCTGAATATATGGTACCTTCACATCTTACCATGAGGAGGGTTATCCTGAAGATTCATTTCAACCTGTATTATGTCCTGAGGGACAACTAAATTTACTGCTGTTTAATAGCTTTTTGATACCCCTCTGTCACATTTTGATCAAATGAGCAGGTTCAGAGTACCATCCATAACCCAGGTTCACCCCAGCTGCAGAAGCAGTGGTTGCAGGTTTGAGCTTTGCATTCTCATTATGGACAGAAGCCCTTTCACTTTTTATCTGCTATTTGTACATGATGCAGATGTCCTTGCTACTGGTTGTTGTGGAAATCGGTGTAAAAATATCTGTGGAACTTATTGGCAGAGAGTATGGATCCTTGGTGCTGCAGAATCCAGATTCAGATCTTTATAGAGTAAAGATGAACACAACAAATACATAATAACTCACTATTATAACATCATAGCAGTTAACAATAGAGACAGAAATGTGGATTATTTTATTATTAATATTCTCCACTAAGACAGTTGTTTACTTTCCCGTCTGTGCTGGCGGTGAGTCTGAAGAGATTGTCATTCTTATTTAGGCTTTTGTTTTGGAAGAGAAAGCGATGGAGCCGCTGAAGGGGCTCAGGTTACTTATGTTCAGTCAGAGCAGCATACATAATGGTTGTTTCTTGTAGGGAGGTGGGGGAATGAGATAGATGGATCTGGAAGGAGAGAGAGCAGAAGGGATGTAACAGAAACAGAAGGAAAGGCAATAAAGTAAGGAGAGAAGAGGAAAAAGACAATCTTCCATCTAGTCCCCAAGCACCTTAAGGGATAAGTTGATTTACTGTCAAATCTGCGTTGGAATATCGATAATCTCGGTCAATCCCCTCAATCTACCTACTCAGCCATCGCTGGCTTCTTTTAGAGAGAACCCTGGGCGAGGAACAGGCGCAAAGACATTAATATAAAAGAGAGGGAAATTGAAGAGATGGTGTGTTTGTTTTGTGTATGTATGTGCCTTAAAATATAACCAGACAGTGGAAGTTTCTCTGCCTAGAAAATTAGAGGGGAAAAAGGCCCTCAATTTGCTACTTAAGCAGATTTCCATTTACACACACAACCCCTTCCGTGACAGCATCCTCCCGTTGTTATTGACATAATTTAGTGCTGCTGTGATAAAAGATTGGCCTCTTAGTGTTTTTCATTAACTTTCCATGATTGAAAAGACACTTCCTCATACAGGAAGCTGTTTGGGTTAAAATGAGCTTCATGGCGAGCAACGTAAACCGTGTATCTGGGTATGAATGCAGCCCAGGAAGGTCTGTAGCTTGTCTGTAGGGTTAATTCAGTGTGAACTTTGTGAGCATGAAGGTGGAGTCTGGTACTCTGCACTACCAATCACTGATACTGAGTTTTTGACTTTTATTTTCTTTAATTTGTTGTACTCCTAATAGACTGCAAAGACAATAGACTGCATCCGGGCATTACTAGAAGCAGTCTTATGTTCAAGTTTTGTTCTACTTAAATCCCTAAATATTTTCTAATCTGCTCTGTAAATGGACACTTTTTTTGGGCAGACAATTCTTTGCTAATGCAACTCAATTAGTCAACAGTAGATAAATAATCACCACTTTGTTAATCAATCAATAGTTTCAGTTGGTCATGCAGAATTAAGTTTGAGGACTTTTTAATTATCTCATAAGGGCATTATCCTGCACAGCACTGTACTTCATGGAGTCAGCCGCAGATATCTTGAACTGGTCGTCACATGTCATCAAAAGCTGTCATCAATGTGTTCCTTTTGTTGTTCATTAACACGTTCGCAGACTAAAATGCACCTGGATGCATTTGAATAGATCAGTAACAGCAGTGAAACGTCCACTTTACGATAGGGAATTGAACTTGTCCACATCTGCACTAGCCATAATGTTTGATTACGAAAATGCTTCAGCGGTGCAACTCTGTCATATTAGACGCTGCAGATAAATGGTTGTGAATTGGCTCTCTGAGAGGAAGGGGAGTAACATTAGAAGATGTGTGTATCTAAAAGTACATTTGTGTTTTCTTGTGGTTGCATAATTTATCTTAAAAAGATCTGTACCTCACAAACAATAACTACTTCCATTAAATACAAATCATAATAATGATGAATAACAATCTTAATTTTACCTGTATAATATGTGCTGCTTTAATTATTCCTAATAATGTTTTGTAATATTTTACAATTCTCCCTCAGAAGCATAAAACCTTTTGAATATGCATCAACATTTACTCGACAATATACGTTACTGATTCGTTACTGGTTCTTACCACTGGTTATCCACAAGCAAATCATAAACAATTATTATGTTTTTCAGATAAGTATAGTCATTTTACCCATGTTATGGTTGACAGATCTTTTGCCGGGCTCTTGAATTAGTTGAGGGAAGCCACGCATCTGCTAAGTCTGTGTGTGTGAATGAGTGAGAGAGAGAGAGAGAGAGAGAGAGATTGTGTCTGCTTCTTTTGTCAAGTCATTAGTCAGTGTGAGGCAGAGCAGACCATTTCATGTGACAAAGAATACATTCTCAGTCTAATCTTATGTTGGTATTCACTTGAAGCAGACGGTGGTTCCTCTTTTTGATGAGGACCATTGATGTAAAGACGTGTGTCCCCTTGTGCAAACATGAAGCTTAAATATCCCAGGCATGGGAGAAGATGAGAAGGGGTTCACTTTTCTGCAGCAAGCTACCAAGGCTTGATCAAAATGATTTGGAATCTCTTTTGGGGGGTTGTCATACTTTCTATCTTTATATACAGTTTAGTGGTGAGACATTCATGATTTTGCATTTCAGGATGCAGGAACTTCAATTGAATAAAGGTCAGAATTTTAGGCTGTAATAGTGACCCCAGTTTCCGATATAGAGCAGTTCAACTCATTTGTTGTTTATTTATAAATTTGATCAATTTTATGAAAACAATGTAACAATATGAAAGATCTCATACTGATCAACATGTAGAGCTGTATATAAACACTGGTGAGTTTCATTTTCTGCTACAGCAGGCGGCTGTTTTCAGAAACTGTACACTCAGTATTTGCGCAGCACCAAACAGCAGATGGGCACATTTTGTGATGAGCTGGTGAACACATTTTGTGTGTGAAGACGGGGATACTGAAGTTCTCCTCACTTTAGAGTGGGTGGAGTAGGGTATGGATCAAAAAGCACAGCCTGCATACACATGAAGGTTTGACTAATGTTCAGTGGAAGCTAATTCTTCAGTCACATCAGTGTTTTGAGTTTTTCAATGTTAAACTTGTCAGAACCTATAATAACCTCAGGTAGGGTAAGAAACGTACCTTTATTAGACCATGGTGCCTCTAATACCATTAGGAAAAAGATGCACATCTCTTTTAGGCCTGTTTCTATAATTTGTGTGGAGGAATCACTACGGGAGAGAATGTGAGTGAGCTGGGAGCAGCTAGTAGACCTGTAGAGGCTGCCAAAATCGATTTGCCCACTCTGCAATCCAATACCTGATCACCTTTGTGTTATTTTCAGGTTTAACATGGAAAATTGCATCTTGCTTTATTAACAATGTTAACTCTTGGAATTTTAACATCAAGTATTTGGTTGAGTAATCCAAGTTTCAATATCCATGTTTGAACACACCTACGCAGATGTGTGAATGTAATGCTATAATTTCTCTATCACAGGTGATATATAAGAACAATGACATCCGACTCGAGTTGTCCCGCTTGGCTCGAATCGTGGACCCTAAGATGAAAATCCAGGGTGAGGTGTCCTACAAGTGTGAGAATGTGGCCACCTTGGACCCCATTTCTTTTGAGACTCCCGAGGCCTACATCAGCCTCCCCAAGTGGAACACCAAGCGGATGGGATCCATATCTTTCGATTTCCGCACGACTGAGCCCAATGGCCTAATCCTCTTCACCCATGGCAAACCCCAGGAGCGCAAAGATGCCGCCCGCAGCCAGAAGAACACCAAGGTCAGTCCAAAGTCATCAAGATTTCATTGTGTTTGATTTCTCTTCTGCTCAAAGAAATGCCATCCTAACCATATGTGCTAATATTTAGTCAGAAGGACTTATGAATCCTCTTGACGACTGGTCAAATGTGCTTCAGACAAAACAGCAAAGCCAGTTGCATTTCACCTAAAAGCTAAAGATAACATGGAAGACCAAGAATCACAGAGATCATATATATTATTTTGGCCAATTGAAGTGAAGAAATGTTTACTCATTAAACTTCATAACAGGTTGCATACATCTATGACTTACAAGCATTTAAACCAAGGATGTTTCTCCCTCAATTTATATTTGAATACTTTTAATAAATATTCACATAAATATATTGTATTTATGAGCTGCAATCGACATAAACAATTTGTGTTTGGGTCCAGGTGGATTTCTTTGCTGTAGAGCTGCTGGATGGCAGCCTCTACCTGCTGTTGGACATGGGCTCTGGGACTATCAAAGTGAAGGCCACCCAGACAAAGGTCAATGATGGTGCCTGGTATCACGTGGACATCCAGAGAGATGGACGCTCAGGTCAGTTGTGATGGCAAAGGCGATGAATTATTTTCCATATAATTAAGGAACAGATTTGTTTTTGAAAATAACTTTTTTTAAATGAAATCAAACTGTTTTTCCAATTCGCATGAATGGAAAAGTGGTTGCAATTAAGTTGGACTCATTATTGAAATAGAAAGAACACACAGTCGAAAGACCTGCAGATTGGGGTTAGGTTGAATAGAGACTCCACAGGAATGTGAGTGAATTGTTCCTAGTCTAATAAAAATAGCACCAAATGTTTTTTCGTGATCCGATCTTGATACGTAACTGTTAAATTTTCCCCTTAATGTTTTTAGAATGATTTCTTCCTGAAATGACATCAGTGCCTCCTGCACTACTGTCACTAATCTAATCTCCCTCCATACCTACCACAGGTACAATTTCTGTAAACAGCAGAAGGACCCCATTCACAGCCAGCGGTGAGAGTGAGATTCTAGACCTGGAGGGCGATATGTATTTAGGGGGGCTTCCCAACGATCGCACCAACCTCATACTGCCCACTGAGCTCTGGACAGCGATGCTCAACTATGGCTATGTTGGCTGTATACGCGACCTCTTCATTGACGGTCGAAGTAAGGATATCCGTCAAATTGCTGAGGCACAAAATGGTGCTGGCATCAAACCGTCGTGCAACAAGCAGCCAGGCAAGCAGTGTGAGAGCTACCCATGCAAACACCAAGGTGTCTGCAAGGAAGGCTGGAACCGATTCATTTGTGACTGCACTGGGACTGGCTTCTGGTCACGCACCTGTGAGAGAGGTAAATGTTTGCATGTCAAATTCTCTTACATAATTTTAAGAACAGACTGCTGAGACGATGCAATGCTGCCTCATGCTGCAGATTTTACCTGTCATTGTAACTTTTATAAAAGAAGTCTTGATCAAAGGCTATATCGAATGCTGTAATAGAAGACAGATGAAAAAGGGAGAAACATATAAACAGCTGGCATGCTGTAGATTATGTGATGCTAAGAGAGGGTTTTTTAGAACAAAATATTTTATTTGTATAGTGCCAAATCATAATATACATTACCTTAAGGCACATTAAATAGAAGGTCAAAACCTTAAAAACTAAAACAGTTCCCACAAGGAGTAACACTTTGGCATTTGTGGAGAGAAACACTGGACTCAATGTGCTCGTCATCTGCCTCGACCGGTTGGGGGCAGAGGAAAATGGGGAAGAGAGGAGAGATGGATGGAAAAGATGGGAGAAAAGAGAGAGATATGGGGAGCAGGAGGAGGAGAAGGAGAGAGAGAGGAGAGAGATACAAGGAACAGTTGTCTACCATGCCCTTTGCAACAGATCTGTTCGCTAACACATGAAAATGGAGAAGGAGCCCCTGAAAATGAACACAGCTTCTATCTTAACAGCTAAATCTAACTTTATGTGTCTGTTTCTTTATCTGGGTTTGAGTTGGGGGTTTTGACCTTTAAGTTGGATTCACATGGGACAATGTCATTCCCTGTGAGATTCCAAGTAGGTGTGGTATTCCACTTAAATGGGCAAGTTGATTGCTGTGCACAATGTGGATGACATCACTGATGGAAATATAGCTGGGTAAGCAGCATGAAAAGTCAGGCTGTAAACAAACCAGGTTGGCAGTGCTTATTTGGAAGAGAAAATATAGGTCAATAAAAAAAAAATCTCTGCTCAACAATTACTATTGTGGCCACCAGCCAGGACTAGAACTTGGCTCGAGCAAACTTGCAGGTTCGTTTTTTGTGGCGAATGCTCAATAAGACAAACTAAACAACCAAGGGAGCATGTCAAATAACATTGTGAGATAGTTCTTGAGTGACTGGTCCTGAATGTTTCATATAGTGGGCCAGACCAGCATGTTCATTATAAAACCAGGTTACAAATATTAATAGAAAATAACTGATACACTATCGAGTTTTGAAATGTAAACAGAAAATTTTAGATTTAGTGACATACTATTATCCCACCTCGTTCTTCATATAACTGCAGACTGTGTGTTTACTGCTCATCTCACAGTGATTGACCTTTAAAACAACTTTTTTTGTTCACACATAAATCTCATATGCAGTTAATAACTGTTAATGTCTGACATTGATTATTGTGGAATATATATATGCCCAAAGCTAGAATGCTTCAGAGAACAAAGAGCTTCACAAATCTTTTTAATCGTTGACCTTATAGCATATTATAGACATACAAAAAAACCACACATCTCATGTAAATGTATCTATTGTTGCAAATTAACCAAATCCACATGACCGACATCTCCAATAATGAAAAAAGATCGATCAGGGTGTGTTTTGTTCGTTAATCACTGATTCTGAGGGACCCGGACAGAGAACATTTCCTCCAGCAAAGTTCTCGAACATCTAACTAGCATCATAATTCAATGTAATATATATTTGAATATAAGGTATATCAATGTGTGTAGTCAGCAACTGACAGCCAAATAAAAAAAAGTGAATTGCAATAATATTTTTAAGAAAATTGATTGTTTATTATTATTGATAATAATTAAGCACTCTACTAAATAAATGCTCCTTTCCATTGTCAAGTAAACAACAAGTAAATATTAAAAAGTCAACATCAACAGCATGTAAACAGCATGTAACATGATACTTCACTTTCAAAAGATGTAACCGTCACTCTCCACATACTTCTATGCATTTTGTGATGTACTGTAGACATAGTTGTTAAGCAATACATCAACTAGAGGGCAGCGCAGTATTGACAGCGTCTGACAACAGCGATGTGATATGTACGTTTTTAGAAAAAGGTATAAGTGGTTGTTTGTCCTCGTGCCCAAGGTAAGTTGTTTCCTACCAACACGCATAGTCTCTTGTTTCAACTGCTAGCTGCACTTCACCCCATGATATCCCGTGGTACTGCTCTTTTTCATTTGTCTCTTCCGTAGCTTTTAGAAAACATGCAAAAATACAGACAAAATTTGCGTAGACAGAGGGCCTTGTTTGTTTCTGTAAATTTGTCCAACTTTTATCATTAATGAGACTTAAGTTAACATTATCATGTCAACATTTTAACGTCAGCATTCAGCCTGTTTCCGGAAAATAAATTGTTGTGTCATGTAGTTTTCTCATTGAGACCAGTGAAAGTGCAGGTGTCGGTCTTTCTCAATTCATTTAGACAGGAGCCCAGTCTTGAGTGGTGAGACTTTAAGAGTAGCCAAGTGGAAAGAGATGAGGCAGCCACTGTGCGCCAATCAAACAAAAACGCAAATGTCTTCATATGTAAAGTGCTTTCAATGTGATCCATGAATTTACTCATTCTGATGACATCTTAAGACAAGTTGAATCCATAACCCAGAGTTACTGCAAGTCCATGGTTTTAATATCTGAAAACCTCCTAAGGTAAGGTTATTTCAATGGACCCTGGGCCTCTGACTTCTTATTTGGTTTGGAGGCAGTGTGCATGGCTTTTTTACTTAACCAAGATCATATGACTCATAACAATTAGGACCCAGTGTCTTTTAAACTGAATGTTTGGAGTGAAGAGCCAATACTGGTGTTGGGAGAACAAACCAGCAGAGTTCCCAGTAGTCAGCTTATATGTCTCGACGGTCAGGCTGCCAAGTTACAGTAAGTTAAATGAACATGGCCAAGTTGTTAAAGGTTTAGAAAGTACTCATTTTCGTACTGCAGTTAGCAATGCACTGTGTATGAACATGAACACTCAAACAGCAACAAACAGCTTATAAGACAGCTGAACAAAGCAACAGACACTGCCTTGTCCCTGATGATGAGAATGATGATACAGAAGTGCTAAAGTTGCTGCCAGCCACAAACACTCCAACCTGCAGACTGCCTGTATACCCCATGCTGGTGCAACTCTTTAACAAAAGTCTGAACCAGTTTGTTTACTAAGTTGCAGTTTGTTATAGCGATTCATTTATTTGCTCTTACTTAAAAGTGGCCGGAGTATTTGCTCAAAACTGCATGAAACATTTTCTCTATTGAATTTATTGTTCCATAAACCACACCACCCTAAGTATTTTACAAAAGTCAAATACAAATACGTTTTAGTCACATTACAGTGAGTTTGTTATGCACCATTTAGAATACACAGCAGCATTGTTTTACTTAGTTCCATATACACAAAATCGAATGCAGAACAATAATTTTACCTTTTACAAAAGATGATGATGTTCAGCTATGCATTAGTGGTGAATTGGACTTAATTATACCAAGATGTTTTTCCATTGATGCTGACCCCATTAACTCACACTAGTGGCAAAGAAATAAAAAAGACATTTCAATATAATGAAGTCTGTGACAGGAACACAACTAACTAAGATTTCAATAATAAAATCTCTGGCAGTTGTGTTGCATCGGAACAATTCCATATGTCTACCATCAAAGATTTCAAGACTAGTGCCGAATCTCCACTCACTGTTGAAGTCTGTCCTTCTTCACATCATTCGCTTAATTGCATATTCACTATCGTCAAGGTAGACAGTTTACATGACAATAAAACAATTTAAATATTGCATCTGACTGTTACATCTCAAAACTGATGTTTCATGATATATTTAATAATCAATATTGGTTATTGTCTTGACAGCATCAGTATGGGGACTGTATTGTTTTTGGCCAAAGGACCCCACAGTGGTTTTAAAAGCTTACCAGTAACCTTATACGTCCCTTTTCTGCCACAGCATCCAGACTTTAATAAAGACTGGTCAGAGTTGAAAACTAATTAACACATCCCCAACCCACACAAATTGGTCCTACTGCTTTTTAGCATATCAAATAACTGCTTTCCGATCATATCTCTCTACCTATAGCAGGTTTTTCTCTCTCTTCATCCAGTGGGCTGCTGGATAATTATTTCCCCTGAATCTCATTTAATTCTTGAAAAGAAAAGTTATGGGGCATCAGTGGATCAATCTGATATTTCACCTTAAATCATTTTGCAAGGGATATTTTATTGAAATATTGCAATATGATTACCAGAAGCCGAAGATTTCATTATGTCTTTTTTTATTAACACTATCACCTCTAATAGATATTCTCATGTAAGAACATCGTTCTATTATGATATATTTAGGTCATTCCTTTAACAGTATCCAAATGAAAACATTATATCATCCACTGGACTTATTATATGTAAAATACATCACAGCACTTACTCTTGGGCAGAGGAACATTTTGGTCTAATTAACATTAGTTTATACAGAAGATTAACGATTTTTTATAAATGCTAACATATCTTTGGCTCAAACAAGCAATCTTTGCTAAGCAATCTATACAGGAAGGAATCCTAACGATACCATAGATAAAGGTCAAGGACGTGTCGTGACAACAAGTAACCATTTTCAGTAGAGTCCTTTCATTTCCTGTGTGGTATAAGTTTCCCTTATCTTTAGTTTGATATTTAAATTGCACTTTCAAGCACACTGACTGCCGCTGTTGAACTACAGACTTCGACATTTATTAATTTGGCAGAAGCTTTTACGCAAAGTGATGTGCAAATGTGGTTCAATCAAAGGCACAGTAGATCAAAGAGTCTTGAGAAAAACAAGGCTGAAACAAGGCTTGGTAGATAATGTAGTGTAACATTTAAGTATGTTGCATGTTTTTTTAAGCAACTGATTGATAGAGACAGTGAGGTAGACTCTGAAAACATTGGACTTCGGTTGAACTTGAAAACTGGTTCCATCATCAATTAATTAATCAAATTGTATTTCGAAATATATACAAAACAACATCAAGGTGCAACATCCTGTGGCCTTAACCCTCGACATGAGTAAGGAAAAACCATCAAGAAAAAAGTAGGAACCTCAGAGAGAGCCACATGTGAGGGATCCCTCCCAAAGGACGGACAGAAGTGCAATAGTGTAACATGTAACAGAACCATGAAATGACCAGTAAGAAAAGAGTTTGCAGGTGCTTGTAAATGAGGATGTTTATACACCTGAGCGAGGGGATTCAGCTGCGTGGCTTTGAATGTGACGCTAAAAGATTATGCTATTCTGATCTGATCACGTATTTCAGTCTGTAGAAGGTTCCAAAGAATGGCTGTGTCATTGGATTATGATCACCAACATATGAAGAACTATGTTAAATAAAGGGTGGGTGAAAAATGATGGTTACTACACATAAATCACATGATCATTACATTTATCTATCAGGATGCACATCAGAGCCAATTCATGTCATCTTTTGTTAATTTTTTTGACAGAAAATCATGCCCCCAGAACCGCAAAGGTCTTTTAATCTGAAACATCTGTGCAGGAAGTGTTGAGTATGATTGACAGAAGCTTCAAACCTAGTACTAAAACAGCAAAATAGAGCTAATTACGGAAATTAAATTAACCCAGCACCAGAGTGATAAATGCATCATATCTCTGTCCCTGTAGTGATGCAATCAGTGCTGTGAAATGTACACAATGCTGAGGTTTTTTGTAAGACAACAGGTAATCATGGAGGAAGTGTTGAGTTTGAATTACAACAAATCAAAACTAGAGCAGATGCAATTACCCACTCATTCACAAACCCCTACTTTTGCAGGTTCATGACAAGCAACAATAACAAGGGCCAGTGGAAAATCCGACTGTTCACTTTGAATGTTTATTTTATACTTAGAAGAAATGCATTTAGTTGTACACTATTTTGACAAAGGATTTTGGGAAACAAAATGCACTATATAGGATATTAAAAATGTCAATGGCACTACAAAATGGAGAAATAGTGGACTATATGGTGATTAGTGAGTGATTTCTGACACAGTCCATGTCTCACTCAGCTGGTAAGCCTTTATCTAAAGTTGTCCCTGCAGCTATTTGCTATGTTTCATTAAAGGATGATGCAAACTTGAGGGTAATCGGGCAGATTATAGACCCGATTAGACCCGATTCGACTATGGGTTAGGAACCGATTATAAACCAGGTGGAGCCGATTATCTGCACTTATAATCCGAAAGTGTGAAGGGTTTACAAAATAATCTTAATGCTACTGATTCTGTCTGAGCCTTCATGATCTCAAACTGTAAATATCAATAACAAGGTGCTCCAGCAAAATACAGATCATACGCACAATTGCCACTAAGAGCGAGCTGACCTGGAAGCGTTACCTATGTTGCGTGCTTGTGCAGCTACGACAAAATACAACAATACATTTACAGCTCACCTCTAGCTCTCGCTACAAAATCTTATTCCACCCTTTCCTTCTCTCTTTTGTTTTTCACTGCAAAACAGAACACATGCAAGTGCAGCAAGCTGACAACATTGATTCTCCATGTTTGTTTTTCTTCTGAAGTCTCGTTTTCTCATGCAAATTTTTGTGAGATCTCTGGAATCCCTTCAGTGAAATTGTTTCCTCCAAACAACAATGAGACTCATTTGGTTTTTGGTTCTTAAGGACCAAACAGCACAGGTTTTATGACAACAGTTTCCTCATATATCTAAACCTCTGTACAACCCACATGCAATAAATGGTCATTGGGTTTAGCTGGGAAGGTCAGTCAGTTAAAAGTGTAACAATCCGTTGGTCACACTCTATAGGGACATCGCACATGCACGTCATTACAGACACATGCACAAACACACACACACACGCAAAATAACAACCAAGAAATATGACATATGAGTTAATCTGACAGCTCGGCTCAGAGCTGTAATGAGAATTAAATTGTATATATTACACCGGGCCATCATCTGACACCTTGTCAAACAGACATCCCTCCCAGATGCCTGTGTGTCCAAACATGGCCATTAATTTCATGTGCAGTTGAGGATGAACCCGGGCACATGTGAACAAACAGGTGAACAGAGAGCAGAGTGATATTTATCATCACCTCATTGTTCATATGAAGGTTTTGAGGTAAATTTATAATCAGTTTAGACCAAAAGATACGTATTCCTTTTTATTTTGCATTAGCAAAAAAACACAGCATGAGGACAACATTTTATACAAGCCAAAACACTACAGTACCGTAGTATCAAAAAATACGATGCTGTGTTTATTTTATATATATTTATATTTATATTTTATATTTATGTCTGGCTGAACAAAAATTATAACTCAGGGAGAGCTTGTTATATCTGACCTGAGATAAAGGAATGAACATGAAACATCACAATAATCTTGCATTTGTGGTTCATATGATTCTGTATGATGCAGTTTTTGTCTGCTATAGATACTTGATGCTACCCCTCTTCTGGGGTATATAACATCTTCACAACAGTCATCATTCTTCTGTACTTATACAAACTGTATATCAACAATGTCAGTGATACCCTGATAGTACAGTTAAGTAAACGACCTAAAAATAATAACCATTCAATTATTTACCTTTATACCTATGAAAGCTATCTTAAGCTAAATATCCTTTACAGTTTGTGTTTAGCAACATATCTAAACGAAATGTCGGGCAATGCAACAATTATCAGTGGCACACCTTGTTAAAGCCTTATGAGATAAATTGTGATTTGTGAATATGGGCTATACAAATAAAATTTGATTGATTGACAATGTTTCCAAAGGTATATACTGTCGGGGCATTTAAGCATAATTAAGCAGTTGGACAGTATAAAGGAAACCTCAGCAGAAGGACCAATGAATGTCTGCCTCAGTTAAATGGGCCTTACATGTGGGTGTGTTCAGTCAACCAGCAGGTTTGGACTTGGACAGACTGTCCACATTATGAAGCAAACTCTGCAGACGACAGCGACTTTACAGAGAATAAACTACTACAGAGTGATATCTGTCACTTTGACTCATACTCTCTTACAGTAAATTAGCCCTGGTTGGAAAGAGGTTTATTTGTCATTTAGACACATCAAGACCGCTGTTCATTTTCCATACATTTTAAATCATAACCATACACGTTTGCTAATGTTAAATAACAATTTGGAAGCCTGTGACAATGTTGTCAAGCTGTAATAGGAAAGTCAATACAGAAATATGTTGTTTCATTGATGAGACTGCAGCCAGTTTTGAAGAGCTGGTCCAGATGTATCCTGCTGTTGAACTGTCTGCAGGCCTGAGAATCCTCACTACAGTCGGCAGTCAGTGTTTAAATATCCATATGCAGGGATGCATTTTAGATCTGTGTATTTCTGTGCGTGTTGGTTTTTTCTGGGCCTGCCTGTCCAGAAAATGAGTTATAACTGTAAAGCAGACTCTACTGAGCCTGTCAGGTTTCTGAGTCTAGTCTAAAAAGTAAGAAAACATATAGTGTATACAGTATACATCTGTCACTATATGTTTGAAAAAACAAACAGAAAGGAACAGAAACATCTGGTTTTTGTTGCATATCTTTGCCTATATAAATGTTAGATTATACATCAACAACACAACAACACAACTTGTTTTATTTAAAAAACACAAGAAAACATGATGTTTGTTGATTAAGTCAAGTCAATGTAATTGAACTAACCTTGGTCAGCAATACTATGAAGGAGTAAAGTCCATCAGATGTAATGACCATGGATGTAACATCCTTTTCCATTTCTTGAAATGCTGTTGTGTATTTTGTTTTGTTCTATTGAGATAACTTCAGACAGCATAAGGTAATACAATTATTAACAGGCAAATGTAATGTTATAAATTTAATGAATGCACTATATATGACATTTTTTAATTGTCAGTTTATAGCACCCTTAAATCTGCTCATAACAAAACTATTTAAGCTGTTATTCTAAATGCACGCTACAGACGTTTGAAGTTAAACTATATCACTCCTTGGTATAGTTTAATCTTCAGCCTATTCTGCATGTTTATGTCCTTGAAGTCCATCTACTGCCACTTTTAGTTTTTCACTCTCCATTTTCCCCTGTCTTTCTCAGAACTCTTGTTTCTCAAAACCTCCATTTTCGATATGTCAGTTATAAGGCTCATCACAAATCAAGTGATAGCTTGTTTTTATTTTCTCCTACTCTTGGTTCCATCCATCATTTCTACTTCCTCACCTCCTATTTTCTTCCCCTCTTGCTTTGCTGACTGCAGAATTTCCAGGCAGACAGACGGACTGTGTCTCCACCCTCTGGCCACTTGATAAAACTTCATCCTTCTCGTCATGCAGCAAAACTGAACAAAGGGCGTTTAGAGGACACGTAATGTCTCAGCATATTATTGGTTCATTTATCAAATTAAGTTAATGTGACAGGCCAAATAATCGCCTCAGATTGATGCCAGTCGAGTGCACGAAAACAGCAACCAGCACTGCTTCGATGAATGTAAGATGAAGTGGAACAGAGACTGGGCAGTAACAGGGAAATAACAGCAATAAAAACACCAGCCTGTGGTGTCTAGCTGCTGATTCTGTTGGATCCTGGCTGTGAGCTTTCATTAAAGAAATAGAGAGCTTAAAGTTGCCTAAACACATTTTGTTTTTTTCCCGCCTCGTTCTACTTCCTGTTCTCTGCTGGTGAGGAATCAAGTCTTAAAATAGCAGCAGATCCAGTTTTAAGCTGTGTTCTCATAGCACTTGAAAACTTGAAAAGCCAAAAGTTCTGTGAACAAACAAAATGCTGCCGGTGGATATGAAAGACCAAGATGAAAAGGGGGCTGGGAGATGGGATAAGGGAGAAAAGAGGCCTGTTTTCATGAGTCTACACACTGTAAGACATGGAATCAACATGGCTAACTGCAACAATCCGAAGTGACAGTAATATCTATTGGCTTAATTATTGGTATGTTGCTGCCTTATACCACCACCTGTTGATCAGTCCTTATGCACAAGCTTGGGACAAACAAAACCTATACCCACTGATATAAGTACACCTCTCCATGGTACATTCAGGGTACCTTTGACCTGCCACACTGGAATTTTTGTATTGTTTTTAGCCAAGACAAGTATCCGTCATTTCTCTGTGATGGTCCTTCTAGACAAACTGACACTTTGGAAATATTTAACTTTTCTCTGGTTCTAGGACCTCCATAGCAACAACAAGGCTCCTTCACAAATTTCCTCTCTGAATTAGGTTTCAGCTTCTTAGCTATTAGCTCACTCACCAGAATAACATTGTCTCTGTCAGAATGTGATTTTGTGACGGTTGCTTGTTGGACGATGACATTTCTCTTCGATGACATGCAACAACTCTGAATGAGTTTTTTTCACCCTGATTGTGACCTGAACTGCCAGAAAGGATGTGGCTTTTCACATTATTTTCCTTTATCAAAGAAATAAATATTGCTATCATTCGAATTTCTTTGTATTTCTAAGTCGTCTTTTGGGCCAGCGGAGGAGCACCAAAGTTACGTTTATTTGTCTTTTCTACACCTATGGTAGGCTACATATTAATGTTATACAGTGTTGACCTCAGTGTCATGGTCTGTACCAAAGCAGTGGACGAAGCCATCCACATTGCCAGTCTTGAGATCGCTGGCATGACTGATTGAATATTGGCACAAAGTATCATGTTGTCACAGGGAATGACTTTAACCTTACCTGACATATGGCTAACATCTCTATGCACCGGTATTTCTTCCACAGAGGCTTCCATCCTCTCCTATGATGGCAGCATGTACATGAAGGTGGTGATGCCAATTATCATGCACACCGAGGCGGAGGACGTCTCCATGCGTTTTCGTTCCCAGCGAGCCTATGGCCTTCTCATGGCCACCAACTCCCAAGACTCAGCCGACACACTCAGGCTGGAGTTGGATGGGGGTCGCGTCAAACTCACGGTCAACCTAGGTATCGTATGACCCCCACCCCACCCAAACCATCTGCCTCCACACCCACATCCTTCACCATGAGATGGTCTACTGTTGAGCAGTGACCTCTCTGTCCTTTCACTCCTCTCACTCTCTTTCTGTCTATCTTCTATCTCGTCTTTTCATCACTTATTCATCCCTACGTTCCCTTAAAGGTTCCTACCAGCTTTAGAACATAGATAAGACAGTTTTTATCTATTGCATGGGTGTTAATGCGTTTTGTGCTCACAGATAACCACGGACTGCTTCCTGAATACAACTATATACTGGACAGCTTGGGCTATACCATCATAACTTATATTATTTCAGTGGTTAACAAGTATGGCCCATCTTTGAAAAAGGCAAACCATAGTCATATCCATGTTCTTATTTACAGAACTTTTGAGACAGTCACAGCACAATAATCAGAATACATGTTGTGATGTAGAGATAATGGGCTTTAAAGTCTAATCTCTAATAAAGTATTTTCAAAGAACAAAGTGTGCTGAGACTTTCTAAGAGGTGACCTCCACCAAGTATGCCCTCTGGTCTTCAGTCCATCATTCTACAGGACATTTGGAGAATCCATTCTTGTCTTTCTCACTAACCAAATTTTTCAGTCTGACATCAAGTAATTTCTCTTTCATCCTCCTGTTTTTTCTGGGTGGTTGTTTTATTTGCTGGCAATGGTGTCTATTATGAAAGTCTATGCTTTTTTTTTTTCCAGTGTTATGTTTTTACGTTTTCCCCCTGCGAACTTCATTTTCCATCATGCTTTGTCAAAAGATGGTATTCACCCCTTCAAAGGCCTTAAGCCTGCGGCCCGTCAGGTGAACAGCCCGAGAACAGAGCCCAGCAAAACCTACAGCTGGCTGTGACCCCAAATACTTCCAGTCATAATATGTAAAGAATAATATAATGAAAATGTAGTTACTTTTATATTTTGTCTAAAAAGTATATCCATTAAATATCACAAAATGTAAGAATGATACCTATGTTAGCAGACATTAAAGCTTGTTTGCCAAAACATGGCTAGATTAATTCTAATCTGACTATATTAATTCATGTAAATCATACCCTAGAGTAATTCAAAGTTTTTACAGCTCAAATTGGTCTGTGCCTTTATAATTTCTTAGCCCAGGTTAATCTGCGTGATGTCCTAAATGTGTAATACAGATTTAGCCTCTGATCCATCCATAGGGTTACACTTGTTAGCATAGCATAGTACTCCAGATGCAGTGGTTGGGGTTCCTGTGCCTCTGCATGGTGCTGGTGCTGATTGGATCGTGGCTGTTTGCTCCCACTTTTCTGTTGCGGTTGACGACACATGAAACCACCAGCCACATGGCGACCAACCCTCACTGTCATTATAGCCTATGTCATGGTCACACTATTGTCTTACCAATTAAAATTGTCGCTGAACGATTTACTAATGTGATTTTGATTTGCTAATATAAGATCTATGGCTCTAAAAACAATTGCAGCTGTCACCTTGTTGGTGCAGAGACTTAGACTTTTCTAATCTGAATATTTCAAAACTAAATCCATCAGGCAGTGCTGGGTTGGAAAATTCATGTAGCTGGTACTACAAGTGGCCATTTTAGTGTAAATACTGTGCCTAAACAATTCATACATTTGAAGACTGGTACAAGCTCTAAAAAAGCATCTTGCACAATTCTATGACAAATCCAGCAATATTGTATGCACTATTAAATGCTTGTTTTGGAAAATGTAATATGTACAATCTATTTCATAATAATACGGCATTGATTTAAATATACGTTTCAAAGGAATAAAATGGCCACCTTTCTGCATGTGTACGTCCCCGGAAGGGTGGACTTTTTGTTTTTGGATGTCTGCAGCAGTAACCTTGAAGGATGCAATTTCATCTGTCATTTATTCTTCCCCATCTAGACTGTATCAGGATAAACTGTAACTCCAGTAAGTTAACACTCAAGTTTCATTTTGCTTTCTATGTTTATGATCTGTTGATGATTTTTACGAAGGAAATATGTGGTTTTTTTTTCTTTGTTTTTTTTCTTGAAATGTGTGTCACACTTCTCTTAAGCCTATCGTGTGGAGGATGAGTATGAGTTGGTTTGAGTACCGTTAGCAGAAAAAGCCTCAGTCAAATGGAAGGAATGATGACTTACTTTAATAATTACTTTAATCTTAACGTCTTTCTTTTAAAATCCAGCACATTATTTTCTACCAATAGTTCTGATGTCCCATTTACTATTTACATTTATAAAAAAAACCGAGCCATGCTCACATTGTTATGCACTACTATGCAGTAACAAAATACACTATATTTTTAATTTTGCTAGAAGGAAATCCATTGTATATATACGAGTTGACATTAAGTGATTAAAATCTGAGAAGCAGGTTTTTGCACATTTTTTCATTCAATTTAGAGAGAAAATGGCATTGTCTGTCTTTGCTACTCTAATACATTTGGTGCCAGTATCTATTTGAATAGTGTTTTGAAGATTTTAGTCCTTCTACCTATTAATATCAGTTATGAAAAATTTACTAATTAGTATAAATTATAAGAACATTTAAATGCACCATTTATAAGTAATAGATGAGACTCTACTTTGTTTTGTTTCAATAGCCCAAAACATTTAGATCAATATGGAGCAGTATTTGTTTAGAAGACTTAAGATGAAAAGGTGACATACAGTTTTTTAAAAATCTGGTAAAACAGCAGTCCAGAATGAGGGTAATAATTGAAAGATATTTATTATCAACTTTACCAACATAGCCAAAGCACGGAGGTGCAAACAGAACAGCATTTCCCCCTTAATGAATACAATCTATCTTAAAACTATCAGTGTACTTTATGTGTCTTATGCAGTAAGACATCACACATGTAGGAATGTCATACAGTGTAGAGACCCAAGGTAAACCTAATTGTTTAAGAGATAAAACATTGGATGATTAAGTGATGATGTACACCAGATATGTGTATTCATATTCTCAGACCAAAAACTTGTCTGATAAATAATCTCACTTTCTTTTACTCCTAAAGGTCCAGTGTGTAAGATTTAGTAGTAATGTTTTCAATAGTGTGTTTTATCTAAATTGTACAAATTGTTGTTTTCTTGACCCAAAATGGGCCCTTTATATGTAAATACTTTATATTTACATCAGGAGCGGGTTCTCTCTACGGAGCCCACCATGTTTTTTACAGTAGCCCAAACTGGACAAAATAAATAACTTTTGAGTTTTTTTTACCCCTGAAGGTTACCACAGATTGTCTTTCATGTTCAGAAGGGGAGGGTTAGGTGAGGGGTTTTCAGCTGCAACCTGACACTTCAACAGTAGATTTCACTAAATTCTACACACTGAACCTTTAAAAGGAACATAGCTTACATCAGAGAGGACTTTCTATCTTGGAATCTAAAAATGATTTTGTCAGATAAATTCACATCAGGTTACAATCTACATGTTATAAGTTTAGACATGATGATTCAGTTTAATTTACTGAATCACTGGTAGTTTACCAGTGACTCTGCTGCTTGTACAACCTTACATTATTTATATTATCATAGTTGTGCAGCAGCATGCTGCCATTAATAATTAGTGATCATTTTTAGATCTTCGCGTTTACATCAGTTATTTTAATTCAAAATAATAAATAATCAGTAATTACAGATCAAGACGCGGAAACGGTCAGTTGATATATACAAGTAATTTAGTTAATTTTATCACTAGAAATTCATGTACAATCAATATAATCTTGTTGATATGAAATAGTAGAAGAGATCAAGGGATTGCACTGTTTAGTTCATAATATGAACTCTCATACACAGAAATGACAAGGATTCTTATGTATGATGCATGTAGTGAAACAAAGAAACCCCAACATTTCAATTGGATAAACTTACAATTCTAATGTAGTTACATGTGAGCAAATAAACAATAAACATGTGAGCTTTGTAGGGAAACAGTCTCAGATTTCAACAATGCTGTTCCATCTGTGCAGGCATGTGCACATCATTTATCTAAATTGTCCCTGTTGCTGTGTGGTGCCTACAGTCAAAGGAAAGAAAAGGATTATGGAACCTTTTTCACGGATTACATTCAGAGACAAGTGAAAGACAATTAGAAAGACTCACATTAGAATCATTACAGATTCTGCATTTATTAATGCCGATATTTGACAGAAAATACAATCAGGTTTGTAAAATACTTGTGAAATTGTAGAACAATGTGTAAGAGGCAAAAAATAGCTGTATAATTGGCCCCAATGGCAACAAATCTAACACCCGAAACGTTCATATCGTTTTTTTAAATGGTTATTTGTAATGGATTTGAAAGGCTCGACAAACAATGTCTTCCTGCCAACTGAACTTCTCATTAGGAAACACTACAAATGAAATTAGTGAGAAGTCTTTCCAAATCAATCAGGATTTTGAAACACTGAAAAATGGTTATTTAGGAGCTAGTATCTCACCTCACGGCTTTTTAAACAATCTACACATTTCTGTATTTCCTATTTAAGGTAAAATTAGATAATAGATCAAAAACATTTGGGAAAGGCTAAGTCTAAAAGATAAAAAAATTGAGCATGTGTTCGGGTGGCTTAATTTAATACAACGAGAAAAGAAGCTGTAAGGAAGGAAAGTAACATTAAAATAAAGTATTTCATAAGTAAATGTAATTTGTTCTACTTTTCCTTTCAAACTATTGAAGAGTCATTACTCTGTTCTGCAGTGTAGTGGTCAGGTTTATTTTAAGAGAATGACTTTATGTCATGGGTGTCAAGTCGTTTGTATATTTTAACTGTATATTTCACTGACTAAACCATACCTCTGTTTCCTGAAGGCGTAAGAACTAGTTAGAAAACTAGTTTGCAAATCTAAAAAGCTTGGTGTTTAAATTCTGCCATTGATTCCAGGCTGACTGGTGAGGAAACAAAGGTTTGGTTTTAGCCTCATGTCCTGTGTCTTTAACTCTGTGATTGACCATTGTTCTCAGGCAAGGGACCGGAGAACCTGTATGCTGGGCAAAAGCTCAATGATAATGAATGGCATACAGTGCGTGTGGTGCGTCGCGGCAAAACCTACAAGCTAACGGTTGACGATGATGTAGCAGAAGGTACTTAACTACAACAACTCGGATTGTGCTTGACGAAATGTACTATTTTTTTTCTTTCAAAGAGGTATTGCATCATACTGTGGTGTGTTGCCATAGAGACCGCCAGTATAAGTATGTAACTGCTATAAAGAAAACATGAAGACATGTAGCTAGAGCCCGACCGATTTGTGAATTTGTCCATAAAGGTCAGCTGATATGAGCCTTTCACAGACATATCAGTATCTTCAGGAGTTGTGCAAGTGTAAATTGGAAACCAGGCAAGAATGTCTAGTTGCCTACGTAAACTTGTTGAACTCCTGAAGTTACCATGACGTGGATGGCTGAGAATCTTCACAGATACATTTGCCAATATGAAAACGTTTTTTTCAAAGAATAAGCAGAAAAGATGTCCCCTTATGTTTATATTTTAGATTCCAAATATGTATAATATATTTAATTTGATTAATTAATTTATATTCAGTTGTTATTTCTGTTCATATTTATAAAATGTGTATGGTTAAACTATAGAATACAAAGCCAAAAACATCTTCTGAATCTGTAGACATTTTTACATGCACACACACACATACACATCAAACAATAGATAGATAGATAGATAGATAGATAGATAGATAGATAGATAGATAGATAGATAGATAGATAGATAGATAGATAGATAGATAGATAGATAGATAGATAGATAGATAGATAGATAGATAGATAGATAGATAGATAGATAGATAGATAGATAGATAGATAGATAGATAGATAGATAGATAGATAGATAGATAGATAGATAGATAGATAGATAGATAGAGAGAGAGAGAGAGAGAGAGAGACAGACGGATGGACAGATGGATAGATGGATAGATGGATAGATACATCCACATCAGTCGGGACAGTTTGCATCCATCTAATTCTGCCAATGTAATCTTTTCCTTGAATCAGCCCTTTTGTGTTAGTGTCAGACAGTGTTCTCTTTTCTTTTCGTTTTTTTGTCTTTCTTTTCAACCCATCCCCTTCACCCTCCCCATCTCCAGGCCAAATGGTGGGCGACCACACTCGTCTGGAGTTCCACAACATTGAAACGGGCATCATGACAGAGCGTCGATTTGTTTCCAGCATCCCATCCAGCTTCATTGGTCACCTGCAGAGCCTCAGGTACATTCTTAAGTTTGACAAATAATTATTCTGATTGCAATTAGATGACAAGCTAACAAATCCACAGATAACTGCCACCCATATTCTGTTGCTCCCCAGGATTCTGTTGCCCCTTTTGGGTAATCTTTTTGGTTTGACAGCACATTTGCTCTTTGGTCCAGTCCAAGAATTCTGTCTATGAACCGAAGACACATTTATTGAGTAGCTGGTGTACTTTTTCTTAGTTAATGGGGAAACCAGAGTGCAGAGTTAATAGTGAACTTTCATTCATACGAGATGAATGCTAATGTTGCACTTTGCCTCCTGAATATGTAAAGTCAAATGTTTAAACATTTATTGAACATAATTTGACATATTATGCATAAGGTAGTGTGTTTGTTAGCTTGGTCTGGAACTCTTCTGGCACCAAATGGCTCAAAGATGCTGTGGAGGGTATCTTACCAAAGGGACCTTATCCAAACATTTCTTTACTTTCTATTATCCATGAACAAGATCTTTAGAACCTTATATAGGAGAGTAATTTTAAACCTGTTCCTTTCCTTTCCACAGATTTAACGGCATGCTCTACATCGACCTATGCAAGAATGGTGACATTGATTATTGCGAGCTCAACGCCCGCTTTGGGGTTCGTTCCATTATTGCTGACCCTGTCACCTTCAAATCCAAGAGCAGCTACCTGAGCCTGGCCACACTGCAGGCCTACACATCCATGCATCTCTTCTTCCAGTTCAAAACGACCTCACCAGACGGCTTCATCATTTTCAACTCTGGAGATGGCAATGATTTTATTGCTGTAGAACTGGTGAAAGGGTAAGTTTAAATTTGACTTTTACTTTTTAATTTTACTTAAGCTTTTGCCTGTTAAAATTTTGATATACTTGATTTATTGTCTTAAAGTGTCTATCTTCAGTATTTTTATAACAATGTATGAAGTGAACATTTTAAAACAAAATGACTGTATGAAAGGAATCATTTGTGGTGTGGAAGTAAGAGAAAACCTAGAATTGAAGCAGCAGCTACCATACCAGAGCATTTTTTTGTACGTTTACACTCAGCTTTCCAGCCAAATCTCTTTGTTCAAGCCACAGTAGACACATTAGAAAGACTAAGCAGTGGGAAAAGAGAGTGAATCTTGGACTTAGATTCATCTTGTGGACAGAGAAACTCCAAGTGAATGATAATGTCGCTCTGTAACTGGATGAGTCAATAAGTTCACTACATCAACTTGTTTCAACTGCACCCATGTGGTCAAAATGAATAATACATAATAATATTAAATGAATGACGTTTTTAGGTCCTGTATTCTAAGAGTACAATCACATGACCACTGCTTGAGCTTAGTCATGCCAGTGTTTTGCATAATAACTGTTACATGCTCTTACTGACTATTCTAGGTTACAACCTTTATTAAACTGAAACATTGATATGATGTGAAATGATCCTGGGGGATGCACATATGGCCAGTGCATCCCCCAGGATCAAACACAATTCCAGGGCTGCAGGTTTATGAACATCACAAGTAGGAAGTTAGAAGGCTGGACGTTTTTTTACACAGTGAATATAACAACTCAACAACTTTTCTGTTTTGCAGATACATCCACTATGTCTTTGACCTCGGAAACGGGCCGAACCTCATCAAGGGCAAGAGTGAGAGGGCACTGAACGACAACCAGTGGCACAATGTGGCCATTACCCGAGACAACACCAACACCCACACACTGAAAGTAGATGCTACAGCCACAAGTCAAAGCATCAATGGGGCTAAGAACCTTGATCTCAAAGGTATCAAAGGCCATTAAACATACCTTCATATATCACAACATAGTTCATATCTCACTATATGCACTGCTTTCAATCGGCCACATCGGTTTAAGTTGTTTAATTGCTCAAAGTCGTTTCAGAATTTCTTCTTGCTTGAGTATGAAAAAAGCCTGTTGGACTTATTATATGCAACTAACATAATGATAAATGTTATTAATATACGTATATATATATCACAAATATATTGTTCTGCAATTGTCTTACATTTTACTGTGTCACTTCCAACATTTGATGATTATTATTCTCACATAATTTGTTCAAGAAATGGGAGTAACAGTTACTTCACATATCTAAATACATTTACAATTTACTCGAAATTTTATTTTACCCTGACAATTAAAAACTGCACAGATCTGTAGACATTGACACTTACAGAAAGAATGTATAACATTGACACATTAATATAAGATATCTCTATACTCTGTCTTTTGCCCTAGGTGATCTGTTCATCGCAGGACTGGGTCCAGGCATGTACGGCAGCCTGCCCAAACTTGTGGCCTCCAGAGAAGGCTTCCAGGGCTGTTTGGCATCAGTGGACCTCAATGGTCGCCTGCCGGACCTCCTCAGTGACGCCTTGTTCCGCAGCGGTCAGATTGAGCGTGGATGCGAAGGTATACCGTCCCTCAAATCCCAGCCTGATTTAGACTACTACTACACAAAAGGCAACTCAAGCTCCGGCAGCCCTTTCTTCTTGCTCAATGCAAACAGTAGCTCCACAGCTCTGCATCCATACGGAAGTCCCTCCCTCCTATTAACTGTGCTTGTTGCTTCACTTACCCACTGTTAGAGTCAGGCCAAATATCAAATACCTCCTCACCCACACCATCACACATTATCGGCCACATTGGTCGCCTGCTGACAGTGCCGTCACACTCAACAGCAGAGCAGTTTTTGCCAGTGTAGTAACATTAAATACTGCCAAGTGCTTCATTTTTATTTCTCATGCTTTGTGCAGTTTTGTCTCTTTTTTTGCGGAATTTTGTGAATGTTTAGATCCTTAAATAATATTATAATTTCAGAATCTACTGCAGAGCTTCTGACAAGTTCAGGTGTGTTGATAAAAAGATATGTGAATTCAATTGATTGTACAAAGATATATAAACATAAAGAGCAAGATTTTGCACTTTAAAAATCCTTTTATGGCAAATCTATGGCATATGCACTTGACTCTCTTGACTAAACCCTGCCCCCTAAGTAATCGTTGCTTTGCCTGTCAAGTTTTCACTGTAGCACTGTGCATATATAGGTGACAGTGATGACGTTGGCACAGGAGATTTGTTGTGGATTTTGAAACAGTGGATCCTCGCCAGAGGTAGATATCAACAGCTTTTTATTTCGACTGACTATTTTAATGTTTATCATTAAGACTCGGGTTCCAGATAAAATACAACCCAACAAAGAATAAAATACATCAAATGACACCTGTCAGTGTTAGATTTTAGGAATGTCCTTCCTGCATCTTCACCAGTTAGTGATTTATGATGACATGGAAATATTGGATAATTTTGGAATTAAAGATTCAAATCTTGAATATTTTGATGTTTACACTTGCACTACATTTCTTAAGATATTTTTGGGCTTCTGCCCTTTATTGACAGAAAAGTCACCTTTAAATCCCACAGAATAATGTAACACAATGTCTATATACTTGAGCGGACCTCTCACATGGAAAGCTGTGCTTACTTATGCTAAGCTATCTATATTTAGGGTTGGGGTTTAGAACACAGTCAAATACAGGTGCACAAAGATCAAATTAAATATATTCTAGTGGTCATTGAGCCAGTCACTCTATATATAAATATATATATATGTATATGTATAAATCATAATTTAAAAAGTCTATGAAGAGACCTACCTCACGGCAGCCATTTTGAAATTAAACAGTTAGTGATCACATCAAGGAAGGTTTTGTTGTATTAGGGAGTTTAAATTAGTACCACCTGTGTTTACTTACTGATTCCTATCAAAATGGCAGCTGTGAAAAAAGCCAGTACATCCCAGCAGCATTAGAAGTCTGTATCAGTCCATACCTGAACTCCAGACCAAGCGGTTTGTTTTAAAAGCAACACTTGCCAAATTTCTAGTTGTTAATGCATTTTATGAAACTTCATCAAAACGGGCTGGTGAAACATTCCTTATGATCAGAAGGTGTCATCCTCCTGTGGGAGGCATGCATTTTCTTTCTGTCATCCTTGTTAAGGTTCAGGTTCAGCTTCCACAACCTGCTCTTGTTTGCATGGAAGTTATTTTCTGTGTAGTAATGTTTTTTTGATCATATGTCTGCCATATCATTCAGTTGGGCATTGACTTTATTTTATGATTTTTATTCTGTTTTATCAATAACATAAGAGCCCCATGTTGGACAAATGAATGTGCTGACATTTCATTTTAATCACAACAGAAGATAAGGTTTAATCTACTGTATGTCGTCTTCGCTGTGACCATCTGAATGGGGTTGATAACAATGTTATTCCCTCTACTGTATGTAATACAAGAAAGTAATGGCTGATTAATTTATTTTTCAAAATAAAATGTCATCAATCAGTTTGTTGTTGTCCATAGCATTCTAATGTCTCATGTTTTCCTTTGCTTTTTTGTGTGCCTTTTTCCATTGTGTATCATGATCAGTTGATTATTCATTAAAACTGTATTGCTATGCACTGCCTGTATTTAATGACAGAACTTTCATGAAATAGAATGGATTTACGTTTCGCCCTATCAAATTGATTACTGAGTCGGCAGCTCAGGTTGTGGCAATACATTTCTTCACCACTAGATGGTAATGCTGCCTTGCTGCTCCTATTTCAGATCAACAAATTCAATCCCAAGAAATACGAGTTGTCAATAATGACGCAGATAATCCAACATTTTAATTTGTCACTGTAAGTTCTGCAACTCCATTCCTTCCTCCGACTCATCATCAGATCACATGAACAGCTCCTTTCACATATCACCAGGTAAGTGTCCACTTCACACATTTACCTGATCTAAGTTAGATGAATCAGGTAGATTGACCTATGTACAATTTAGAAGGGAAATTCCTCATTTTGTATCATTCAAATATCAATTTATTATCCTGGTATCATAGCGTCCTGAATAGACACTACACAGTAAACACACTTTAGGTTGAAAGCTACAGTTATAAATTATATTATTTATAACGGAGAAGTAAAAAAATATTAAATAATATAATATAAGAAAATGATATTAAAAATATGACACTATCAACAGAATATTCACAATAATCAATAATAACCATGAATATCCACAGCCCTGCCTTACTTTTAAGTCTGGCCAAGCTTTGGCATTTTAGCACTTGAACAAAGTTTCCAAAGACGAGGCTAGAGGCTTGTTCTAGAGTTTTAAAGCACAGATAAAAAGATGAATAGCAATGAAAAACAAATCCTTCGGGAAGACCCATTTGACAAATGTAGAAAAACTGAAAATTAGAAAAACCTGACACTTTAATTAAAAGTAGTGATTTAATGAAAACCCCAACTGTTTGTATGATGAGACACAACCAGCTACCAGAGAAGACGCGTAGCTTTGAACAAATTTTGAATGATTTTTGACAATGAACGTGTCAGATATGGTTGGCAGGGCAAAACAAGAGCTAGTAAGAGTTTAACGCAGCGTCTCTGAGCTGGCTTTACTGATGTACTTATTATAGTTAACCCTCCAGGTAATTTGTAAATCATATAACCAGAACTGTGTGTGTTTGTGTTGTGTGGCTGTGGCGATGGTTGGACTCACACAGGTCCCAGCACCACCTGTCAGGAGGACTCCTGTGCCAACATGGGCATTTGTATCCAGCAGTGGGAGAACTACACCTGTGACTGCTCCATGACTTCCTACACTGGCACACAGTGCAACGATCGTAAGTAGTGACATGAGTGCTTGAGTTGATGACACCACATTTATGAGTATAGCTACAGATGCAAAGGCACACAGACCGCACAACCAGTCCGGCAAGCACAAATTCAACATGACAAAAAGTCCCTTTGCATTAAACTTGTCAACAACTGTATTTTCTTCTGTGGCCTGCCCTGTGTGTGTGTATTCCTGTACGCTTACAGCTTTGTGCACAGTTGAAATTCAAGACACCCACAGTGAGCCGGGAGGAAATGAGCTGATTGTGAAACCCTTTTTGACCCAACCAGGAAAAGAATCTCAAACAATGTTAGCACGTCAGCTGCTAACTCTAGTAGAGAAAATGTACTCTTGTCGATATTAAATCTATTAATATATTAAAGTTCCTCCAGTCAAAACATCAAAATTTCATCCAAAACATATTGTTAAAATGTATGGTGAAAGAGGAAAATCAAAACATTTCAAAACATCTTTAAAAAATGGTGGAAAAATTCATCTTTTCTTAAAGCTTTCTATATGACTATTTTTGAGAGAGTGTGTGTATCTGTGAGTGTGTGTAAGAGAGACAAAAGAAGCAGTATCCAATCCAAGTGTCCGGGGAGAGAGTTTTTGTTATGAAGGAGTTTCTTAAAGCGTCTTTAATGGCTGCTTGTGTGGCTGCTCTGATCGTTTTATTTATTTCTTCCTGCTCCTAAGAAGCAGTGTCATTGTGCATTCATGACCACACCTACAGTCCTCAGTGTGAGTTGGATTCCGAGGACATTACATTGTAAACTCTCATGTTGGGGAGAGCACTTGTCATTTCCTCTTTATAACAACAACAGCAGCATTAACAAATTGCAGCCACATGAAAGTGCAGTACCCACATCTGATGAACGCACACACACATGCACATAAATACTCACACACACACATAAACTCACACATACACGCAAACATACACACATCTTTTTCAAACATTTTTAAAAGCAAACATACATGCAGACGTACACTTCTCTGTCACTACAAAAAACACAGAACAACTGTGTGTTTGAAGGCTTTGGAAGCAGCTACTGTGTGTAACATTGAAATGTTAGTTTTAAGGTTCAGACGCATTCTAATGGATTCTGAACCACATTGGTAAATATAATATTCACCTGTGAATTATAAATTGATATATGTGACAGTTACTCTAATTGCATCTGAATCTTGACTCCTTTCCGTTTTCTTGGTGCTTCTTTTGGCAGAGACTGTGGTTGTGGTCATCATGTCGTACATATGATTGATTCTTAGCAGCATTACGATTGTCAGAATATTGCTGTCAATGTTAACATAGTCAGATATGTGTTGATTAACTGGACATGTCTTATGCTATGAGGGAGGGAACACTTGTTCTGAATCAGAGAAAAAAAAGAAAAGATTCTTGGAACACTACATAGTTGTGTATTTGGGCTGGCAGTGTTGCAATTTTTTTTAATTAATTGAGACTATTTAATTTGGATCCTCTTCTAGACTGGTCATATTTACATTATCATGGATATAGTCTTTAAACGTGTGGCTGTGGCTTAGGGGTAGAGCGGTTGTCTTCTGACCAGAAGGGCGGCCTGCTTGATCCCAGTCTTCCCCATCTGAATGCTGAAGTGTCCTTGGGGAAGATATTGAAGCCTGAGTGGCTCCACATAGAAAAACATTAAGACAAAAGCTGTACTGTAAAGCACTTTGAGTAGTCATTGCGACTAGAAAAGCAAAACAAAAATTCAGACTATTTACCAATTTTAACTGGAAAAGTGGGCTTTCATACACAGAGTGTTAGTCTTCTGATGCAGGTGTATAGATGCACTTTCTCAGTATCATCTTGAAGTCATGTTAAAACTCTGCTTCCTCTGCTCTCACATCTCTGTGGCCATGTCGTTTAAAAATGTGCTGAAAATTGAAAAATCACCATAAAGTCACATCAGCACAACTGACAAAAGGAGATGGGATGGTGTTGTCTAGTTTCCTCCTCATGTGGCCTATCTCTGTGCATTGTGCACTGAGCTGTACAGACTGACAACTGTGGACCTGTGCTAAGTGCTATACTTTGACCCACATAACAATTGAGAAAATAGTTTGGACAAAAGAAAACATAATTATGATGAATACATTTTATTGGATATTGTGATGATGTTGTGAAAGCATAATAGTTCTATAAGCACAAACAATAACTGGACTTTATAAACATCACACAAGTAGAGTTAAACTGAGTCCAGACTGTGTGTATTCTTCCAATATAAAAAGCATTATAGTGACAGTTACCGTTACTGCAGAGTGAATGCTGAGGATAGATAGAGTCTGGATTTTAAGGTTGAAAATGTTGGCGTGAGACTGTACTATGATAAAAAAAAAAAAAATTTTACAAGCTTTGGTCCATCCAGAGGGCTTTTAACATTCAGCTCTGAGCCCCTGGTCTCATTCCATTAGTCCCCAAGACCTGCACCAGCATCTCAAACACACATCAATCTGAAGCAGCTGTAGCCCTATTTTCTTCCCATGAGGAACTGGTGACTGGGTGAGTTGGTTGTAGGTGCACATAGAATTTGAGTGCCACACTTGGCAAATAACTGTGTGCATGGAGGAATACAGTAAATTGATGTTTGTAAAAGTAGTTGTGAGAAGTTTGTAGCCTGCATCCAGTTAATCAACACTGTCCTCTGTAAAGATCAAGCCTGTAGGTCGTCAACACAGCAGCTTTTTATGTTTTACATAATAGCACGTATGTTTTACTGTTAGGCGACCTCTTGCGGCCATATTAAATATCGCAGGAGGGTTAAGTGATGTTAGAAAGTTTCTAATGTGATTAGCCCTCAGCTTAACTACAAATAGGTCATCAATATATGTGAAGGCTTTTAGTGGTTGAGATGAAACTATCACAGACACCCACAGAGCAGTCACGTTTCTGTGAATTGACTTGAAGATCAACTTTTTCTTGGCCAAAGGTTCTACAAGAAAAGAAACACACACCCTGTATACTCTCTCTCTCTCACACGCACACCATCTGGGCCACATGAAACCCTGTGTCAACAGACAGACAGCTGCCTGTTTCAAAGGGAGATCTAAGTGGGTCTGTGTGTGTGTGTGTGTGTGGGGGTGTGTGTGTGTGTGTGTGTGTGTGTGTGTGTGTCTGTAATACATGCCTTGTGTTACTTCCACAAGGCATGCATCAATCCTTCCAAAACCTCCTATAGACTGCAGAACAGAAATTGATTTCAGTTTTTAAAGTGTTTGATTTGATTGATTTCAGGTTTACTCATTTTGCCTTCTCATCCAATTCCTGAACAGTGAATTGTATTTCCACTAAGGCCACAGTGTTGTAAATATCAGCCTTCAGCTGTTGAGCATTTGACCTTGGCAGCAGCAGTGACAGTGTTCTACCAGCTGAGATACATTTGAAAAGCAGCACTGTGTCTCAGCCTCTTCAGTAAACTAACGCCATCCTGGGTTATTTGATTAACTATACCGATAATTGTCTCATTAGCAGGCCCATTGCCGAGTCAATGATCTCACTTCAGATGAATGCAGGATATTTAAAGAGGCTGGGGAAAAGACAGTTTTACAGTACGGTTAAGTCTCAGTGGTCATATCATTCCAGGAGCAGCAGGTGGAAACAGATCTGATAAACCTGCAGCCACCTGCCCGCAAGTAGTCACATGAAGAAAATGTGACAATTTGAACAGCAGGTCAGTGCAGTGCAGAGTGAGTGGCTGGTGGCTGTGGCTTGGCTGTAGGGAACTGTTGAGCAGGCTGCAGTGCATCGTGACTGACATGGAGATCCTGGGTGCACGGAAACAAAGTATCAGTTTTTCATAGGAAATATTAGAGATAAGTTAGAATAAAGGCAGAGAGCATAGCTATTGTGGTCGAATGAGATCAAACCCCTGTGTACATGGAATGCGATAAGGTTTAACACTTGACGTTGCTCTGCTCGTGTGTGGTGCCTCCTCTACTTTTGCTAACATGTGAGCCCACAGATTTGTAATAAGGCAGTTAGTGAAAAAGTCGACAAACAGGTTGATTTTCTGCTCAGGAGGGTTTTGCTTGTTGCTTTTTCATCACAAAACAATTTAACACTACTGACGTACTTTACTGGTAGATCAAAAGGGAATGAAATAGGCGAAGCTGACAGTAATCAACCTCTACTGGATCTGGAGACAAAAGGTTCAGAGGGTCTAAAGCTATTCCAGACTTTATATTTTGAATTTGAAAAGGTCATTGCAGGTAGAATACAAACGTTTCCCCTCATATTAGGATGAATGTTTATATTTTGAATAAAAAGCAACAGTCCTATGGTGAGCTGAATGTCTTCTAAACAGGGTTAGAATCAGAACTACCGAGGGGCAATAGGTGTACCTGACCTTCGTTATCATGGTAACAAGGTAAACATATTTGATCATGATCGTGAAGCCTTTTTAGCTACAAGAACTACTTGGTTAGGTTTCGGAGAGCCTATATTATAACACTTATCTCCTCTGTTTTTGGCAACTAATCCCTCTTTTCCAAGCATCCTCCAAACAAATTTTGGTGCACTTTATATTTATTCCCCTGACTTCCTCCTTTGCTCCTATTTTATTCACTAAAGTCATTAAAAGTCACATAACAATAAAATCTAAGTAAGTTTTGTAATACTTTGCTTTCACAAACGATATATAGGGGTAATTTTTCTAGTCTCTTTTATTCCACATATCAGACAAATTAATTAGGACTATAATGCTAAATGTATATGTGAGTGGTTAAATCAAATATAAAGCCTGTACAGTAGCAGTCCAAATGAAGGCTAATACATATCAGTCCTGCATACAGTTTGAGACAGCTGATCCTAAACAGACCAGATGACCGACGTCAGCTGCAGAGACTGGGTCCTCCACAGGATGTCGCCGCTGAATTGAGACAAAGCTTCACCGTGCTCTACCTGAGTTTTGACTCATTGGCTTGTTTTCTGGACTTTGGACTCCTCTCTATTATTTAACAGATTCGATTGCTTTGTCTGGTTCCAAATCTTGCCTGTCTCATCATTCTACAAGTCTTGAACATTTCTTCTTTACAAGAAATCATTGAACTACATTAGTTTGGTGTTCTCACTAGCTCTGTCGAGAGTACATGGATTAGTGCAGGACATGGGTCAGGAGAAAAATTCCCTGTCCAGCATAAACTTGTTTGAAGATGGATGTTCTGTTAAGTCTAGGCTGCTGGTTGTAGTGTGTGTGGTTTGTCAGTATGCCTCACTCATGGCCCACTAAGTGCAAACAAAAGTTGTACTTTGATGCTGATGTTGTGGGACATATAGAGCAGGAGGGATTCTTATGTTTGAGGGAGAAAACTAAGATGCACTGCAGAGAGACGTGCTCCAGGGACTGGACCTCCCATAGAAGTACCAAAAGTTTTTGATTTAGTTATGGTGTCAGAAAACTGGTAAATAACCATGAGCATTCCTAACACTGCAATGAATGATATAAGAAATACATTGAATCTTGTGTGTGCGACTCTGGTCAGTGTTGCTGACCTTTTCTTCTGTTAATAATGCATGCAACATGATCCACCTGAGGTGGACACCTCTTGGAGCTGGAGCTTTCATCCATCATAAGTCTGTCGCAGAGCTTATGATGAGGAGTTTGACAAAAGATGAAGTGGTGCAATAAGAGAGTAAACGACCTCCCAGGTCAGACCAGCAGCCGCTGAAATATGGATGTGAACGCAGCACAGGAAATACAGCAGGGTGAGCTCAGCTAAGAGTGTTGTGGGGCGCCGTCACGTGGGACTAGAATGAAATCGTTTATTATTTTTTGTGTTGGTCTTTCTGAACAGAAAGTGAATGGGAGGATCAATCATGGATATGCAGGGGGAAAGAGGTATTGCCAATCAAGATTTATGGCCCAATTGATTTATATGACTGAATTCAATTAAATTCAATTAAAATACTGAGGAAGGGGGAAAGCAAGCACTGTGTGCACTGGGAAAAGAACCATGAAGTGTGTGCAGTACCTGACTTGGTCAGTGAAGACAGTCAGTGTAGTGATGATGATGATGCAAGTAAACCACCATCCTACAGATAATGTTTGAAGTAGCTTAGTAGAGACAGATGTGTCTGCTCATTAAGCACGTCCAAACTAACTGTGGATGCAGTTATTTATATGCCCATATTAAATCTGTTTTGTTCTCTCAGGCCACAACAACCATTGCCAATCAATATTAGAGTAGAAAATACATTTGCCCAACTTTCTGCCTATTTTGGTGTTTAACCATGAGATATCGCTACATCACTCGTACCGATGCATTTCAGTCTTACTGAAAGTATTTTCTTTCACTATTCATTTTTCCTAGCTATGAACAGGGTATCGTAGTGTTATTAATGTTACTGTCATTAGCTTAGCATTTATACCACCATCAGGTATCATTCAGCCAGTTACTTCATCCAAGATTCTACTAATATTTTGGTATGTCTGAAACCAAAAGTACATGAATTTCAAACTACTCACATGGAAATATTCCAGTATAAATGATGCAGGCAGGGGAGTTGTGACAGGACCAACAACATAAAGTGTCACTCCTTAAGGCCGGCGCATGCTTCTGCGTCGTCAGGGGCCCGCAGACACGCAGCTGTAACGCAGGACTCGTCATTTATGGTTCCCCAACCGTTGCGCGTGTTGCCATGCAATTCCCCGCCAGAACACTAGGCGCAGTAATGTTTTTTGTCGAAGCCGGCTCTTCTTCGTGTGTTGCACGAAGAAGAGCGATTTATTTACATCGCCACGGCGGCTCCGCAGAGCCTTTTTCCGCCGGTTAGTGACGGGTTATACTAGTTGACATAGTGTCGGATCTCTTCTGCCGAGTGCTCTTCTATCTGGTCCATATTCGTTCTTCTAAATCTTCCGTGGTTTCCGGGCATGAACCGGAAATGCGACTCCGGAAATGATGTAGTCAGCAGACCAATCACAGCCCTCGCGGCCGGGTGACGCTTGCGGGGCTTTGCCGTCTAGTTAGAAAAATTGGCCGACGCACGTAAGGACGTAGGAAGGGCCGTGAGGGGCCCGGAAGGGCTCTTGCGTCTCCGTTCCCGTGAAAACGCAGAAGCATGCGCCGGCCTTTAGAGATTGTAAAGTAACTACCAGACCTAAATTCCCGGTATGGGTAGAAGAAAAATTCTTGAATATCAAGTAGCTTTTGTCACACAAAACAGTTGAATTAGTTTTGCACTATAGCTGTTACCCAGAACATTCATCACACCAATCATTGATATCTGTACAAATTAATTCCATCAAATAATAACTTTGCTGGAATTCAGTGTTGATATGAACATTTGACGTGGTAGGTGTGTGTGCATGTGTGTGTGAGACGGGGGCGGGGGTCTTTCCGGATTTTCTTCGCTGGGCATTGATTGGGGTGGGCTGGTCACAAGCGAGTGGTCAGGCAGACGATAACAGCAATCAGCAGGATGACAGGGAGTCTATTTTCCCTTTCACTGGTCTTTATAATTGTCCGGCTCTGTGCTAGATCATTCCAATCGATCCACCAGTCTCCACATCCTTACCCTGACCATCAGAGCTGCACTGTAAACATACCCTATCAAATTTAAGTGAAAACAATTCCAATATGGGCTTTGAAGAGCAAAACAGCTCATTGGGATGGCAAGGATTTAAGCAATGTTCATGTTTTTGTACTCTGAATTTCTGAAAAGGATTCACAATCTAGATCAAATGGCTTTAAATTAAATAACAGCTGTTGTAGATAACAAAACCTAACTTTATTTCACGCTGATGACTGAACCATGGCTCCACCTGACTGCTGTTACTGTGTCTCTAGTGATAGCAATGTCAGTGTGGCCACTAATTCAGTTTTCCTCAATAATATCTCACCAACTATGCTATTGTTTCTGTCATGTAGTTTTCCACATACAGTCATGGTCCCCAGAAGATGTCTTTGACTTTGATGATCCCTGCCACCATGACGTTAATGATTTTTATGTGTTTAGTGTTTCGCTCAACGTTGCATGGAAAGCTATGAAATTTTGTGAACATACTCGTGCTCAGCAAATGATAAATCTTAATTACTTTAATAACCTGTTGACTTTTCCTGTGTTAGCTGTTTTTACTTATCTATACAAATACATCATTGACTATGTTAACATGGACACCAATACTCTATTGTCCTTATTCAGAATAAGAAATTATTTAGAATATGGTGTTTACATGAATTGCTAACAGAATATTCCAATTAAATCCCTGGTCATTTGTTACAGAGCAAAGCCTGATTATTCCAGTTTTAAAACCCCAACCTAGGATTGTTTAATGTCTGAGGTACATGGGTCCGCTCTAAGGAGGCCGCCATGTTTTCTACAGTAGTCCAGACAGGACAAACTAAATACCTTTTGCGTTTTTATGACAACTGAAGGTTAACACAGGGTATCTTTTATGTTTGGAAGGGGAGGGAGAAGTGAGGGATATTCAGCTGCAACTTGCAAGTTTACCTCTGGTTGTCACTAAATTGAACGCTGAATTAATAAAGTATTGTTTCTTATCTAGAGTATGACCATATTTAGGTTATGGTAATCAGAAAACACTGTTTACATGGCAGTTTTTATTGCAATATTGCTGTGTATGTGAATATAGTCAATGTCTGCATTGGGTTAAAATTTGGTAAAGACAATCTTAATGGCCTTTACCATACCCCAAGCATCCTCTAGTGCCACCGGCTGTTATTTACTTATTTGGTAACATATCCTGTCATCTACTAGAAGGACTGGGACACATTTCCAATTATAATCCAATCAAATTTAATAGTAATTATTGTTTTTCATAAGTACTGTGCTGTGTGCACGTTATGTTGTGAAAATGTTGTTTATCGAACGTCCAGTGTTAAGCGCCACTTTGAGACAAAGCACGAAAGAAGTTTCAAAGAGCAGGCAGACAAGGGAGAATCAATCAAACGTGCAGTGTCCAGGTATTGGAAGCAAGTCAACTCTCTCAAAGTCTTTTCCACTGCCAAACACCATGCCACTTAAACAAGCTTTCAAAATTCTGAAAATGAGTGCGGTTGGTGGGGTTAATGACAAATTTATTATTGCAATCAGAATGAGATAAACATGTTTCTTTAAAGTGTTGTTCTATATGTAGTCAAAAGGGAATTTTATCAAATGACATGTCTGTTGGAAATATCAATGTGGTTCAGTAATGTCAATAATATGGCACAGAAATTAACAAGAACATTTCACATGGGCACTTATTGTCAAAAAGGTTGACCACTGATCTAAGTGAACAATAGATTGACAATAGACTTGATAACAGGCTATAGATGAAGCTTTGTGTCATTATATTGTTCTTAGTGTGTTTTCCATCCTCTCCCTGGATGGTGCAGAAAGGTTAGAAACGGAGAGGCTGATGTGCTCTGATTTCTTCTTAGTAGTGTAAGAAGAGAAGGAACGTCTGCATGTTAATACACTTTTGATAACTGCAGGATTATGGGTTTGTTGACCTTCATTTGCCTCGGCTGCTGCCTTGGCTTTACATCTCACTGTTCTTCCACAAGAGGTGAAGAAGGAGGAGAGCAAGAAATAAAGAGTAAGAGAGGGGAGGACAGGGGAAGCTGGAATTCGTCAGTGGGTTAAAAAAAAAACATCCATGCATCACACTGGACAGGTCATTTGTGCTCTGCTGCATTTGAGCGTTCCTGAGATTAGGAAGTATAATAATTTCTGAAGGGCATGCTTTATGTTAATGTGACAGGCTTCGCTGTATATTTCTGCTGAGGCACCGTCTTTGTGGCACTTAATTTTACTTTAATGGAACTGTTGTGTTGGTATCAACAGCCACCTGAGAGATTTAGACCCGTTCTGAATTAACTTGTTGTTTATAGCAAGAGGACGTCCTCTGATTATTTCTCACGAGTGGAGACAAAACCAAGGACATTCCACAGGATCCACAAAGACAAAGAGCGTTGTCTCAACATGTGGAAGAGTTTAGAGCAAAGGTGGGATTTTACCCTTTTTTTGCAAAACTTACTTTTTCACTGCAATGCAAACAGGAAGCTGAATTATTCTACCTGCCCAGGCGCTACAGATAGGAATTAGCTGGTAGCTAAATCTGGTATAGTTTGCATGAGATGAATATTTTGGGTTGTACTAGGTCCCTGACAAAAATTACTGTAATTAGAAGCCAGCTCAATGTACCAGGTTTGTTCCCCAAGGAAGTAGAAGTTTTTTTCACCAGGTGTAGTTTTTAAAATCAATCTTTTCTTCATTTTTCATAATTTTACTGAACTGATTATATCACAGTTTGCACTTGTTCCCCTGAAAGCTCGGACTTTCTTTCGAGCCCAGATGCCCAAAAAACTTTTTGAACTCCTCAAAAAATGAAAAGCGACTGAGATGGGGACTTGAATTGAAGCATTGAACATTGGGCCATGAGGCTGTTGTAGCTCCCCGAGCACATTTACCCTTAAATTGACACAAGTGGTAAAGAAACCAAGTCTTTCCTCATGCCTCTCTTTATTTAAAGCTGAAATTTCAGTGTTCTGTGTTGTCGTCCTCTGGCTGTAAAATGTTTTTTTTTAGATTTAGTGGGAAATTAATCAATTAGTCAATACTTTAATTGACAGAAAATGTTTCAATAGTTTGATAAGTATTTATTTTCTAAAAAGCTGAATAGAGTAAGGATTTGCTGCTGTATTTCGTCTCTGTAAAGTGAATGTTAGGTACTTCAACCCTCCACCCTGTGGATCTGTCTCAGCCATATAAAACCTCCTGTATTCCAGATCCCTTATTTTTCCCCTGTCACTCACTTAAACTTTAAAAAGTTGTGAGCAAGAGAGCATTGAGGGAATTCTTAATACAGAGCACAAAGTGGACAACTTCACTGACTCCTCTGTGGTATTTTGAGCAACACAGTCTTAATGCAGTTTGTCTTTTGCGCAGAGGTTTTATTTTGAATCACTCGACTCTACTCCCCGGGCTCACAGCGAGGCAGAGGCAGAGGCAGGCCTCCACGGTTCAGTGGCCTGATCGATTTTCCGCAGCACTTGCCTGGATAACCCTATGCTTCTCTGCAGCTTCTGATTGCCAGAGAAACTGTGGTGATGAATTGAGAGATTCTCAGCACAGCACATGCTGTGAAGTCTTTGTGCTGTGAAGGCACAAAGACCAGAGAAAAACAACAGAATATGTTAGTGATTGAATTGTATTCATCTTGATGAAATGGAATCTGCACTGTGGGATAGAAGTATGGCGGTTTCTCTTGTTTAAGTGACCAAGTCTGGACAGACATCGTGGTGTCTCAGTCGGTTGTTGATCTCGGACACATTTAATGCAAAACACAGTTTAATAAACTGTTCACATTTATGGTTTGACACTCATACTTAAAAGTTGCTTATGCTTTGTTCTGACCTAACATTTTCATTTCATTTAACTAAGACCTTAATTACAGTGGATTTAGCTTCTTGAGGTCTGCTTAAGAATCCTTCACAAAACTGAAGAGCCCACTTGTATACAAGTGAGATTTGACATGGTATTCCATTACATTTTTAAAGATTGGAGCTGTGATGTTTTTAAGCGCCCGTTCAACGTACAGCTACATCATATTGTAAATAAGTGTTTATAAATGAGTGTAGGCCGGAGAAAATAAATATTTGAATAAGTTGCAATATAAAATATGAAATTGGTTAATAGGTTTGAATAGTTCAATATGAAGAATTATAGAAGAACTAGTTTTAAATAGTTTTATACAAAAGCTTCTTGTAACATCTGAATCAGGGGTTTGTTTTGAGCCGCTCCACTGTACTTTAGTGCCTCTCACCATACAGTTTGATGTTTATTGCATCAGCAGTGAAAGAGGTTACTGGTGTTTTGGGGACCAGTCAATTGCAGTTTTATGGTCTGTGTCCTAGTGTTTATAGCCACTCTACATCTATGCAACAGAAAGCTCCTCTTTAGGTACAAGGTATTTTTGTCTTGGCTGAACAAAGTCCTGCTCATGTTCATTTTTTTTTGTATATGTTAGGTTTATTCTAATTCCCTGCCTACATCCATGCCATGTGAAGGACCCTAAATGAGTCACCCAAATGATGAAAAAAACAAAATAAATCGTAGAACTCCCAACAATCAAAATAAATATGTTAATAAATCACACAATAATGATAAGACAAAAACTGCAACATGGAAGACTTGCATCTTGGTGGTTCTGTTCTGGAGGAGAAAGATTTTTTTTCAAGGGCAAAGTAGTAAATCCAGTGACTGAGCAACAATACGAAGAGAGCTAATAGGATTACTCTAGCACTGACATCATTTCGAAGTAAAGTCGCTGCCTGTCTTCATGGTCTTTAAGTCTCTCTGCATTTTGGTTCCCTTGGTTAGGAGCATCATGGCAAATTGATGTTAACACTTTACAATTTATTTTAACGACCTGACCAGGGGGCATAAGCTGGAGCCAATACAGTAGAAATTCAAAATTCTACCCCACCACAGGAGTAATAATAGATTTAGCTGTGGTGTCACATCACTGACGGGATTATAACTCCATGTGAAGGTCAAAGGTGAAGGTAAATGTTATTCACTGCGTAGACGTTGTGAAAATGCTGTGGGCTGCTGCTGCAATACACTGTTGTCAAAGTGTACTGTGAGCTGATGCAATAGTGACAACATTATTTAAGTTACATATCAACATCGATACTAAAAAAGACCAGTGAGAATATAAATCAGAAATCATGGTCTTCATTCCAGATGGGACATGGCCCAAACTAAACAGTCAAAATTAATGCTAAATATATTTATTCCAAATGTGTTTGCAGTTTAGGTAGTTTGAACCACACTGATTCAAATTACATTCAAGTGTTATTTGATGCTAAAACAGCAAGGATTGAAATGATTGACAGCTGAGACTGACTCAAGATTGGTCAAGCCTATGTAATAGGGGGACCTCGATACCGTGGCTCCACACCACGATCACTGCTGCACAAACTCTGGCTCCAGAGGATGTCACTAGACCAAAATGACAGCAACAATAAACTGCATATTTTGGCTTCTCATACAGAGTCTATGGTTAATGCACATAAGTGAATCAGGTGATCTGATATCACATTTCAAAGAGGAGAGGCTTAAACAGAAACGATGGAGAGTGATTAAGTTTGTATAAAATCAAATTTATCATAAACTGACATATAGTCATTTGCACTTGGACCCCAGCAGGAAGTAGGACACGACTGAAGCCTCCTACTGATTAGGTCCTGATTAGATGATGAATGGAGCATGAAGATGGGACGTCTGATGAAGCAGGAGGAGAGAACATTTTATACTTTAAAAGCTTACAGGTGATTGGCTCACGGCCAGCGTCAGGCTGTGGTTGTATGAAAAGAGAGAATAAGCCAGTGAAACCTATAAGCAGGAACTGTGCATGTGAGTGAGAGGGCATGTGCAAGACGAGCCGCTTTAATTGTTTTAATAAAGAACATGAACTTGTCTCACAATGCTGGGTTGTTTTCACGATACTGAACTTCAAAAGTGATTGGCTTTCCACTCTTTTTTAAATTGCACCTATTCTCTGCTTCTCTGTCCTCATGTTGTGGAGCTGCATACATTATTGTTATCATCAGAATTAATGCCGGGAAAAAAACGTCTCTGCCTACCTGAACTGTGATACTTCACCTGGCAATTCTGAATGTTGGGAAAAAATAGATAAATGTCACTGATCCATTTAAACACAGACTAAGCACACATCCACTCTATAATATGTCAGTATGTTTTTTTTTTGCTACAAAATAATAGTATGTAATCACAAGCACAAAATCAGAGGACGTCGACTTTGAATAACACATGTACAATCATGGTTGAATATTTCCAAACTGAATGGATCATTTATGCTTCCATTTATGCTTCTGCCTGATTTTGTGGTGGCTGCTCTCCTGCTGGTAAGAGTTACTGTGCAAAAGCTTTACTCGAAATAGCAACAGGAACACTGGCCTGATTTAATTTTCAGCCATTATTCTATTACTGGCATGAGTATCAACAGCCCTCAGGATTCTTAGCTTTGGTAATTTACTATTTTGGGAGACTCTGAGACATTAGTTGGTGTCCACAGACACAACATGATTTGACTGCTGTGATGTCAGGTAGAGCTTAGTAAAAGCAGTAGAAACAAAGGGCGTTCCTGTCCCATCATTCTGCTGTCACTTCCCTGCTGCCATTTTAGTCCCTGGATGTCACTGTTCTCTTACTTTCATCAGATCATTTCATGTTCATCTCTATGTACTTGTCAATTTCAAATTGAAAATTAAATTTAGTAGCTTTCGCAAAGTAGGTTGTCTACATTCAGTTGCCATTTGATTTGTTCTTGTTTATACTAACACAGTCTGAAACAGCCCTTTGACAAATTCTTTATCAGGACGTGACCCCTGGAAAAAAAAAATCACTTCACATTTTCATTTGAAGGTTTAAGCACATCTGGATTTAAATTCCTGGTATTATATTTGATTAATTCAATACCTGAATGGCTTTCTACGTGGTTGGAGTAGGTGTTGTCTATAACTTTAAAATTGCTTTCAGACATGCACTTAACTCTGGATAATCTCCTGAAATTATTCACAGGGGTTGCAAGGGAGAAAGCAAATGTCTGAGTCATTCTCCGGAGGTTCTCCTGTCATATGTGTTATGGAAGTTTCCTGGAAGATGATGTCTTATGAGACCAGAACGTAGAACAATATACAAAATGCCAACAGAGGTGTAGGTGTTAGCATCCTATTAGATAGTTAAGTCTCAAGTTTGCATTCTTAAGTCACATTGTGTCATCTTGCTTGCCACTGGTGAAATACGCAAAAGAGTTAGAGATGGTGCCTCTCTGACTGTACATCTGAGTTAGATATGAATGTCCCTCAGCAAAGACACTACAATGTACTGGTGGTTGGCCCTTTATCTATAACCTGACCTTGGGTACTGCTTGGAGAGAGAAGGGAGTATGCCTTGAAATGTATCAGGCACTATTCTCTTGATGGTGTACAAATACAATGTAATATACACTATATATAATATACAGAAATGTGTGAGGATGGTCAAAAAAATCCCTCAAAAATATTAGAATACATCAGGTGATCCTCCAGATGATTCACCGTGAGCGAGGGGGCGAGTTGATGATATTTCAAACACGCGGCAGACAGAAAACTAAAAAGGATGAAAAAGAGGTGTCAGACAAATAAAAGACACAGAGGAAGATGTCAACTCAGAATGACAATGAAATTCGAGACCTTATGGTGATACAGACCAACTCCGCTGTCAATGCGCTGTGAAACAATGATCCCTGCAGCGGAATTCATACATCACATCCTGCCCCTGCGTGCTGTGCTACCCCTCGCCTGAACGCTCTGGAGATTTTTTCGTTGCTGTGAACACGTAAGAATGGAGATTGTCCTGCTGCATTGCTCATGTGTGAAGGCAAATTCTGGAGAAAGTCCAGACACAATTATAAGGACATTCTCTGGAGTACATGCCTGTAAACAGCTTAAACTACTAGTAATTAGTTTCTCACGGGTTGTGTGTCCACTGATTTCAGAAGCCTCAAACTGTTGTTGTTCAGTCTGAATTTAGTTCACACGTCTCTCTGCTTCTGGTCACTCATAGTGCTGAGATACTGCCTGCATATAAACTCTCTCTCTATCCTCTGTGTGGTCCCCTTTCACTATTATTTTATTTTGGATTCTCATTTATATTCTTCCTCTCTATGATGCACTGAGTTTTGGAGTATTGTGTCTTCACTCATTTAATTCATCTCTGTATCCAGTTCACTATCTTTACTGTCTCTGTCAACATTTGCATCAGACTGCTCACTTCTCAATTTCTATTTGCCTTAACATTCCCCTGTCCCCACCACCAGTGCGGTCCCTCCCTCTCCCATTCTCTCTCTCTCTCTCTCTCTCTCTCTCTCTCTCTCTCTCTCTCTCTCTCTCTCTCTCTCTCTCTCTCTCTCTCTCTCTCTCTCTCTCTCTCTCTCTCTCTCTCCTCTCCGTCTTTCTCTCTTGCTCCCTCACTCTTGCTCCAGCTCTTCTGGCTTCCAGATCGTCTGTCGTTTCACTGTTGAAGTGCGTGTGACGAGAGTGAGCATATACTTCAAAAGAAGTCTCGGACACCAAGGGCAAATTAAAGATTTTTTTTTTTTCATTTCTTGCTCTTGACAAACCGTGATTTTTTTAATGGATGCCTGTAAAGTCTTCAGAAACTGAAATTGAAAGACAAACAAGTGGAGCATTCCGAAGTGGACGGAGAGGTGGATTAATCTGTTTCACGACTTTTCTCTATGTAAAGTCACTTTGCAACTTGCGCAGGGATCAGACAGTGAGGATTTCTTCCTCTCTCTGTGGCTCTGAATGTGTTTCGGGAGATTGCCCGGAGAGATTTGATGAGAGAATTGGAGAAGTGAAGATAGGCAGAGATGTAGGACTGTGAGTAGAGTGGAGTGCATGAGGGACAGCAGTGAGCTAACAAATGGCTTCAAAGGCTGAGCCATATGTCCTATGCAGAGCAGCAGGCAAGATGTTCCCATTCTTCCTCTCTCTGTAGTTCTAGTCATCTTCAGGAAAGAATGCATGTTAGACAATTGTGAGATTTTCTCTCGGGTTCAGTTTTTTTCCTTTGTCTGTGGTTGTCTAAACTCAGTTTGCCACCTCTCTGAGTGGTGTGGGATTGACATGTCTGGAAACACCAGGTGCTGACTGGCTGCTGGTCTTTATTATTATGGGGTTATCTCAATCATGAGGCCCTTGGTCTGTAGAACACTTTGTTGTACTCCGTGTCTGTTTGCATTGCTCTGCCTTCTGCCATGCGCCCCATGGGTTCTCTATATTTACGGGGTCCCATGAAAGGGACCCCTGGCTGCCAAGCCCCTGGTTCCCTGGCCCTCTATCAGAAAACCTGGGTGGTATGGCTGATTCTGGGATGTATTGCCATGTCTGCTAAGCAGGGTATGTCCCTGTCTTGGAGTTCAGAGAACTCTGTGACCAGCAGATCACGGGTGGCAGCAGCTTCGTATGCTCGTGCTGAGCCACATCACCTGCATGTGATGAGGCACCGCTCCTCGCCACCCATCTCCATGTACAGGCCTTCAGCGTCACTAAAGAGTGGTCATGGTGAGTTTCAGGTCGATTTTTCAAGCTTTCTGCTCCAATTTATAAACTAACAGTATGAGAGAGAGGTGGGGAATACATGCATTCATTCTTTTGCCAGCTCACTTTTATTTTTGTCCTGTTAAATTTGTTCACCAATGTTAGTTTTGTTTTATTGTGTTCCTGACAGTAAAATTGCTGTATCCCACCAGGAAAGTGAAGGGGTATATGTATTCAATGAGAGTGAATGGTGAGCTGGATGAGGTGGCAGAAGGTCTCAGCAGTAATTCATTAACTCAAGCCAGGATCTGGAAAATAGAAATACATCAAGTTCATGTATGATTTTAGATGATTTGTTCATGAATGTAGATTAAAGTTTCATATCGTGCATGTTTTGTAATTGTGAAGTAGGTGACTGGCTGCAAGCAGCTGTAGTACATCGTTTATAGCCTCTCCATTTATCTAGAGACCATAATACATGATAAAGTGACATATTTTTTACATATGATATCACATAACCAACAAATAACGTATGTCTCCCATGAAAATTCTCTCTCTGTGTTTCAAGTCTAAAACATGGATAACAACGTTACAGGAAATTCTACCTTCTGAAACATTGGCTTTAGATGGTTTTGGAGATATAATTACATCCTGCCTGGGCTGCTGCAGGATACATCTTTTATTGAATAGATAAAGCCACAGTCTCAAAGAATTTCCTTTTAAAGTGTCAATAGACAAGCATTTTGCCTTCATTTCACAAACAGTGATTGCACTGATGACATCATCAGTGTTGAGAGGAAGTTGTTCTGTCTGCCACTGGGCATCGCCACAAAAGAAGTGGGTCTGAGTTTAGTGCGATTTGTGCTCCACATAAGCTATTGGTAGTTTTCCGGAAATGGTGGATTAAGTGAATTTCTAGAAACTCTACCTGAAAAAGAAGAAGAGCTCCATTGTCAGAGGAGGCAAAGGAGGCAAAGGAGGCAGAGGAGGCAGAGGAGGCAAAGACGGAAGTTGGTACAATCTGAACCTTGGCCTTCCACAGATGATTCTTTCATTGAACCTGGCTCTGCTCCACCATCAAACCATGTGGACTAAAGTTGAATGCGCAAATATCTTGGGTAACAGCATCATATGTCCCCCCCCCCCCCCCCCATCTGCCGCAGAAGCTGAACCACTTCTGAGACATGAGCAGTGCACCCAGTCAGTTTCATCCGCACATTCATGAATCTGATCTGATCTGAAAGATGATTGTTGAAAGGTCGCTGGGGAATCATTGCAGCTAATGTGAAGTAATAGACTTAGATTTTTTCTACTGATTTTATTTGGGTGTTGTTGTGATTGTAAGCTTATTATGCTTGTGGTCACAGTCCAACTCTTTCTTAACTTTTGAAACAGGTTTTATATACCTAAAGGGCCTTTTTATCTATTTGCTGGGAGGATTTTTCATGCTGCCCTGCCCAAACTCCTTTTAATGTTGGCAAGCAGAATAAGGGTTTCAACCAATATCTGGCCAGTTTGAATGGATTGGAAATGTCTCTGGTTGGTTTTCTAGCGCTGAGTGTTTTATCTGCTTTCACTCTGCCTTTTATGTTTATGTTTCGGTGATTTTACACTTATTGATGTAATCTTTGTAGCCATACTTGTTTTCCAGACAACAGCTGGTAGACAGGTCAGGTATGTGTGAATGGGGGGTGAGAAATGTATTGAACATGCTGTACTTTTAGAACTCCTGTTTGTGTGTGCATGTGTCATAGGGAAATGTTGAATTATTTCAAGTTTAGAATATCCATGTTCATACAGCGACTTGGAATGTTCATGGAGTGTTCATTCAATATCATCCTATTTTCATGTGCTCCCATATTTCTTGCCTTTTTGTTTAATTTATAATGTACATGGTCTGTTTTTTATATAGAGCCTTTCTTGACCACCGTGTGTGGTGTTTGTGTGTTTGTGTATTTGTGTGTCTTTCTGAGACTGCTCAGCAGGGACTCCACCAACTCGAAATACATCACAGGGGTAACACCTGGAGAGCCTCACCTTTGCTGTGATGTGGAACATCCATTGATAATGTGTTATATCACATAAAGTGTGTCAGTAGCTATGTTAGTAATACACACAGATTTGCAAGGGTAAAGCGGCTTATGCATTCTCTGGCAGGGATTGTGATGTCACATTCTGCTGCACTGCACAGTTCACTTCAAAATGTTGTGTAAATAACCAAGTGAGCAGCGGACATGTTGAGGAAAACTATATTTATTCACTGTATTCAAACAGCATGCTGTTATGGTTATAATCATAACAGTGGCCGTTTTGTCTCTCCTGCAATAACATAGTTTTGATTCTCCATAAGTAACATTCATTACCACAGCCTTAATGGGCAAAACCCAGCTGCACATGGCTTCTATCACTGAATCTAAATTTTAAAATGCTGTGCTTTGAAGTAGAGGGAAGCTCTGTGATCGTGGCTTGACATTGTTATATGCTGTTGTAACAGCAGTCTATAGAAAACATACAGGACTGCTGGCAGGAGAGAGGAGAGGCACAGATGGCTGGCTCTCCTTCTCACAGACTTTGAAGTTTGAAATGAAACAACCACCAGTTTACCAAGAAATAAAAGCCACAAGCTGTTAAGATGTCCAAGCTGTATATGCACAAAGTTAAGCTTCTTTGATTTCACTGACAACCTGTCGCTGTGTTGGTGTGTGTTAGTGTATTTGACTGCACTGTCTGTCCTTTGTTAGCTACTGTTGTCCCTCCAGAAAATATTTGAATTTGATTAATTATGGGGCAACAAGTTTTTATCGCCACTGAGCATTAGTTTTATACACTAACTGACATTTTTTCTGTTGAAGTTGTTGTGGTTATTTGGTAGATTGTATCGGTTTATGTGGACAGAGAGCTGATGTTACTCCTCCTTTCAAATGGTTTTAATGGCCCTTCAGTGCAAACCCCTAGCAGGCACCAACACCTAAATCCTAAACTATGGAGTGATGCTGAAACTTTAAACAACCTAGTAAAAGAAATGGCAGTGGAAGAAAACATTTTTGTAGGCAACTTGCAAAAGCCTTCACATGAAACACATCTATTCTGAAGAGTAAAGGCAAATATTTGGTTCTGGCAACAGAAAAGAGGAAACACCACAGAGAGTACTCTGGGGCTACACTAAGGAGAAACAGAAATGGGTTTTAAAATCAAATAGGAGACAGAGAAGGTTCAAGTGACAACATCATGAAAACAGAGGACCAACGCTTCCTCCTTGTGGTGCACCTGAGTTCATAATAATTGTGAAAGAGTGGGTATCTCCCATCTATGTTTGGGGCCAGATAGAAGATTGATAGAAATCATGTGTGCACAGACAGAGGGACCCAATAAAACACAATTGTCATAGCATGATGGACCTGATCACAGAGCTACAATAGTTTAATAAAAGGAAGAACCATATGGAATCACTCCCCTCAAGATGTGGAAGATGTGCCTAGGTAAGCTGTGTATGTTGAAGAGATAGAATTGAAACAAATATTTGCTGGGAATATTTTGCTCAAAACTCTGCATCACAAGCAAACCCTTGATCCTGCTCTCTTCCAGCTCAGTTGATCCATTCACAAACAAACACAAGTGTAGCTGAGTGTGCAGGGCAACCTGTACCACTAACCTTGCCACTGTGGTTCTGATGAGCATCACATCCGCAGCATTAACAACGTGATGTCAGACCCTGACTGCAGTACGACAAGACAATCACGACCCAGTTCTGCATTGTACTCCACTTCCTAAGAGGCAGAGGCATCAGCTGAGGTCCACGTTCATCTTTCAGCTTTTGCATGCTGTTAGCCACATGGAGAACAGTTGGAGGGGTGGGCGAGTTTTGGAGCATGCAACAAAAACTGTTACACCCACGCAGTATTAGCATATTGTAGATATGTGTAAACAGTTTTCCAGCAGTCACAAGGGGAGGCTATGTTTTCATAATGGCCCTAATTTGTACAGGCTAAAGCAGCTTGGTGTAAAGAGGAAAATGAGTTCCAGGCTCTGGCAACTGAGTGCCATTGTGCCTGGTGTTATCTGCCCGCAGAAAACAGCGTGGACATCCGCCAGGGCCTGCTTATTAGCATTAGCTTGTCTGTGTGTGTGTGTGTGTGTGTGTGTGTGTGTGTGTGTGTGTGTGTGTGTGTGTGTGTGTGTTTGCATTTCTGGGTGCAAACTTAAGTGTGTTTGTGCACAAGCATTGGTTGCGTGGGCTTCTGGGGGAATCATGGGAGGTACAGTATAACAACGCACACTCACATGTACCCCAACACACATGCTTGCACATCCACACACACAAACTCGCTGCCTCCCAACGTAGCAGCAGTCATATGGGGCAGCATATGGCAAGACAGAAAACATGTTGTGGCCAAAATACAGAATGATACACTCACTCAGCTCGGTGGGTGCAATGAAGCATTGACGTATTTCACTTAAATAAATTGTTAGAAATAAACGTGTTATACAACATGTCCGTATTTTGGCCTCTGTTGTCCTACAGGCCAAAGCAGAACACCAAGCATATTTGCCATAGTTATGTTGAAACTATTTGCATGCATTCAAGGGAAAATCTATTACTCACACATTCCAAGTTGAACTGCAATATCATTTGTGGGTGTTCTATGGAAACCTGAACTCCCTTTCTCGAGACGTTTTTTATATTACTCTCACGTCCACACTCACTCCTCAGAGAAAAAGAAAGGCCTGTGGTATATAGAATAATAATCCATCAATAATCAACATTTTCTCTGACTGGCAGCAATGACATAATCAGCTGGTAGATAAGCATAACATGAATATGGCGTAAGATTTTTAGCCTATAGCTGTCAATTAAAGTTTCTTTTTTTCCTTCATCTTGCTTATTTGTGTTAAAATGTTGCTGTGTTCTGTAATTTGATTTTTCTTTTGAATTTTGCTGCGATGTGTGACGGTCTATAAATATATTTTTTTTATTATTGTCATTAAATATCTGTTTAATAGGGTTTTACATTTAACATATAATAAATAGTCCTCTCATACACTTTGTATCATGGGAAAGATGAAATACAAGATGTTAACACATATTTGATGATATATGTTAATTAACACTTTATTTGCTTTATTAAATATATGCATTACAGAAATTCATATGTTAGGTATTTTCTGTATGAGATAGAGTTTAAATAACCCATAAAGACAGGTGAACAGAATAAATATGTTTGCAGTTTCCCCTCCTCCGAAGTTCAGCGGCAAAGAAGATTATTTCTATTACCAATAATTGGCAGTGACTCGGTAATAGTCAATTTCAAAGCTGGACAAAATACTAGAAACATTTCCTCTGTGCCTTCTGCTGCTGATCCGGGTAGATGGACTGAAAAAGCAAAAGCAGGCAGAAGCAAATATTGTTGTGGTGCAGTGTTGGGTCCTGTTACCACAGTGTCCTGTTGTTCCCATATGGGGAGGCATGTTGATACTGCTTCAGACTGAATGGTGTGTGGGTGGCAGCAGCACTGTCTCTAAAAAGGAAGCTTCTGTAAAACTGAACTGCAACAACGAAAACACTTCATAGATGTGACCAGATCACATTTTCCATCAACATTAATGAGTTTATGTTGTGAAATCACATATTTTGGCAGGCTGCAACTACTTTGAAAATTAGTATCAGCCTAATGTTCACAGATGTTGTTTGTTTCAGCCAAACCAACACCTTGTAATATTCACCTGTGATATCTACAGTGTCTATGGAACCTTTTTAATAGTGATATCTAGGCCCCTATTAAACTGGGTTTATTCAGACAAAAAGTTCATGTTCACTCCGTCTTTATTTATCATCAATGCAGCACACAGTTTATTTGTGTTTTAAAAGCATTCGACCGTTTGTGTGCCTTTTTAAAGATATAGGTATGCAACTACCAATTGTTTTCGTTACTGATCACTTTGCCAATCCATCTATCTATAAAAGAAAAAAGGTATAGAAAAATATTAATTATTGCTTCACCCAGCATATTTCACATCTGTACATATTGGCTGTGATTAAGTTTAGACAACTGAATAAGAGGAGCTGGAGATGCTGACTGTATAAGGTATTCCTCCATGGAAACAACAACATCAACTTATACTATTAATATTTTCCAGAACCTCTTTGAATTCCTCCAAAAGATCAAAGCAAATACATTTTTTAAGCTCTACAATGGTGACTTTTTTCTTTTTCTTGAACTTTATCTTTACTTTACATGACTAATCCATTACAACACTGTTGTTATGTCTGTGTCTGGGATTTTGTAATTGGATCACAGTGGTTATTTTTAATTTTTTCTGTGTATGTTGTATAAACAAAACTCACATCGTTTTTACTTGGTCCTCCAATAATGTGATTGGAAGAGAGGCAACTCTTTGTTTTTGCAGCTCAACAACCAATCATTAGATGATCAGTAATTGATGTGCTCAGACACTTTTACACTAACTTGTAAGTCTAGTTATTATTACCATGTCCGACTATACCTTGAATAAAAGTTTAAACTAACAGTTTCTTAGCACTTAAATGGCACTTACTTATAGCACTTTGTAGATTGGCTTTCTTAGAGAAATTGCACTTTCTTGATTCTTGTTGTTCTGGGTTTGTACCCTCATGGTTGAATGCACTTATTGTAAGTCACTTTGGATAAAAGCATCAGCTAAATGAAATGTAATCATTGTCATGAATCTGTTTGATCCTAATATTTTATTCAACTTGATTTGAGTTTTCTTTGTTTAAAAATCCACACGTCCTCCTTCTTTTCTGTTCAGCTGGGACAACGTACATCTTCGGCAAAGGAGGAGGCCTCATTACATTCAAGTGGCCGGCCAATGAGAGACCGAGCACCAGGACCGACAGGCTGACTGTTGGATTCAGCAGCTCCCTGAAAGACGGCATCCTGGTTCGGATTGACAGCGCTCCTGGTCTGGGGGATTATCTCATGCTGCACATAGTAAGTTCTCATACATTCTGCTTGCATTATTTGTGTCTGGCACTGTCTCACCTTTCTTTTGTTTTATTTATCCAACGTCTGTCCTGTTACTGTTTGGTGCACCTAGTGTGTGTGCTGGGGGTGACTCCAAGGCATTTGCTGTGTTAAACTGAGAGGATGGAGTGTCAGCCATTCTAAACAGCAGCAGAGAAAAGTGGTGAAGGAATAAAAAGCACTTCCTTCAGCAGTGACTTAAGTATTTGAAATACTCCTCAGGCCTTAAGGATGGGGAAGTCCATACTGCTTATCCTGTAAGGTCGAAGGGGGGCTGGAACAAATGGAAAGCTGACACTGGGTGACAGGCGGGAAGACGGAATGTGCCACAGTAACTAAAATATCTGAATATGTGTGGTTGTTTCCACTTTGTGCCCCAAGTGCTTCAATTACATATTGCTAGTTTTCAGTTTTTTCTACGTGAAGATGAGAAAATATAGGGGAAGAACAGTAGAATTAATCACAATGAAACTTGTTAATTACACAAATTAAGACAAATATGTATTATATGTATCCTTTTTAATTGTTTGAATATGCAAATTAGGTATTATCACATAAAAAAAGTATTAGACTTCTAAACATCTATTTTTAGAAAGCTGTACTTTGGAAAAAGTCAGGTTTCAAAATCTTATTTTATTTTGCTGACATATTGGAGCCAAAGTTTTTAAGTCTGGTGCTATCTGGTCTCATAACTATGTGTTCCTATGGATTGCAAATATATATCAGCACTGCATATTGTAAGTTGAGAGAACTTCATCTTTAACTAAAAATGTTAAGTTACTTCAACTTAACTGTTGAGTTAACTCAAATATTATTGCATCATTGCATATAATGTAAATAGTACATTAACAGTTTTGTCTGCCAACATTGACAAAACTACTTGGTTACCAAAACAAAATGTACTAATACATTTAGGATAAAAACAGTGAACAGTTGCATCATGATTGAAAGGTAAATGGGATTAAACCCCATTAAATAAAACTGGTTTGTGGTCAGACACACAGATATCCTTAATTCCAATGTTCTTGGGGCTGAGACCGTTAAAAAGGACAAGATCAAGTGTGTGACGCTTTGAATGAGTGAGGTTAAATCATTCCAGTGTCACTATAAAATCTGTATTAAGACTCTAAAGCCGACTTGTATGTTAAAATCAACCAAGATGAGGATTTTATCAAATTTTGGTACAAAATGTGACAAATGCTCCCCAAATTCTTCAATAAAAACAGGCTGTGACAGTCTATGGATATATATTAATTTGTTTTGGATTTTTGCAGGTAATTATAAAACCAAGGTGTTTAAACATAAAACCATTTTTGAAAAATGAGAACACATAAAAAAAATCGATGAAATTTTATAGCAACAGCTGTTGCTGTTTATTTATTGTTGACTTTTAGCAGTCAAGGCATCTCCCCTCCTCTTTCTGACAGCCAGGGTTGATGGAGGTGTGTAAAATCAGGAGGAATTGCTTCAATAAGAGAACTGTAGTGTCCTTGGGAAAGCCATGTTTCTGTGCTGATAAAAAAGTCAAAATTATTAAAAGTTATAAAATCATGGCATATTAAGGGATCTGATATTTAAAAGAGCAAATTTAACTGGAGTGGAACTAAAAGAGGGGGGTAAAAGATGTTGTCAAGATACTTGAAATTGTTATGAATTGCACAAGAGGGCTGTGATTGTGATCGGCTGCAGGGGGTCTGTGAGGGGTACTGATGGTGATTACAGGAGTTGAAGGGAGTGTCAACAGAGAATCAGATTTTCGTGACAGGCGCCAGATTGTTTTATTTCAAAGTCCCTCTGTTTGGATCAAGTCCAGAAGAAAAGTTACCTATAGTCAATGTGGATCAGATAGGGACAGGGACGTGATGGACATCTGGTAGTTTCCGATCACTACAGTTGATCGGTGGTCTGATTTTATAAATCTGTGTGGTGTGTTCAAGCAGATGAGTCCATTCGCCAAATAATCAGACAGCATCCAAGCTCCTGCTCTGTTTGGATGAAGACCATCTGGACCAAAAACGTCCACCCGTTACCAGGAATTCAAATTGTCCACAAGAGGCACACCACAAGCAGCACAGGCAAAGGACAGCCAGATGTTCAGGTTAATCAGCCTGCTGAAACGCCCCAATCTCCGGCCATGTGTGGGAATCGGTCTGGAGATGAGGATCTTACGTTTTAGGAAACTGAGGATATTAAACAGGTGGACAAAGTCCTGTTTTAATAGTTCAGATTCCTGCTTGGGAATGTTATTTGTGTTGACATGAACGATAACTCTTACAGCATTGGGGTGGCATTTTATTACTTCTGGAACTTTGTTTTTGATATCACAAACTTTGGAAAAATAGGGAGTCACCGATTATTAAAGTTTCGGGAGGCTTATGGGGGTGTTGCGAAGGAGTGTCATTTGCAACAGCCCGGTAGTTTTTAGCTAATACGTGGGTCCCCACTGAGTGTTTTCCCTGACTCCATGAGGGAGCAGCATCACCAGGGCCTAAGCCAGGAGCACCACCGCCGATGGAAGAGCATGACCTGCAGCCGGGAGCGTCTCTGCTCATGGTAGTGCTGGAGCCAGGGTGCAGTTGGCTGAGCAGCCCCCCTCCTAAGGCGGTTGTTGTAGGAGGGATCTGGCCTCAGGTGAGGAGGTGAGGGAGAGAAGATGTCCACCGGGCGGCGATGCACTACCAGCAAGTCTTGCGTGGTTACAGGGGACTGACAGGCCAAAAGGGAATTCCTGAAAATCCAGGAGGTCAAATTTATGTTCGAGTTGGGTTTTCCTGATGCTGTTTTGAGCTGCAAAACCGCCTGCTGCTGTGCTTACTCCTGCACACCACGGACCAACCTTCAGTGGGCTCAACACGTAGTGTAGAGCTGGCTGAGGTCTTGGGTTTAGTTCCCAAGATGATCCAGTGATAAGTAGCCTATTCAGAAATGTATGAATACTAATGCGCAGGAATATTGGCGATAAGGGATAATCAAGCAAAGCTTTGAGCTACAGGCCAATTAATTTATTCTTGCAGTTGTTTTTCTTCTTCTTGTCCAATAGACATGAACACATTTATTTTTTCAAAGTATGTTACTTATTCAACAGAAAGAGTAAAACAGACTTTCAGCATAAATAATTCATGAGGTCTATGCTGCGCTTACACTGCCTAAAGTAAGCAGGACTTTGAAGAGATGTGAGTGTGCGTTTGTGTCTTGGAGCAGGTTCTGAGCAGAGGGAAAACAAATACACTTAAGTGAAAGTGATGTTTTTCTTTCTATTAGTGCGTTTATATTTATCATCTATGGCCTTTTACTGTCCTGCAGTGATTTGCAGCTTCGGTTTTGTCCTTTTGCCTTCCCAGACCAATCTCAGCTCTACACCCAGTATATTCAGTTAGTTGTGTTCTTTAGGTCCAGTATTGATTTAGAAAAAACTTGAGCAGATTCAACAAAAAATCCGTTTGGGTTGAGTTTTGCTGGTCTGCTTCTCATCCAGATTTGCAAACTGGACGTATAAATTATTCTGGCCCAGATATTAAAAAAGTGACCTCTCATGTATTGAAAACATATATACCAACATCTTGTTTGGGACATATAGGATGGATCCTTTTGAGACGTTGTGCTATAGAGTGCTCACACTGGTAGATACCTTTCCTTTGGTGCCAGGACATCATTTATTTCAAACGGAATTCACCCTGGTGCTGGCACTGCCTGGGGGGAACATTTTATAGAATTCAAGTTTGACATGATGTGTTCAAGTAAAAAAACAGTTTGTGATATATTTTAAAACTTCAAAAAAAGAAGGAAAGAGCTTGAGTTTTGTATTACAAATAGAATATGACTGACCAAACACAGTTATAGTTTTTTAGTACAGTTATAAACACCTTGCTCATTAAAGAGACATGTGTTTGTGTGAATCAATACTTTTATACATACATTTCTGTATGAATACAGATTGTACACAACAGTCCAGTTCAGCTTGTTGCATTTTCTTTCGATGCCTTTGCTGGCATCTAACTAGAAGATGACCTCTGATGTTCTATGTGGTGATCTGTGTTGAATAATAAAATAACGACATCCTGCCGCTCTTCAACCAGGGAAAGTGATATGAATATTAATGGGCTAGTGTGTTTGACTGGCTTTGCTTGTTCCAGCAATAAGGCCTCAAACACACCTAGTGTGTCCTTGCATTAAGTTGATGTTGTTGTTTCCATGGAGGAATACCTTATACAGTCAGCATCTCCAGCTCCTCTTATTCAGTTGTCTAAACTTAATCACAGCCAATATGTACAGATGTGAAATATGCTGGGTGAAGCAATAATTAAGTATTATTTCACAAGAATAAAAAAAACTATAAAATATAGTGTGAGGGATAAGGAAACCATCCCCTTGCCTAAGTTAGTTTAAAAAACAAAAAATAAATAAAAACATTTCATACGTTTTATTTTGGGAGCCCTGTACTAATCACTTTGTGTTTGAGGTCTGGGGATATGTTTTCTTAGAGTGCACATTTTAGAATGTGGCCACACTACTCAAGCAGATGCCGATTGCCTTATTAGGATGAACCAAGTGGTAAAGGAGCAGAGAAGGCAGTGGGTGTTGGCCATTAAGTTTGTCTTTTCTTTGGAATATCTTCGGTACACATATCAAATTGTATGTCAAATTTATGTCTCGGATGATTACTAAATAACCCTTCATTCCAAAACCTTACACATACGTGTCACTGTTTATAATAAACAATTGTGTTCTCCCATTTCAGAAACAAGGGAAAATTGGAGTGACGTTCAACATTGGCACCGTGGATATCAGTGTGCAAGAAAGCGGTACCACAGTGAATGATGGGAAGTATCATGTTGTCCGTTTTACCAGGAATGGTGGGAATGCTACGCTGCAGGTGGACAACTGGTCCATCAATGAACACTTTCCAACAGGTATAACACTCATTCATCAAACTAATCTAAAACTAAGCACCTAAGTAAATATATACAAAAGAGTATCAGTTAAAGTTGCCAAATTATAATGATTACTATCAACAAGATTTGATATGGCAACAGGATCATGTCATTATGAGTTAGTTGAGAAGGTCACTGGACAGGATGTGCATACACAACATAATTCAAATGTTTTTGTTCTTGTCTGGTATTTAACTTTTGCATGAGCATCTACTTTACATGAGCACCTGATGGAATATATCTGTCAGTGGCCAAAACTCTGTTGTACAGTCACTCTTCTTTTCTGTGCTATGAGACACGTTATTAATAGCAGGGTAGTCATTATTCAAAATAGCCTGCTATACATACACTTTTATACAACAAATTATTCACTGTCATTATCAAAAATAAGTATATTGTCCAATGTGTGGCTTAAAAAATCAATAAAAGCCATTAACTGAGCTTTTATCAAGGTCAAATATTTAAACTAGAATTTGACCAGTGGACCAGATGTTGCATCTAGGTGTCTCACTTGAGAGAGCAAATGCTCCCAAGTGGAACATTATGAGACTTAAAACTAATCAATGAGAGCATAGAGACTGCAGTTGTTGGCAGTAATGCCCCTTTAAGCTGACTGCCAATGTGTTAAAAGAGTGAATTGGCACTGCAATGATGCATTGTGATTTTATTTCGACCATTCAACTGAAATGACACAATTACATTTTTCTCTGGGACTCAGTCAGCCATGTCTCGTCTCGTCCTCGCCACAATATCAAGGAACTTTCTCCACTGTGCGCCTCTTCTCCCTTCCCTCTATTGAAATATTATCTCCCTGATGATGCCAACCTAAGTCAATAATTGGCATCAGACCCTATGGATGTTCTTGATCTCTTTATAAACAAACTACACAATATATTAATCATATTGTCACGTTACTCATTAACAAAGAAATACAGGTTGAATTTGGCACTGTCGGCACAGGTTTTTGATGTAGGGTCCTAATTAAGTTGGCATAAAATCTCATAATGAAACATTTTTAGCAACAAACTCACGGACAGAAAAACCTGTTGGGTCTGGGTTGGGCTTAGTTGGTTTTCTCTTGGGCTTGGGCAGGTACTGACAGAAAAATTCAACCTGATCGTGCTCTACCAAAAGTACTGTGATGTCCACTGAAGCATTTCACTTCTCCTCCAGCCTGTCATAAGTGGAAACAACTGCAAAGGTGATGACAGAACAATGATGTTTGTGCTATAGCACAATTGTGCAATATTAGGTCTGTAACACAGGCAGAATAGCAAAGATATTATCCAGTGACTGATTGGCTTGAAGAACATCAGTCGATCATGATAGTATTGTGAATGGAAAGATTTGAAAGTGTGGGTTTGTTGAAGTGACAGAGAGAACTAGATTGTAAGTATAAAGCCAACGTTAAACACACAGAGGAACATGCAAAACTTGAGGGAAGAAATCTTCCTTTAATGTGTAATAATTCTTATAGATAGATTTCCACATGGGATAATCTGAAATCTTCTTTGTAATAAGATTAGTCTTGTGAAACAGGCAGGATTGAGCTGCTGAAAACCCTGCAACCGCTGCTCATAGACTTTAAATTACTTAATTTTAACACACATCAGCCAGTGTCTCAATACTGTTGGATTATCATCGTGGTTCAAGGACATGCCCTCCTGTTTCCCCCTCTTTTATTCTGTCTACAATCTCTTTCCCACTGACAATGGGAGGGGGTCTGTGCTGTGTCAGCATGATGGAAATATGACTGTAGTAAACTAGTCACAGTGTTTTCATTTAATCGCGTAGGATTAGATGGCAAAGTCTCAGTGAGCTTCTTATCAGCCTCTCTCACACACACAGAGCTGAGCCACAACTCTCCAAAGGTTTAATATGTCTTCAAGATTGTGTCTGATAGTGGTAATTGTATTTGTCCTCTTGGGGTATTGGGTGGTGCAGTAATTCCCTGCTCACTGTGTAGGGTCTTTATGCCCAAGTGAAATGTTACTCAGTCTTCCCTACAGTTTCCATTTACTATCTCTATTTATATCCTTGTTTTATGTTCGCAACTATCACTCTTCCTTCCTATCATTCTGTAAAAACAAATTAGAAAGACCAATTTCATATAAATTTTCCACTTTTCAATTGCTGTCCCACAATTCTTTATTTTCCAAGCCTCATGGAAACTGAACCTGAAGTTCCATTAATCCCATCTCAGGTCTATAAACAAGGTCAGGTCCTCTGGGGAAGTAAAGTTTTGACATCGGCTCCTCAACTCCAGATCTCTAGTGACCAAAATATTACATCTTAAAAGACATGTTGCTGAGCCAGCAGATGAAACTTCTTTTAAAAAAGCATCACTGTAGTCTTCATTGCTAGAGGAGTAAAGAGTAACTACTGATGATGTGCCAACAGACGAACAGAAGAAGCCAAATGTGTGAATAGGCTACACCTAATGAAGGAATGTAGAGATTTGAAAGTGTGTTTAAGTTAAAGTGAAAGAGAGATCATGCCAACATCCCACCATGGTTGCCACATGCTAACTTTAATCTAGGCTAACGTGTCAAGCGCCAGTCTTTTTTTTTACATGCAGATAGTCAGACCGTTACAGCCGCAGTTGACCCAAGCAGTCTCTCAAGGAAAAACTTATCTGTTACTCTTATGTCTCTTTACTTGTCTCCCGAAATCTGTGAAGGGTCTTCCTGCACATCACCCTAGGAGAATATTCCAGAACACATACACACACTGCTGCATCCGTTAGAAATCAAGAGGGATTCTGATTATAAAATTGACTTTTCTTTCACATCAAACTTCAACTGGTCCTCCACCTGCTGCAGCTATTTTCTTTTCATAGATCCAAGGCTAAAGTCAGCCACAAACTTTACCTTAGAAAATACTTGGTCAGCCTGCTATTCTCCTGACAGTCACAAGATGTAATTTTGCTTAGCTACTCCTACACTGGGTCAATTGAACACATTCCTACATCATTAACTGAGGTTATCACAAAGGTGCATAAGCACTTACACCGGTAAATGACCAATTCCCTGTTTAAGGCACGGCTGTTTTCCACACTTATCGAACATATCATCAGTCAGTTTCATGAACATATATGCTGTCCAGTGACATGTGACTAACGTTATACCCTCATGTGATGGGCATTGTAAGGTGACATGTCCTTTTATACCTCTGCCAAATCATGAAAATCAAGGCCCAGAAAAATGTGGTTGTTGGTTAACTCTTGTGTTGCATGCAAACTACAGTACTACAGCAAATCCTTTTGACTGACTGTCTTGATATTGTGTTATTTTCTTTTTACATTTTTATAAACGTTCAGCTCAGGGATCCTTCTTCCCCTGATCTTTTAAATAAAATTTGCCTAAAGATCCATACTGTAACTAAAGCAAGCGTATTAAAAAAAATAATCCTCTGATAAAATGATTTAAACATTTTGTAAATGTTAGATGGGAAAATGACATGGTGACATAATTCTGATGATCAATAAATGTCTTTATAAATTTCTTCTTAAACTTTGAAGGGAACAGCGACATTGAACGCTATCAAATGGCCAATAAGAAAATTCCTTTCAAATACGCCAGACCAGTAGAAGAGTGGCTACAAGAGAAAGGTAATTTCAAACAAATATGTATTTTTATTTATGTGTTACGATACTGGTATAATGTTGTAAATATCATCTGAACTTATATAATGTTTGATTTGAGTTGTTTTGTGATGCTCACATCAACACAGAAGATGCCACATCGATGGATCTTTATGACTTCTTCATACAAACAAAATACTATTAAACTTAGTTTAATTGTTTAAATAGAAATCCTGTGGGCGGATATTTACATATCGAACTAAGATACTAAATAAGTGTAAATCAATGAATGAATAAATTGTAAAATAACTCATTATATAATAGAACTAAATTCATTTTTTAAACAAATTGAGAAGATATCTCTCACAGAATCAGACTTAAATTGTGTAAGTGCAACAACCAGTGCAAGGTGGTAGGTCCTGGCTACAAACTGTGGGCATCTAAACACTAAGCTGCCAACATGGTTCCAAGAAGGCCAAGTGCGCAAAGGCTAAATCTGTGGCTTTATAATTGAAACAGCTGAGCCAATCACAGTGAATTATGACATCACTGATGCTGATGATTGCTGATGATGTGACAAAACAGAAATACACGAAACAACTGTTACAACAGGCTACTGAGTTGTAACTAAGCATCCTGATATGACCACAGGTACATATGTTATTTTGTAGCAGCCTGTTGATGTAATCACAGTTAATACTGTGGACTTGATGTCACATCACTTTGGCACATCTTAGCTTTACCATTGTATCTGTCCTGCCATCTTTACATAGCTGTGGACAATGGACACTGAAATAATCTCTCATTAGAGTTAGCAAACCAATGCAGAATACTTTAATAAAATTAAGTAACATTTTATATACATATATACATACATCTTCCACACAGGCAGAGAAAATGTATTCAAAGTTCAGAAAAATATTGCTGCAGAGCACTACTACCTCTGGTTGTTGTGACTCCATGTTAATAATGCCTTTTAGTCGTGTTGCAAATGAACTCTGTAACTACAAAGAGGTATATTAAAATTGTATTTCCTCAGTTGAATACATATTCCATGTGGATTTCTCCTTCAGGGCGGCAGTTGACAATTTTCAACACTCAAGCATCAGTCGCTATTGGAGGTAGTGATCATGGCCGGCCCTTTCAGGGTCAACTGTCTGGCCTTTACTATAATGGCCTCAAGGTGTTGAACATGGCCGCTGAGGGTAACCCTAACATCAAGATCAACGGCAGCGTGAGGTTGGTAGGTGATGTGCCCAGTGGGGCAGGCTCAGCCAGGACCACGGCCATGGCCCCAGAGATGTCCACAACCTTCATAGAGACAACTACCATGATGTCAACCACCACTACACGGAAACACCGGTCCTCCTCAACTGTACAGGTACTGTCGAACGTTCATTATAACTTTGCAAAAAGGGATCAGACATATGACTGGAGACATTCTCAGTATGATTGAAGTTGACTAATAAACAGCAATCAGCCATGTGTGTATATGCTATTGTTAGCTTCACATGGAGCTCTTGTTTACAAAATGGAAAGTCATATACATGTTGCTTGGCATTCAAGAGGTTAACTCAAGCACCATTAGACTAGGCCAGTAGACGCTATTCTACGTTATTGTTGGTATCCTGAAGTCACAGAGGTGTCACGAGAAAACTACGACGAAAACAAGAAATGTTATAAGATGCTGCCTGTCCTTCGAATAAACAGATGGATTATATTCATCGTCTGAGAATTAAATGAGAGGAAGCAACAAAACAATTGATACAATTTATAAAAGCATGCAGGCAGCACAAAGACATTAAAAAAGTAAGCTAATGTATCTGTAAGGTGCTGTGAATTTGTAGGCAACATTAATATTAGTTTCCATCTGCTCTCTTAAGTGTTTCTAATAGGATGAGTCAGGAAGTGTAAAGCAAAACGACAAAACCAAGCGAAACCTACCACAGCTCAAGGATGACGTTCACATCTGACACCAGAGATACTTTTGACAGAGAGATATAGGGTTCCTTGCGCTTATATGACCCCATTAAGGTCATGTGATATTATATGAGCCATCTCCATGGCAACTGATCAAACCCATATAAACTAAGGGGGATAGTTAAGAGAAAAAAAGTGAACCTTGAGTTAAGATCTTTTTGTCACACAATTGTTTCCAAGGTCAAAGTCCTTCTCACCTTCTAACTTCCCTTGTCCATTTCCCCTCGTCTTTCCGTGTCTCCTTTGTTTTTTTCTCTTTGTGTTTGGGTATCTTTGCTGCGGCTGTGACCTCTTGGCGACCTATGTTGTGGCCGCGAAGCATCCATCAGATGACATAGTGTCATCCGCAGAGTGTTCGAGCGATGACGAAGACCTGGAGGAGTGCGAAACTAGCCATGCAGGTGGGCTAGGTTAGTTTGAATTTGCTTGCTTTCTTTGTGCTTTCACTCATCTCTGCACTAGAGGATGAATACATCCTCAAAAGCATCACAGCCCCATGGTTAGACAAAGTGTAACTTCATCAAACCAGCCAGTGTGGTAATCGTAAGCATTGGTAAGAAAGCTGCACTGTACCTTAACTAATCCAAGGAAAGCTGGATGATTAAATGCCATGTGCAAATTCAAAAAAACAGTCCAGTTAATATGTTGCTAGTTGACACAAGAGTCAGAGAAGGTAATTAATTAATATCATGAGCTACACTTGCACATGGGGTCTTCCAAAGTAGTTAACATGGTCACCAGTGCACATACAGATTTTGTCTGCTAAGAGGAATAATAAGGGTTAGCACATGTCATCATTAATGTGCAAAATCTGCATGCTGGTGAACCATGTTCTCTGCACTGATGCTGCAACATGTGTTTGAGTTCACTGCTCTGCAAACGTTCATCTTTAAAATAACACACATTTGACAGTGTCTTTAAAAATCTAAAATTCTTTTCAGCTAAATATTCAGCGTGTTGTCTCGACCACATTGATACATTTTACATTTTCATTTTCAATTGTGTTTTATTTGCATATTAAGAGGCTTGTGTTGGTACATGTAATAGAGAACAGATATCATTGAATTTCTGTGTACAAGCTTCCTTTCTTTTCGGGTCATACTTTTGCTTTTTTAGTTGTACTTGTTATTCTGTCTTTTTTGTATCAAAATATTTAAGGAAAATTCTAAACATTCCAGAATTATGATACCTCAAACAATTTGAAAGAATTTGGGAATTTCCATATTTTAGTAATTCTAATTTCAGTAGGAAACAGCAAACAGGCATGTTGTCACTTTCATACCGAATAATAATAATACAAAATATATTTTATTTCTTTTTTACATGTTTTATTTTGAAAGCCTGTTTTTTAAAAAAAGAACATAGTTTTAAGAAATAATGTTTATTTGATTGCTCTTGTAAGTCATTTACATAGAATTAAACTGGGTAGCTTTAACTCAACCATGCACCAAGTGCTGCTGTTGGGTGTCAAGATTTTGTCAGTCTCTCGAGTAATATGTCAAATCACAATTAAAACAGTAAAGGAAACAGATTTAAAATCATATACATTATAATAGTACATTCTATTTCTCAGACCTTCAACTTTATGAATTGATTTATCTGTGTTAACAAGCTAGATGGAATGAGTGTGAGGGAATGCCCCTCCATGACACTCCAAAAGTAAAGAAGAATGTTTGCTTTATTTTAGGTTTCAATATTTCCCTGAAAGTATTCGTCTCAATTTCATTATGATAACATTTACACCCATACTGGCTGAGAGTCTTAGTGCTGTTTGCTCGGTTCTCGTTGAAGAAGGCCATTCCCAAATTTTTCCAAATCGCTCAAAGGTTGAGGTGTCGACGGATTCAAAGCTGTGCTGTGTAGCCTGAGATTAGCACTGGGATTCGTGAAGAAAGACAAAGACAGGGCCCCTGTCATCCAGTCATGTGTTTACACAGAAATTCACGCCATTCTAACACCTAACATCACGTTGACAGTGGCATGCTTTGATTTCAAGTTTCCTTTGTTCTTTTTGGGAGTCACTGCTATATCCTGTTTAGGTTATCTCTCTCTTCTTTTTTTTTGAGACATGATTGCCGTCTATTCGCCACTCATCTCGAAACACATTTTTGCATTTTGGCCTCATCATTTGTGGCATGATATTTGGTGGATGTTAATTGTTTCCACATATACTCTGGAGTACCATGTGGTTTTGTACCATGCAGCTTTTAATATTAAAATCTTTTTTTTTCCAAAGCAAATAAAAACGCAAAAAAATGTTTTCTTGCCATCAACGTTTTTTGTCCTGAACATGAACACTTCCTATATGACAAACAGCTATAGATAGAAAACGTACATCACTTTAAATTGAATAATCACTCCCTAACTCTCTTTTCCAATATTCCATATTCCAATGTGGATGGCAAAAAAAGATTTTTTTTGCCACAAATTCTTGTCTTTCCACTATAATTTTCATTGGTACTATGATTTTGTGAACTCTTAAGATCACCTTCCTAAGGGTCAGTTCTTTGCATGCTGTTTGAGGCTTTACACCACTTAGTCACCCATGCACACCCCCTGCCCCTAACATTTAGACAACTTTGGTTGCTTTGTCTGCACTGGTATTTAAGTTGGAAATATTTCTTTCTTTTTTTTGGGCGGTCGTAGCATCATCGAATGTCTTGGAATGTTGTCTTACCCACACTTTCTTTATTTAGTCTGTGTGGCTGTTGTCTGTTTGGAGAAGTTATTGAGTGATTCTGTGCTCTGTTGTGAATCTGTCGTCTCCTCTCTATATATTTCATAAGATGGCATTGGGTTAGGCTCTGTCACTGACAAATATAACAAACCTATTTAATAAGATCCTGTTTTAAAATGCAGTTTCAAATAAAACATATTTACCAATCATAACTTTATGTTTGCACTAAACCTGATACATTACAAAAATGTGTCTACCATTCCCTTTCGTAGATATCTCTAAAAGAACTGAAATGCTTTAAAAAGCAAGAGCAAAAATGTTTGATCCCAAAAGGGTGCATCTTCAGGTAATGCCTGAAACTACAGTTTTACCTTTTCACTTTTTAGCAACAATAATTGTGATAACAATCAATTTTTGTTTGGCATAAAAAAGGAGGAGCAATAAAAATAGACACCTACCTCAGACCTGTATTAACAGAAATAAAACCACTGTGCTATGTATAGGGTGCCGTCATAATTGAATTCAAACTCATCAGTGATAAATAATATCTGCTTTGATCCCCCGTTCACTTCAGGGGAAAAAAATGCAATACGTGAAGACAATTTTTTCAGTAAGACCAAAACACCTGGGAGGTAACACTACAGCCACACACTCATTAGTAGCAATGGTCTGAATGTGAAATGAGTCCCCCATAGTGAGGACCCTGCAGTGAATTATCACTGCGCTTCCCTCGGCTCCCCTGGAGGCAGTCATTAACAGACACTGGAGCGTTAGCAGTTAAAGAGCCAGGGAGTTCTGTCAGGAGTACAAATACTGAGATAAAATAAACTGAACATTGGTTTTCTATTTATCAGGCGGACCACAAACACAACGCTAAATTAATAATAATGCAACATAATGACTGATGTGATAAGGTGCACACAGTGGATCAGTATTATGACCTTATTAACGTGATAAGGCCATGAAATACAGTTAGATAGCTTAGACATTTATTACAGCTTCTCTGCCAATGTCATTACAAAATAAAGTGTTTCGTTATCAGTGACTCCAACTCAGTCTTGAGTGCCTTAGCATCCCAGACCTTGTGTTACCTCATGTAAATATCAGGCCAATGAGGTCATTACAGTGAGGAACATCGACCTACTAATTCCACAAACGTCTGTCTGTATGCGGAACAAACTCGTTTTGTTGCTGCTATGATTGACAATGAGCTGAACTACATAGCTTTAGTTATAGAAAGTTGTAAACTTGGGTCTGAAGATTGCTTAACAGACCGATGAAATAGCTTACATGTATTGAATGAAAAAATAACACCAGCTTCTAACTTCACTCTGCAACATAGACTGTATATAAAAAGATCGGCAAACAACAATGAGCATAGAGACAATAAAGAAGTTTATTCGAGGAGGACTCAGAAATGACAAGGAATAATTCTGAAGTAGCTACAACAGGACAAGCAAACAGCTCATTCCTACAGGCCTGCCCTCAAGTACCTGCTTGGTAGTGAAGGGCCTACTTTGCATATAAATACAGTACAGTATATAAATACAGACCTCTTACCTTGAACCAGCAACATTTACAATGATGACAAACAAGTCATTCATAAACAAATTACTGAAGCGCCTTTATCAATAGCAAGTGGTTTTCTTAGTAGTTCATTAATCAATCATTTAATTACCCACTAAATAGCAATAGAATCTGTCTTGGACTCATGTTGTGTTGGTGAACCGGCCCTATTAATAAATCCCCAGTGAGACATCCACAAGTATTGACTATTCCCTACAGCCCACCTCAAGGTTTTTAATACATTTCCTACCTACTTTTCAATCACTAGACTCTACTCATTTTCACTTGAGCATAGAGGTGTCAGACATGTGCCATCTTATGGAATTCCTCTCTGATTCTCATTTTGACCTACATGGAAACAACACATGTAGGTTGCATTCGACAAAATATTTTAATTATATGTCAAAAGACACTTTAGAAGTTTAAGCTGGTATCCATAATATTCTTCAATGAATCTTTATGTATCTTTCAAAATTGTGTAGTAATCCTTAAACTAAACCACTGAACAAACCGCGAGTGCTGATTGTCCCAGAGGAGTGCTGCTGCTCTGATACTGGTTTACTGTTCTTCTAATGCACATCCGTGCAGTGTTTCCATGCCCTATGCACAAATATATGCTTCCAACTTTGTGGGGACAGTTTGGGAAAGTCCCTTTTCTGTTCCAGCGTGCCTGTACTCAGTGCACAAAGCAAGGTCCATAAAAGCATGGTCGGTTGAGTTTGCTGTGGAAGAACCTGATTGGCCCACACAGAGCCCTGATCTCTACCCCATCAATCACATTTGGGATGAACTAGAACGGAGATTGCGAGCTATGTCCTCATGTCCAACATGAGTGACTGACCTCACAAATAATCTTCTGGACGAAAGGGCAAACATTCCCACTAATATTCCCGGTAGTTGCAGAAAGCCTTCCCAGAAGATTGGAAGCTGTACAGAGGGGACCAACTCCATATTAATGCCTATGGATTTAGAATGGGATGTCATAAAAGCTCCTGTAGGTGTAATGTGTAGGAGTCCCAATACGTTTGTCCTTATAGTGTCTTTTTTTTTGTCCTTGTACTTTGACCACTAATTGATTAGCTCCTAAACTTGATCTGTAGATACCCCCCACAGTAAAATTCCCCCCAAGTTAGGTAATAATCTGTCCCTAAATTGTTAAAATGTTTTGTGCAAACACACACATCAGAGTTAAAACAATACCCTACTTCTGGCTACCTCAAAAAGTTGGACCAACTATAAACTGCTATTTAGAAATAGTCATGAGCTGACATGTTGCTTCTCACCTTTCATGGTTGGATGATGGCAGTAATCGAAGCACTACATATTCAGTCTTTATATTTTCATGCACCAAATCAACACTCCCATCAACCCCCTGATTTGGAACCAGGTTCCTTGGTTGGAACAGGTTTTAGCTTTGGCTGGTTCTGATAAACAAGCTGTCAACCTTTGGAGCACGCCCTCCACTGCTGCACAGTGTTTATGGATATCAGCATTAAGCTTGTCGTTTGACTCTTTAATTCTACTTTGAATCCTGAAGAAACTGCATTCCACATCTAGTACATAACACAGTATTATCAATATATGTTGGTTTTTTGTTTTTTTCCCTTCAGTGTCCCCCACTGCTATGAGTTAATCCTGAGCTGTGTCCCAATTGCATACTGCACTTAAAATTTGACTTGGGTTTTCTGGGTGGGGGGACTGGGGTAAGCAGTGCGTTCACACTGGCACAGTAACAAATTGGATTCACATACCAAGTGCAGTGATAATGGATACCATTGTATCCAAGTAGAATCCTGACCGTAGCTTCATAAAGTTGCAGTTGGACAGTCTTGCATGAATGTTGAATCACATGACAGTTCTTGCCAGTTCCAACTTTCACATGACCTCCCTCAGTGATCAATTGTTTTTCATAGTATTGGGATTGGGACACAGTGTCCGTCTCCTATTTTTCTAACATCAGTCTGCCTTACCTGCCCTCAGTTTGCTGTGTTGTTTCTTTTCTACTCTCCCTAAATGCAACTTACTTTAAGCATGCATCAACATCCTGCAGTACGACTAAAACGAAACCAAAAATGAATAATAGTAACCCATTCTCAGCCAGTACCGTCTCCCTCTAATGTACACCCAGACTGCACGGCCGGTTCATGTTTAAAGACTAACATTACAGATTTGTCATCCAGAAAGGCATGAGAGAGGAGCCCGTCCTCGAGTCGAGTGCCTCTCTCACCATGTCTGTTTCCTATTGTGTGCATCTGGTTGTAGTGTGTGCAAAATTTTAAATGGCTTTGTTCTTTCATCTTAACACATATCATTTAGTAGTTTTAACTGGTCATACCTTTTGCATTTATCCAATTGATCGCTGGCATTTTGGTTCTGATTATGGTTTTTGGCTTATTAAGTATGTTTGGTTTGTTTTTTTGTCAATCAGATAATATTCAAATGATAGTGTGGAATATTTTTTGATATAATTTGACTTTGTGATTTGGAACTACTTCAGTGACTAACTTGTGTGTTTTATTCCCTTCAGTATTATTTCTTGGCAAATATTGAACACAAAAAAAAAGAAAAAGGTCAAACATATGCGCTATCATCTCCACCACTGGTGTTTTTTAATTGTAAGCCCAAACCCACAAATTGGTATATGAAGCAGTTCCAGATGTACTTCTCACATACCTTCCATTTCTTTCAGATTTTTTTAATCTATCTTTACGAAACAAATTAATCGTTGCTGAATAATATTTTGACTGTAAGACAAAAAACAAATGAATTGCATGGCTAAGAAGTTGCAGTTTAGGGTTTGTCAGACTTGTCAGTGTTAGATTTCTTCTGTTCTTTTCTGTAGATGGGCATGTATATTGCTCATTGTTTGTATATCCCCATCCCTTCCTTACAGCCAAAAGCTCTAATGCCGCCCGACCGCTTCGTACTGCCTTTACATGGACATGGCAACTGACTTACACTGTCACCCTCATCACCTTCATTTCCTATGTAGTGTGTTCATAGGTCCCACCCCTTCTTCACCTTCTCCCTTGTCTTTAGAGATATGAAAATATGAAAGTCATTTATCCATTCTACACTAAAGATCAAATGACAATTTAAGCAAAAACTGTAACATGAATAGATTTTAGATAATATTGAAGTCTATTGCAATGGAAAAAAAATGTAGATACACATTTTTTTGTAAAAGGAAATGATTTACCAGGAAAAAGAAAAACACAGAAAAAAAACAGAATTATGGTGTTTATTTTTTATGTTATGTGGTGTGGATGTATGTGTTGTTGCCTCCCTGTACCGTCATGTTTTAAGATAGAAAAAACTCTACAATGGATAAAAATGATATTTAACGGTACCAAGTGGCTATCCAACAGTCTTACACAACCTTTCCTTTGTAAATTGTTTTCTTCATGCCTAAATCATGCGGGCAATTTGATGATGTAAGTTGTAAATCTGCAGTACATATGTATCTCTTCTTGTTGAATTGTTTTTTTGTTTAACTTTGTTTTAAAGATGCAGTTTGTTAATTGGGAGAAGTGGGAGAAAATCTAAATGTTCATTCTCATGTATCTTACACTTAAAGCAAAGTGTGTAATGGACACCGTATGACTACTATGAAAAAAATCTGGAATTAAACAAACAACTTAATGAATAAATTACTATGGCATTAAATGCACAAAAACTACTTTTGTATCAATAACGTATTCATTTATTTATGTTTATAAAAATGGAAGATTAAATGTTAAAGTCCTTATTTTAGGGACTTAATAAAGATAATAATACTTAATTACAGAAATATGTATTTGTAATTACAGAAAGATTAACATAAATATCAGTTTAGTTCACATGTTAATTAATCACTATGTACTCTATTGATAATAAATATATATAATTATATATATATATTTACACATTGATTGATTCAGCAAGTCACTTATCTAATTTTTTATTTTCCTCATATTTAAAATCAGCAAAAGAAAATGTAACATATGATTCCACTCACTGAACCCCTGTGGTACAATTACAGGATTTGTTCTTAAGAAAATCATTTAGGCGAAGCAGCACTTGTTCCGATATTTCAAACTGCATCTGCGATCAAGCTGTGAAAACTGACAACTGAATCTTATATTGTGTTTATTGTTTGATATTATAGAATAAAATTGCATTTGTTTGATCTACAGATTTGTGTGCTTGTGAATGTATGTGTTGTCTTTGTGTGATAATATGTTTGTTAAATATTCCTTTTGTTGGCATGGAGTATGAAATGTGCATCAAAGATTCAGTATGCATATGCTTGATGGCAGTAGATATTTTGCTTGTCAATGTTAAAATGAATGTTCACTCAAATGGTACCTCCTTGATAAGACAATCAAATGCTTCACTTCAAAATGGGTTTCAGTGTCTTTCCTTTTGTCACGTTGGAAATAAGAGTTGCACCCAGCTGGCACTGAACGCAGCCATGCTGTAGTCAAAGAAAACACACTATTTGCACATTCAACACTTAAAACAGGATCTCCAAAGACTGAGGAGAATAATGTATCACTGCTAAATGGATCAAAAAAATATGCAGTGTTACAGTGCAACTTAATTACATTGTTAAAATGTTGTTTTTTTGTAGACTTTTTGTTGTTGCTGATTTATAAAGCCATGATTGAAGGTATTAGTCCATTCTGGCCACTTTGTAGCAGCCACGCCTGATGAGCCACCATGTGGTTTTCATAGAAGACAATGATCAATCATTATTTAGCATGAAGTCAATCTATATACTAATGTAATTAGCTTTGCCACAGTGACCAGATGAGGCAAGAGTACTCAGTTATTCAGTTAATTTATTTTACACGCTGCTTTAATTTAATTAAGTTACAAATACCAACGCACTTATTGGGTGGACAGTTGCTATTTGTTAGTAATTACCAACAATGCACTGTAAATACAATGCAGGCTTGCATTTTCCACATCACTATTGTGTAATTCCCTTATTTGACCAGGAGTGGCTTCTAAAGTAGTTGTGATGTCCAAAATCATGCATCCATACACATGCAATTTAGATGTTATGTGAGCACAAAGAGACTTTCATCAGAAAGACTTTGAACTGTGAGGTTGGTTGCTCTGTAGTCGAATCTAAGGAGGCCGCCACTGTGGCAGACACATTGCAGCATTCAGATTCAGTTTCAATATTTATGATTTCAAGTATGAAGTAAGTGCAGGTACATATTTACGGTTATTTGATCTTCTTACTGTAAGTCCAGTAGTTCATAAGGAGTGAGCATTCAGGTGACATACTGTAAACCTAAAGGTAAAGTTAGAGTTAAACAGGTTTTTCTTGGTCACAGAGCTGTTCAGCCCCTTGTAGACAAATGTCGCGAATTTGCCTCAAACCCCTTTCCGGTCTTTTTATCCCACTAATGCCTGATGATGCAAATACTACACATACCACGAAGGTATTGGAAGTACTCTGCCGCCATGTAGTGGTCGGAGTGGAAAATACATACTAGCCCCTTGGGACTGTGCAGCAAAATTATTTTGAGGTATTAAGCTGTATTCGAAATACTGTGATGATGGAACAGCAATGATTGTACAGAAACATATGGTGTTATTCAATTTCCAGCAAAAGCAGCATCAATATAATAATCTACATACCAGAGACTGGAAAATGTGTTAAATTACGGCTATGCCCCATTATGTCTAATGTCTCAATCTATTGTATATGCTTTATTGAAATTAACAATCTCAACTTATTTAGCATCTGTATGACAGCCAAAAACACAAATAATATATATTTTTTTATAATTGGAAATTAATACGGCCTATTTCCTGAAATTTGCAGATTTGAAACTGACTATAATTAAACTATTATGCAGAATGGATGGTGTTTTGTGTTCAATTTTAGGTTATGATTATGAATAATTTGTTTTCATTACTCAATTCAGATAATTTGCACATGGCTGTTGACTTTGTATATAATCATTGGGTGCTTAATTGATTTAAAGATGTGCATCCCTTTTTTAAAATCAGCCCCAAATGAAATCAGATATCTGTATCAAGAGGCAGGGGTTATATTTCACATACAATCTGAGGTGAGGTGGCCACACAACCAAAGAACAGCTCTGTATCTGAGAAATGTTTGTTAAACTATAACTGCAGTGATCAGACCTGTGAAAAAGAGGTTTAAGATGTTGTGAGAGCCACTGAGACGTGACACTGCTGAGTCGGTCATTTCTATTATGATATAACTCATATGTATCTTTCTATCTGTTTCAACAGTAGATTGATCGGAATTAGTGGTGTAGATCATTCTTTCAAATGAGAGTTTTTTCTTAATATTAGTCCTTGCTTTCTATTTCATTATTAAATGAAGGAAAATAGCATTGACAACACCATTGACTAAAACCACTCTGGGCACTTTTTAAACCCTTTGAGTTTAGCATAAATATTTCCTGTAAAGAAGCAACCTAGAACACAATTAACAATCTGCCTCCTGTTTACATACATGTCTAGTGTTCATGAATGTTCATGTGATATGACAGGCATGTGTAGACAGAGATAATTTCTGATATAGAACACTATTTTAAATGAAAACATATTGTTTTGAACATATACCAGAGAAAGCATAAAAGATATAACCAGAGTGAGCCTGTTGACCATAAAGAAAACTTTGCTCTGTCCTTCTGGCTCATCCTCACAGAACTCTTAAACCTTTTGAAATTTATACTAGAAATATGTCACTTTACTTCTGATATGCTGTTGTTGCCTGTTTTGTTTTTTTGTCAAGATACGTCTAATATTGCATATTTCACAAAACTCGCAAGATGCCTTCTAACCTGTCTCTCTCTAACCTTAGGAGCTGAGTTAGTCATCCCAGTACTTGAGGATCCATTAGCGCAACCCTCTGTAGCTCCTCGTGCACCCTTCATTCCCACACCCTCAACCCACCACCCACTCCTCACCATTATTGAGACCACCAAAGAGTCCCTGTCCAAGGCCACTGAGGCGGGGGTACCTTGCTTGTCGGACCGAGGCAGCGATGATTGTGATGATGATGGCTTGGTGATATCGGGGTATGGCTCTGGGGAAGCATTCAAGTCTAACCTGCCCCCTACTGATGATGAAGATTTTTACTCGACCTTCTCCTTGGTAACAGATAAGACCTTGTCCACGTCAGGCTTTGAAGGTGGCTACAAAGCTCACACACCCAAGACTTTTAGACCTAACAAACCTTCAGTCTCCAGACGCAGTAGGACTACCTCTACCGCCATACTACTAACCGCCGACCAGAGCCGCACCACCGCCACATCTGCCTCCACCGCAACCCTCCACAATGCTCCGGCCAAACAGCCGGCCGGCAAAATGAATAACCGCGAGCTAAAACCCCAGCCAAACCTAGAGTTGCTTCCATTGCCCACATCCTTTGAGGTAGACAGCACCAAGCTGAGGGGCCCATTAATAACCTCCCCAATGTTCCGTAATATACCCACAGCACACCCCACAGAGCCGGGCGTCAGGCGAGTACCAGGGCCCTCGGAAGTGGTCCGTGAATCTAGCAGCACCACCGGGATGGTCATCGGAATAGTGGCGGCCGCTGCCCTGTGCATCCTCATCCTCCTGTATGCCATGTATAAGTACAGGAACAGGGATGAAGGCTCCTACCAGGTGGACGAGAGCAGGAACTACATAACCAACTCAGCTGTACAAAGCAATGGCGCTGTGATGAAGGACAAACAGCAGAGCTTGAAAGGCAGCAACAAGAAACAGAAAAATAAGGATAAGGAGTATTATGTGTGACTGTGAGACTTTGATGAACACAAGAGAATGAAGGAAGAAAGCACTAAGAGAACATTTACTTATCAGTTTCCTTGTGAGGAGCTATGACAAATGATGGTATTAACATGGAACTTGAATAAACGTATACTGTGCTGAGTAGATGAACTGATGAAATGTACTGTAATATAAAGCACACTTACTATTGTAAGCATAACGACAAGGCTAAATAGCAACTTTAGAGATCTCATACTTCTATCTGGTCAGAGACGTTGTCAGTATAGAAATATTTCACAGCTACACCATTCTCCTAAGTGACTTTTAGAGCTATGTGATCCTTGGCATTAAACAAAAAAAAACATTTTTGTAAAATTCTTAATGGCAAAAGGCTCATAATCTTCAACATTTTCAGCATGTAAGCAACATGTAGTGCTTCAAAACGAGGGGTCAGGCACATGATCACTGTAAAAGTAAAAAAGGACTGCTGTACCAGAATATGACAAATTTCTATGGTTTATACATAATACAAGTGTGGTGTCTTACTTATTTTTTGCTTCAAGCAAAATGGAAAAAATTACAAAATGAACAACAAGGAAAAAAACCTGTTTCTGTGTATAAAATGAAACCAAGTGAGTAAATTGCCGTGGGCAGAACTCAGAATCTGTTCTGCTCTGGCATCTGATTCACCACAACTATTCTCATTGTCTGCCGGACAGAGCGACTGTCAGCTCTGTGGAGAGAAGTGGAAAGTTCTGTTGGTAAAAAGAAAGTTATTGTGAGATGCATGCCATCCTACTTCTAAAGTAAAGTACAGTATGGTAAAAGTCCAGTATACAGTGTTCGACTTGGACCACATTCTCTTTAATGACAAAACACGTTGTCATCAAATCAGAGCTCTCAGCCCAATTCCCCTCTTTCAGAACCCTTCAAACTGCTAACCATGAAAAAAAAAAAAAACATCTCTTAAAGAAAAGGTCTATTATTGGTGCACATCCAAATGGTAGTTTTATCTTTTTGACAAATTGTATGTTGGTTCATTGCCTATATCGTTTTTCTATGGAGGTGTCAGGAGGAAGACAAATGCAGTACTACAAAAACTGTTAACAGATGTGTATACAAAAATAAATCTAATGTTGAAAGTGTGAACTCTATCTGCTGTCACAGTCAGCTGTGTCAAAAAAACACAAGAAATTTGTTTACATATTTTATTACACACTAGCTGTTGTACTTTGTAGGTAGGAAATTGTACATATACCATGACAGTTGTAATTTTTTAGTACCTCTATTGTACAGACTGAAGATATGGTTTAACAGCGTATTTGACATGATGAAATCTATTAACTGTTACTTTACATGGAGAAAGACTTTAATCAGACTGTGGAGAATCATATTGATATTCATAAAGAATAAAATGTATTGTTAGCCTAGAGATCTAACCAGAGATGTTTCTAAAGTTGCATGAATATTTAACTACTTGCAGTTGTCCAACAAATACAAGGTGACCTTCCTTCTGTATTATGGCTTTCTTGTTCTGGGTTCCACTAGTGTCGTTTATTTTTGAATAAAGAATAAAGTCAGAGTTATGACAAAGACAGAGAGACAGAGGCTATAATGGATGGGGCTTTACAATTCTTTTTAATAAAAAGCTAAAATGGTGTCTTTTAGGTGTGACTGCTCACCTCAAATCATTGTCTTGTCACTTCTTTATCGCTACTTCTTGTTTTGACACATTTTTATCTCCCTTTTCTGTTTCCATTTTAAGCCATTTTCATTTAAAGATTTGAGTGTGAGCCTTTTTTTGTCAGGGATTTACATATTTATGTTACAATTGTTAAATTCCATAACCCTTTTTTCACCAGATTCCTAGCAAATAAAACATTTTTTTTCTTCTTAAATCATACTGTAGGCCTTGGATAATCTGAAATCTATGGTTCCTCATGGCGATACACTGCCACTTTGACATTTGCCATGATTCCCTCACAGAATCATAAAGACTGTTTATAAAGCTTGACAATGTGTGTCAACTTCCAACAACGTAACAAAAGTGAAGCCAAAATATCTCGGACACAGGTGCTGCCATCTTGCCCCGCTGATATCATTTGGAGCCAGAGCCTGAGCCATCATTTGCGCAGTAGGGATTGTGAAGTGGAGCTGCGATGTAGCTTGATACGTGCACTCAATAAATCACAGGTCAGTGTCAGATGTCAGCCATGACACTTCACTCTGTTTTATCTGTAAATGACTTATATATGACTATTACTGCAGCCAGCCACCAGGGGTCAATCAATATTTTTAGGCTTAGACAATCTGGTCTACAGAGGATTTCCTTGATTGGTGTCACCAGCTAGTTCTGCCTTTACTGCTGTCGTCTAGCAACAGAGCTGCAGGTAGACATAACTGAAAAATGTTAATGCAACAAGGTTTTTGGGTTCGACACCACAGCAGAGTGTATCCCAGGATAGGTTGGCCTGGGAAGGATCCACCCTTCGTTTCTCGGGGATGGAGGGGCGCTTATGTCTGCTGCATTTGAAGGAGCCTTCGAAATGCAACAGTGTAGTTGAACCACTGTGACACAATTGGTCTTAAAATTAATAAATTAAGACACAGCTTATGAGGAAAGAGAAAATGAGGCAGATTTAAAGCCCCTTTTACCATTTTAAGCCCAATTTCTCTATAACTTGAATTGTTAATGATCAACATGCTAAATTGCCTTGTTAAGTCTGTGTACCAAATATTCCTTCTAGTGGGTTACAATGGTGGACAGGTGTGACCCCATGTCTCTAACCCTACTCAGACAATATGGCTTTACATGACGATGGGAGTCTGGACCTGTTAGCAGCTGTCTGATCACAATCAATTCTTCATCAATGGAGTGTGGATATGAAATTCAAATCATGATTGATTGTTATTAATGGGCCCAAAATGCGTCAAAAACATTACTCACATCATTCAGCCTCTCTCCCTCTCTCTCTCACACACACACACCAGGTATCTCTGCAGGATCCAGATATGACTCTACTTAATAACTATTATTATAATAGTAGTATACAGAAGTAGTATATTATAATTATAGATTCGATATATCATTGCAGGGAGAAATAAGAAGTTGTCTAGGATACAATGAATTGTTGGATGCCTTTGACCATAACTAAGTTCTGTGCCTCAAGTCTGCCGACTCCAGAATCCTGTATCAGTGGGTGGAATTGAAATTGCATATAAGCCTCATCGCAAAGTGAACATTGCTTAATGGCAAAGGTTTAGAATTCCATGTACAGTGACCCGCAGAACCTCCTCATCACTTTTTAAAAATCTATAATTATCGAGGTGCAGTCTGCTGTTAAGGCTTATGAGAGGGAACAGATGGATCCGCTCAAGCTGCTTGACTATTTAATGAGGCTTATAAAGTCTGTCTGCGACAGAGTCATTAACCCAAGGGCAAAAATGTATGCGTTTTTAAGAGCCAATAGATGGACACATCTCTCCCTACTATTCTCCACACTTGAGTCGAAGGCACCACAGCTGAACGTCTCTCCTGAGGACGACTGCATACGAAGGAGATGTGCTAGATGTGGGGGAGAGCATGGTTACAAGCCTTATAGGATGTTGTCCAGCCGCAGTTGACAATATTATTCATCAGCAGAGGTCTCCTGTGCAACAGAAATTGTAGGAAACAACAAACATCATGGTATTCTGGGCTGAGGTGAAAGAAATCACTGGAATGCAGCATTAACCTATACACTGATAAAAAATGTCCTGCCTGATCTACCTAAAAAAATCAAGGGAACTTTTTGCATTAAAACATTAGTTAGTTCAAGCAAGATTGGCACTGCATGAAAAGAAGCGTTTGTGTCAATCTGTGTCGCAGGAAAGTGTTGGCACATCCTTCGGTTAACGACTTTCACACGTATCTGCAGGCAGCAAAGGAAACTCTCAAGTTTCCTGCAGTTGTCAAGCCTGAGAGCTGTTGTGAGGTGACCCCCCTGCTCCTACGCCTAGAGGACGCTTTCACATGCAAATGACAATGCTCTGAGCTTCACAAATGCAAATCAGGATAGTTCCCCTCAGAGCAGATAACACCTTTTTCTAAGAGTAAACAAAACTATCTGGCAGAGTGAACCAGGCGGAAAATATATATAAAACCTGAAATTTTAAATTGTTCTTAAATAAGTAAGTGTGCTATAATGAATTACATTGTATACCACGAACAAAGGTCAATGCTGTCAAATTAAACAATGCACTTTATTTCAAATTTTTATCGTCATCCAAAACAATCCTGAATCTCAACCACTGTACAGAATGGCATGATTACAGTCACTTTTTCAATTTTGCTGGTTAAATGCACAGAGGATTTGTTAACCACACCTCTACCAGCAAAGAAATTATGCTGGGTATGATCATCTGTGTCCTGTAAGCTCCAAACTTCTACTGGCTTTCCATAAAAATATCTGTCCTCCCAAAATACTGGCATCAAATTCACATGTCAATGGCAAACTAAGCTGTTTTCCATGAATTATAAATGCTACCTTTTCACCACTACTTTCAAAATTGCTATGAAACATTCATTGATTTAATGATTTATTTTTTCAGTGTAATATTTAATCCCCCATGGACTGCACAGTGACAAAACACAGCAGCTGGCTGTTTGGCTACAACATACATCTCCACTCAGTTTGATTATTATTTTAAATATAAAGAAGACACAATATAGAGCTGAAATTCCTTCATAATTTGAACTTCAACTGTCTAATTGTTGTTATTAAACTTTCTCAGTATTCCATTAAAACAGTCAACACTTTTATCCAAAGCGACTTACAATAAGTGCATTCAACTATAAGGTTACGAACACAGAACAGCGTGAATCATGTGTGTAAATTTAATAAACACCAGAAAAAATAAACTGGGCCTCAGTCACATACTCATCCCATATGAAGTAACCGCTGCTTTAAGATAGGGACAGTTGTGGAGATTTACTGTGAAAACCTCACGTCACCCGCTCGCTTCATCAGCTGATGGGCTCGTCCAATCACAGCCTCGTAAACGCCGTGCAGCATCGAGTCTCCCGCAGACATGAAACTCCGGCTTGTGTTAAGTTTGTTCCGTACGAGTGACTCTGTCTTCGGGGTAAATAACTTGCTGAAGTCGACACAACGCTTTTCCCTGGAGGAGAAGATGAGTGCGTGGGAAGCAGAGCCGCGGGCCCGGTGTGGACGAGTCGAGGCGGAGAAGACGGGCGCACAGTCCCTGAGTTAAGGTGAGAGCTAAGCTAGCAGACACCATGCTAACCACTAAGCTAACCCTACATCTGAAAGCATGTCCGCCACTTTGGGATAGCGAGAAAGTTGCTAAAATACGAATACAGCATCACTGCATGAAAAGAAGCGTTTGTGTCAATCTGTGTCGCAGAGAAGTGTTGGCACATCCTTCGGTTAACGACTTTCACACGTATCTGCAGGCAGCAAAGGAAACGCTCAGGGTTCCTGCAGTTGTCAAGCCTGTGAGCTGTTGAGATTTGACCCCCCTGCTCCAACGCCTAGAGGACGCTTTCACATGCAAATGACAATGCTCTGAGCTTCACAAATGCAAATCAGTTTCCCTGAGAGCAGATAACACCAATGTGTAAGAGGCACCAACAAACTATCTGGCTGAGTAAACCAGGCTTAAAATAAATATTAAACCTGAAATTTTAAATTGTTCTTAAGTAAGTAAGTGTGCTATAATGAATTATATTGTATACCACGAACAAAGGTCAATGCAGTCAAAAGAAATTAAACAATGCACTTTATTTCAAATTTTTATTGTCATCCAAAACAATCCTAAATCTCAACAACTGTACAGAGTGGCATGATTACAGTCACTTTTTCAATTGTGCTGGTTAAATGCACAGAGGAAGTGTTAACCACACCTCTACCATCAAATAAATGATGCTGGGTATGATCATCTGTGTCCTGTAAGCTCCAAACTTCTACTGGCTTTCCATAAAAATATCTGTCCTCCCAAAATACTGGCATTAAACATATCAATGGCAAACTAAGCTGTTCAATGAATTATAAATGGTACCTTTTCACCACTACTTTCAAAATTGCTATGAACCATTCATTGATTTAATGATTTATTTTTTCAGTGTAATATTTAATCCCCCATGGACTGCACAGTGACAAAACACAGCAGCCGGCTGTTTGGCTACAACATACATCTCCACTCAGTTTGATTATTATTTTAAATATAAAGAAGACACAATATAGAGCTTAAATTCCTTCATAATTTGACCTTTTCAGGAGCGCACCGACCTGTGTCCCACACTTCATATAAGACTGGAAGCTACCCTGGATCTCACAGCTACACACCACAGACGTCTACACACTGGAGAAGATTCAGACAGAGTCCCACAAAGAAGTCATGACCCAGAGGCTGCAGAGAAACATTTCAAGCCTCATCTGAGTTTTTGTACAATATTTTTGCTGTATGTAAATAAAGCTTTCACTCCACATATACCTTGTTCACATTTGTTCCCTGTACAATATGTTCACCTATAACATCAAGCATCACATAAATGTTTAGTTTTAATTAACTGCAGTGCCTTTGGTAAATGCTTACTTATAAATAATAATAAATATTAATATAGACATTTTTATTATTAATATTGTGTGGGAGGGGCTTACCCCACGTGCGGAATGCTGTGACCCCACGTGTGCACTGCAATGACCCATAAGGTGACCAATAGCAACACTTCTACCAGCCAATCACGAGTGACATTAGTTTCAAGGGTCTGTGCAATGGTGAGTAGAGAGAGGTTCTAGCCAGCGGCTGGACTCCGATTCATATGCTAATTAGATCACACGTCGCGATCGGTCCGCGAGGCTCAGCGAGCCCCCCCGCGGCTCTCTCCTTTGTTCTCCATATCCCCCTTAAGGTCCGCAAACGCCGATAGACCCACCTTGTCTTCACTGGCGAACGCCGAGGTAACATCATGGAAACAGTTGGTTACAGCAGGGGATTAGGCCTGTCCGAATAGGTTCACTGTGACAATAATACTGCTTTTCGTCTAGTGCATCGAGTGCTTGAGCAGGACCAGTGCATGTGTAAATATGTATGAATTACTTAGATGTAACAGTTTGTTCTCGTTAAGTTTTTTCATCCACGTGACTTTTTTCTCTGTTTTCACAGCCTGAGTCCCCCCCCCACACACACACAAACAAAGAGGCGGCCACTGTGCGTGAGGCCGAGACGCTGAAAGTCCGGATTTAAGGTGCAGAAAATTAAGCCATTGAATGTAAGTAACTGTTTATGAATTGTTTTGGTGTTTTTTTGCTGTGGATCTTCCAACGGTGATGCAGCGCGGCTATTTCCCTTTATTAATAATAAACTCATGTTACTCATGTTGTTTTCCAGCTGCCTGTCTATGACGTAGTAAGACACACTATGAGCCAGTATGATCCGACCAGACCTTACATCAGCATTGAGGAGTTGTCGGAGAAGAAAGAGGGTAAGGTTATATTCGTTAAATCATTTTCCAGTTACATGTAAAGGTGTCTGTTGTCATTGAACTGTGCTAATTTTACTGAATGTGTTTACAGCTGATTGAAGCGGGACAGATGACATGGATCCATCCTTCCACAGCCAGGAGCGCACCGACCTGTGTCCCACACTTCATATAAGACTGGAAGCTACACTGGATCCAGTAGTGGAATGTAACGAAGTACTTTTTACTTCGTTACTGTACTTAAGTAAATTTTTAGGTATCTGTACTTTACTTAAGTAAAAACAATAGTGCATACTTTTTACTTTTACTCCGTTACATTTTGCAGCTATTAACTATACTTTTACTCCGCTACATTTCTACAATATGAGTAGTTACTCGTTACATTTTATGAACACAGTTTCGCCAAAATGTTGCTGTGACGGAGCAGCTCCGTCACTGACCGCCAGCGCTCCACACACGCGCACACAGTCACACACGCGCACACGCAGCCACACACACGCCAACAAACATGTCCACTCTTCCTGTTAAAGTTCGTAGTTGATCACTATCTAACCATCAGCTACTCTGTTTAGTGCTGGGCCGACGGAGGGTGCCCACTCGTCAGCTCCCCATCTGGGTGACACACAAACACACACATACGCAGCTGGGTGACACACACACACACACATACGCATCTGGGTGAAACACACATACGCACACACACACACACAGTCACAAACAGTGGCCGGTAAGCAGCCGTCCGGACCACTCCACGAAGAAGGAGGAGGAGATGTTTCTTTAGTTTTAACGCCGCCACTTTATTTATTGACTGTCCACCAGAGCAACACTCTCATCACCTCTAGGTGCTCGTTCACTTCTCGTATTCACACACTTCTTGCGCAAGTTACCCAGGTGCACTACGTCACTCTCTGGGCCCGTTCCTTAAAGGGCCCATCGTATGAAAATTCCACTTTTATAGTGCTTCTACACGTTAATTTGGGTATCTGGCATGTCTACCGCCCCAAAAAGTGTGGAAAAACAAAACTCCCGCGATCTGGTGTGGTTCCTCTATATCAGGAAGTATGCGCTAGCGAGCGTCCAATGGGGTTATTGGCATTCTTTACGTCATTGGCATTCTTTACGTCAGCCCCACCAACACTCGACCCACCAATGGATGGAACCACAACAGATTTAGGAACCACCCACTCTATTGACCCTGCATCGGTTAGCGCCGCCATTGCATTCTTGCCTTGTAAACACTTGGATAACATGAAACGAGTTTGAACACCGAGATGCTCAGTGGTGGGCTGCACAAATCCGCACAAAGCTGTTCATGTGGCTCCAGCTTTAGAGGACACAAGATTGGGATCGACTTCATATATGACGGCAACGTTCCTGCAAGAGTTGGCAAATATCTGTTAGCGTGCTCTAACCACTTTTCGTCGGACTGTTTTACCAACCTGGGCCAATATAACGCCGGATACGCGACCAAGTTGTTCTTGAAAGAGGGGTCGGTGCCATCATTCCGTCGCAACACTCAAGACAAGGGAAATGTAAGTATTTTTTTTAGAATTCTGGTATTTGCCTCTTTTAGACATTTTGTGTGGAGGCTAGTGACGTTAGCATGTTGTTGCTTGTGTGTGAGGGGCTGCCGGCTTGTATGTAGTGGTGGGGGACAGGGATGAGACTTTACAGGAGTTTTCATGGTGGACTATTAATAACGTTATTTAACAATTCATCGAGGACGGCTGGCGAGTCTTAGCGAGAAGACGGCGCCGGAGTCCACGGTGAACGGTGCACAGCACGCTAGGTTCGTGTGTGTTGTGGTCTCCACTCTGTTTTCCTCTCCTCCGCTCGCATGTCCTCCCTGTACAGCTGCTGCAAGGGAGCTGTAGCTACAGCCTACAGCTACGGCTGTAGCTACATGCTACGGGGATTTAGCAGACGGCGTCGGAGGCCACGGTGAACAGGTTCGTGTGTGTTGTGCTCTGTTCACGCTGTTTGCCTCCGTCGTCGTCTGTACATATGCGGGCCTGGAGCTAACTTGTAGCTACGCTAGCATGCATCGTAGCCTCCGGCCTCATCTGCTGAGGGAAGTCGCGCGGAAGATGTTGTTTACATAATGTGCGGGAATAGAACGAGTAATCACTACCAGCCCTAGTTGGGGAAAATGTGTCCTTGTGTCCTTGTATGCATGACAGTTGTACAAACATGACTAACATTGCTCATTTTGGTGTTTAGGCAGGCACATCTGTTCACGGTGCTAGGCTAAATGACGTAGCTTGCCAGACGGATCCACCAGAGAAACGTACATATGGCACGCAGCTTTCTGTGAAAACACTGCGACCTCACTACAAAAGTACAGGTTTGTTTACCCTCAGTTACTTCGTCATGTCATTGATTGTGTCTCCGTGTTAAAGCTGTAACAGCATCTCATTTCTTGTGACTCCACGGATACTGAATGTCTGTTTTATCATAGCCACACAGACAGCTGTGCCCTGCAATGATGTCGGGGTTGGGACCTCATCTGTGGCCTTCAAAGCATCACAGCCATTCCTAACATCGACCCCAATGAAGAGACCTGGTAAGAGACCTCGCTTGGAGGAGGAAGAGGAACACCCAAGTTCTTCAAGTTTGGACTTCGGAGAGCCACATGATTCTACCTATGATCCTGATGACTCGGTCACAGTCTTGACTGACTCAGCAGATGTGACGTGAGTGACTCAATATTTAATCTAAACAGCCTTTTGATGAAATCTTTGTCTTTCTAATAGAATGGAATCTGGCAACCCTGTTCATAAGACACCCACATATATTGTATATGAAAACTGCCTGCTGGAGCTGTTTGAGAGGTGTCCTGTGTGTCGGCGGGTGTCAGATGTGAAAACAAGAAGGGTTGGGACATTCCTCTCTGTAGAGCAAAAGTGCCCATACTGTGAGTTCTATAGAAAATGGAATAGTCAGCCTCTTCTTGGTAGCACTCCTGTTGGAAACATCCAACTCTCAGCTGCAGTGTATGCCACTGGTGCATCTTTCTTCAAACTGGAGAAGGTAATTGTTAATTGTCTTTACCTTAATTCACAACTTCATTCACTTGTAGTAAATACTTTGATCATAGGATATTATCATCTGAATTTGAGGAGGGAAATTGTACATATTAGTTTGTCAGTATATACACACACAATTCGAAAAGCAGTACTAAAGCAAAGCGTCCTGTGTTTTTTTTTTTAACTCAGATCTTCCGGGCAATGCAGCTGAGTTTGTTTCATTATGACACATTTCGAAGGCACGCCCGGTCGTACATCGAGCCTGCAATCGTGCACAGCTGGAAAACAGCGCAGAATGCCATGTTGGACCAGTTACGTCATCAACAGAAAGTCATCCTAGGTGGTGACTTGAGGGCTGACTCACCAGGTATGTAATACTGACTGTTACTTTTGTATGAAAATGTCATTGTTTTGACAAAGGGTTACTAAGAAAACTACAAATCATACAATGCCATGTGAAATGACATATAAGGTAAAATAATAACTACTTACATCTCTTTTTGAAGGACATTGTGCCAAGTTTGGCAGTTACACAGTGATGGACCTAAGGACTAACACTATTATTGATCTGCAGCTGGTTCAGGTGAGCTACATAAACTCCAATGTGTAAACTAAACACAGTTATTGAAAATTTGTCATATTTCCATGGCAAATTTCAGATGGAAAAGCAGTATGTCTTCATTCAAGAGTATGCAGGGAAGTCATTACAACATAGCAATATTGCTTCAACAAGATGTTGTTGAAAAAGTACAACAGTAACACAGCTCTACCTTACAGATCCTGTAACTACTTACAGGGCGTCAGAGTAAGCGCATCTAAACAATGGCATAAAAGATTCTCCACAGGAGTCTGTCTGTAGGGTCAGACGTGCGTCGTTAGACGTGTAGTCAGTCAGCCTACGCCCTCTCCAGACAGAGGCAGAGTCGTTGGCTGAACTAGAACTGTTGTTTAGCTTCTCTCACCTACTTGCTAAACCTGTATTTCGACTCTGTAAACCTGACTGACCCCGCTCCTGAATGACTGCGATCCAGAATGTTGTCCTCTCTGGGTGGGCATTTAATAAATTATTTTAGCATTTTCAAATAATAAAAATGCAATGAAATAGATTCACTGACATTGTTCAATATGTGAACAAAGTCCAGAATTAAAGCTGTTCAACCTTTTCTTTATAATCAGAGCAATGAAGTCGGAGGGAGCTACCACATGGAGAAAGAGGGACTGAAACGGAGCCTTGCTCTCATGGAGGCAAGAGGTGTGACTCTGGATTGCATCGTCACAGACCGCCACCCTCAAATCCAAAAATTCCTGAGGGAGGCCAACATCACACAGTACTACGATGTTTGGCACATGGAAAAAGGTATTATTTCCTGTTTTGTACCAGGTGGCTCATCAGGCTAAGAAAGTCCCTGTTCACATGTGAAAACTCTATGTTGGTTAATCTAGGTATGCTTTCTCCATACACCACTTTTGTTCATTATCAAAGTCGTGAAGCACATCATTAATTAGCACAAACTGGTGATGTACTTAGAACCAGAGCAGAAAGTTCACATAATTGGAAATTTTGTAATTAATTTATTCACTCACTCAATACAGTGAAGGCGTACCCTGTTTTGAACACTACTCAGACCTTATGTGGGGATTAATTTTGTTTTTAATATATAACATAACATATATTGCAATACTTAATTTCTGAGTTGTACAATGTGTTCTGTTTATTTATTTTGTCTGTATAATGATGATGATAATTTGTCTGAGCATGACTACAATTGTAATTTTATTTTTAGGACTGTCCAAGAAACTGGTCCAGATTTCCAAGGACAAAGACTGTGTGAAAGTAAAGAAGTGGCTTCGCAGCATAAAAAACCATATCTACTGGACTGCGGGTACGTCAACATCAGGGCCAGAGAGAGTGGCTAAGTGGACCTCCATCCTCAACCATGTTCAAGACATCCACTGCCATGAAGACCCTGTTTTCCCCTACTGTTTGCATCCGCAACACACTTCAAGGGACAAGAGCAAGTGGTTGACAGCAGGTATGTTCACGAAATTTGCATTGCAAATGTAAGGCTTGTGTGTATCAACCAAACAATGTGTAACGTTTTATGTTTCTCCCCGTTTTTTTTGCAGGGACACCAGCCTTCTGCAGATTGGAGAAGGTGTTGACCAACAAGAGGGTTCTAAAAGATGTGGGGAAGCTGAGCCCTCACTACCAGACCTCGTCGTTGGAGTCGTTCCACAGCGTCATTCTGCGTTTTGCACCCAAAAACGTTGTGTTTCCTTTTCTGGGAATGTTATGCAGGTAACAGTACGATTATTTTGTCAAAGAAATGTATACCTATTATTTATTATACAAACTATTAAAAATGCATACACAGATGCTAACAACTATTATTTTCTCCCCAAAGACTGTACCTGGCAGCCCTGCATTTCAATGAAAATGCTGGCCGTCCCCAAGCAACAAGTTCCAGTGGTGAGCCGCTATTTAAAGTGAGCTACCCAAAGTACAAGAAGGGCGAGTGCACGGCAAAGCCAGTGAAAGCAGAGGCAACCTTCCGTGAGTGTCACAGGCTTTATTTAAAATTCCACAAAGTCAAACAATGTACAAACAGTATGTGAAACATAACTGACATATCAATTAACTGCTGTCTTGAAATGGTCTTCACGATAAATAGATCAATATAAATATAAAAAGAAAATAAATACAAAAAAGTGCAAAATGTACAACTTTTTGTCCCCATTTGTATTACAGATTACGTGGACAACCTGTTGGACCTCATCTTTCACAAGGTTTTTCAGGACCCGGCCCCATATGTGACTGAGGTGCTGAAGATCCCAATACCTGCGGATCTCTCTGCCAACTATGACAAACCTGACAAGCAGGACGTTGTAGACAGATATGTGTCGAGGTTCAGTGAAGGGCAGGTCTGAACCCCGTATACCTTCCCTGAGCATCAGGCAACACTCTGCGGATCTTGAGAACCAAACAGAAGGGCAGGACCATCCTGACACTCCGGCCCACGTAACCCCAACACCAGCTAACAAAGCTTCGGTACGCCAAATACCTGTAACGGCTGAGCAAAGTTTACATTTTAGTTAGAGAATCAAAGTTGACACAGAAATATAAAGTCAATGTTTTTGTTATACTTGACATTTTTTGTATTTATTACCTCTGTGATGTTTCTGACAATAAAAGTATATAGAAACAGTTGTGTGCCTTTAGTGTTTGATATGTAAGATGAGCAGTTAGCAAAGTAATACACAGGGAAGAGTATTTTATTGTACTTTATTCCTCAGTCATTTGACTGATAACTCATGCATTAAAAAAAACAACTTACTGCTCTATTCCTCTCAGACGTAAAGGCCCATAATCTGCCCTATAGATGTTGAATGCATTCATTAGTGAGAACACATTCAAACACACAAGTTCAAGGCCTGGATGATCCACCATGCATGTTGTCTGGTTCTGAAGCTGCAGAAGTCTTCTGGTAACCTTGAATATTGAAACAGTTAGTGACATGGAATATAAAACTTGAGTACGTCGAATATGACTGCATATTTACAATGTCATTCACAAAGACTTCTACCTGTGGTATCTCCCTGCAGCATACGTTCTCAGGCTCCGTAGGCATTTGAGCACACTGGCCACAAGTACACCTGTATAAACAAAGATAATGCAGGTAAAGTTTATTGGAACGTTGTGCTCATATTACAGACATAAGTCATCAAATACAACGATTTAATAAGAAAACAATGTTTAAACGCCAATTACTGGAGGTAAGAAACGTTAGGTCCTACACCTGTCTGGTGAACTACTGTTGTTGGATAACAATTTAGTTTACAGATGGAGCTTTACTCATGTAGCAATTATATCTTTATGGCGTTCCCATTACTTGTATTACATAAACACTTTTCACATACAGTAACTTACATAAACACACTATTTTTAAATAGTCATACATGCACACACTATTTACCTCCTCCATTGATTTTCAACCTTTTTTAATTAATTAAACGGTCCCCTGGTCCGCACCAGTTGAAAGTCAGCTGCTAGGCGCCAGCCGAGGCCGGAGTCCAGAGTCGCCGCCGGCGGCAGCCATACCCGGTCCCCGTCTTCCTCACCAGCGGCGTACATCGACCCGCGGTCCAAGAGAAAGACAGCTCACGCACCGGCGACGCCGTGACATGCGCGGATGAGGACCCCACAGCACATCTGACGATCTCTCAAGGCACACTAGCGTGCAGCGGCACACTGGTTGAAATTCACCGACGTACTCGAGTCACTATCATCAATATGCTCTCAACACCGATAACAAGTCCTAAGCCAATGTAAAACAAAAAAAAAAAAATGTAGTGACAAAGTTTACTTACCATTCAGATACGTCCTGTTGAGCCCTAAGTTCTCTAACTTGTTCTGGGTCCTCTTCCTGTTCAGGGTCTGACTCTGGCTCAAAACGATATGGTTGCAAGACACTATATTGGTCTGCAGCAGCCATATTTCTAAGGAGGTAATGGATGTCTCTGAGAGCAACCGGTGAACATCTCTTGTTACCGAGGGGGGAGGTGGCAGGTGGGAGGGGGGAGAGGGGAGAGGTGGGAGGGGCGAGAGTGGGGACGGGTGGAGCGGTGGGGGGAGAGGGGGGGCACTCAAAAGAAGTCAATTTCAGGAGGACTGTTTTTGACAGGGTAACAAGGTGCTGTTTTACATGACCCTTGTGGTATTTTGACCAAAATAGGTTACAGACATTTCATTAAGACCCCAAGGAACCATATCAACTGAGGTAAAATGGGCATACGATGGGCCTTTTAAAGGGGCAGGCCATACCTGCAAATGTTGTTGCTTATAATTATTAATAGTAGTGACATCTTTAGAGGCATGAGTATTACCAGTAGCTATATCTGCATTCTTTATCAAAATGGCACAGCCTAGACATTGAGAGACAACCCATTGCGTGAGTACTTTTACTTTTAATACTTAAAGTAAATTTAAAAGTAAGTACTTTTTACTTTTACTTAAGTAAGATTGTTGATGTAGTACTTTTACTTTTACTTATGTATATATTTTCCTGGGTACTTGTACTTTTACTTAAGTACTAAACTTCAGTACTTCCTCCACCACTGACTGGATCTCACGGCTACACACCACAGACGTCTACACACTGGGGCAGATTCAGACAGAGTCCCACAAAGAAGTCATGACCCAGAGGCTGCAGAGAAACATTTCAAGCCTCACCTGAGTTTTTGTACAATATTTGTGCTGTATGTAAATAAAGCTTGACTCCACATATACCGTGTTCACATTTGTTCCCTGTACAATATGTTCACCTATAACATCAAGCATAACATGAATGTTTAGTTAAAAGCATATCAGGTAACAGAATCCCTTTATTTCTTTATAAGGGTTTTTTTGTGAGGTATATTATTAAAGTGACCTGCACTGCTCCACTGCTGTACTTCAAATGTTGCTAGCACCATCTTGTGGTTCTTGTACTGTAGTACATAATACAGTTAAACATAATAATCAGATGGAGTAATATGGGGGTGAAGGGTTGAATTGAATAAAGTAATGAAATTGCAGATTATGCAACCCACATTATATGACACAGGAGTGTATACTTTCTAACTTTGTTGTCCTAGCTGACCATAATGTTCGAATGCAACAACTCTAATAATGTTCACTAGAAGGAGCTGATGTAAATGTCTAACCAGATGTGCAGATGCAGTTGCCATCAAACTGCAGCCAAATGCCACATGTTCCAAACATTGCACTACCATAACCCAATATTATTTATATTATGTTAACATTGATATCATGCTAACAACGTCTAGTGGAGTACACTGACTACAATAAATATTAAAATTAATCAATAAATTCAAATCAAATAATCAATTTATGCACCCTTTCTAAAGTATGACAACGGAATATCATATATCTACGGATCAATTTATACTGAATTCGATTTGATTCTTTTTATCATTAATATCATAGTCAGCAGCAGCATCATCGTCCTCATCGTCATCATTGTCATGTTCCAGCTGTATAACAGGTTTATCATGGGTCCCAGGAGTCTGGTTCTATACCTCTCTGACACCCTCAACTGAGAGGTGGACATCCCCTTGGACATGTCAAGAAAGATATATGAATTAGCAAGGGATTAGTGAAATGGCAGCCGCCCTCAAAAACTCAAACTAAAGTCAATGACACAATACGGTTCCTCTCTCATTAATGTCTCACCCTCTCTCACCCATGGACATCCCATGGGTAAATAGCAATTATTACTATATAGGGAATCCTTCAGGGCACACTATGGAGCACAGAACTTCAATATTACATTTCCCCCCTCTCACTATCCAGTGGGTGGACACTTCACTGATGCTTGGAATTACAGTGCATAGCAATCTGTCGCTCTTCTTCACAATAATTCAAAATGTGACAATATGTTCAAGCAGTCTGTGAGAAAGTCAGCATCACTCCTCAGCTCTTATGTCAATTATTATCTCAAATGTCAAAATAATTTGACATTTAAGGCCTCTGGAAATATGAAAGACGAATTGTTAGGTCATAGCTGTCACCTGCCCTTACTATAAAACCTTCACATAAGAAGATAGATGTCATATACTCTGAGTTGAGTTTTTTCTTTACATCACTGGTAACTCCTTATCATTCATTGATAGGCTTAAGCATTGTCAATTATCCTGATTAACCATTCAGCTGCTACATTAAGGATTTGTAAATGATACATCCAAGGAAATTATTGTATTTTCTTTTTTTCCCAATTCCTTTTTATGACAGCTTTATTTACTTTTAAAATAATAATTTTAAATGATAGATAGCATTACAAGCTTTTGCAGTATACAACATTGCAGGAGACTAAACCAGTGGATTCAAACCTTTTTGACTGCTGATGTCTTAGAAAAAGACATTTTCGTGATATCAGATTAAATGATTAAAGTTCTCAAATTCTTTCATTTCAGCTGATGTTCAAATATCTCACCATAAAAAGATTAGAGAAAGAAGCTCTCAGAATATATCTGGTGTTCCTGTATATTAAACTGTACATAAATTATTGTAATCTTGCTGCTGCTTATACAGTGACTTCAGTATTATTCTATTTATGTCCTATTGCCTAATAATATAATATAACAAATGGTGAAACAAGTACTTTTACTTTAAAACATTAACTTAAGGTAACTTGCCTATATCTGAAGGGGTCAGGTTTAATTAAATGTACATATTTTAGCCCAGAAACTAAAGCAAAATGGTGCAAAATATTTTGTGTAAATGAATGTGCCCCTGAAAACTTATATCATGTGACCAGTTACAGTAGGATAACTAAGAAGTTATAACATTATTTTCCTCTAAAACAAAGATGGCTGATCCAGGTATAGACATAGATAAAGGCTAGATGTCTCGTCTGCGTTGCCGGCCAACGGAGCCGGACGTCACCACATGGCGGCCATCTTGCTAGGGGGCCGCCATGTGGTGACGTCCGGCTCCATCGAACGAGACATCTAGTCTTTATATATGTCTATGGATCCAGGTACCTGTCCAACCTTCTTGGAACATAAACAGAGGTCACCTCCCCCTTTCCTTAAAAGGTTCAGTGTGAGAGGATTGAGGTGAAATGGATCGATTAAAATATACCAGTGATGTTTTCACTAGTTTGTTTCATCAACATTTTATGAATTTTAGTTTTCTGTACCCTAGAATGGCCCTTTATAATCAATACTTTATATTTCAATCAGGGGTGGGTCATCTCTACAGAGCCCACTGTGTTTTTTACAGTAGCCCAAACTGGACAAACTAAACCTTTTGAGTTTTTATGACCACTGAAGGCTACCACAGGTTCTCTTTCATGTTTGGAAGGGGAAGGTGAAGTGAGGGGAATTCAGCTGCAACATGCAACTTCACCACTAGATGTCACTTAATTCTACTTTAGGTGTAGCTCTAGGATGACTTTGTGTTGCCTGTGTCATTTATTCTTTTCATTCACAGCATATTTTGAATAACTTTCTTTATTTTAGATAGCATCAACAAAAAAAACATATTGTGTAAAAGAAAGAGTCTGCGAGCAGGCCTACAACCCTGACATAGCTGAAACTGCTGACAGACCCCCATTGAAAAACAGCCATTGACACTACTGCGAAAATCCACAAAGGTACAACTGCTTGAGCTCTAGCCTTGGAAGTCTCTTCAGCACGTTGGCACTCATTCAAATGGGCAACTTCCTAAAATCCCCATCTTTCTGTGTTGGTGTCGTTTCAAGAGTAATTATTCTCAAATTTTGAATCATAGACATTAATGTCTCTTAGCATTCACACCATACAACCCTGCCATAGCATATTACAACCAGCGACTTACTTAAAATTGTTCATTAATGTCACTATACACAAGTATTATGATTAACTATATTTTTTATTTGGACCTAATTATTGCCTGTGTGCACCATCGAAATATAGAATTGAGATCCATTGAATCAGAATTCACAGCTTTATTATCAATTTAACAAACCATCAACCCATTTCCACAAATCTCCGATAAAGCGACAAATACATCTGCAGTATGTTTAGATTTATGACCAAATAAACAGAAATGACTAGAGGGTAACTGCAAATAAGTTGTGTTAACAAAGAAATATTTTAATAGTTAGACTTCAATTCTCACACGCCAGCCCTCTGTGTTTAAGAATTGTATTCATGCTTACGGGGAAAACAATTATTAAACACAGAGGGCTGGCGTGTGAGAATTGAAGTCTAACTAGTACATGAAAATGGATCACATACAGACATAAATAGCAAGTGGTGAATCCATTTTCAGTGGCTTTCCTGCTTTAAAAGATAGATAGATAGATACATAGAATATCTTTTAACAGCTGCAAGCCAGGCATGTTGTTACTGTCAAAACACATTGACAGCAGCAGGAACACGGGTTCTGCAAAACCTGATAGATATTTTTTCCCAAAACAGAACTCTGTAATGATGTATGTAGAATGTAGAATGTCCGTTTAATCACAGATGAAGGGTCGGGTTGCGAGTCATTCATAAATGGTTCTGAGCGAGCCCAGATTTGACATGGAGATAATTGTGGGTTGGGTCTGGGTTGCGGGTGCAGGTTAGTAATGAAATTCTTCATACTTATGTTCACACAAAAGTTTCACCATATATATCATAATATGATATGGCCTATAGTGTACATATAGCATGCATGCTGGGTATGCATTTTCCCCTTCATGCTTTTCAATCCATTTTGATAAACCTGACAGTTTAGGGGGTATTGTAAGTTTATTATTGTAATCAGAGGGCTGTTTTGTTGATAATGTTGTTACTGTGACCATGACTAATACAATTTTGTTCGTGGCAGGATACGCTTGTGACAAAAACAAAACAAAGGAAAAACCTGCAATCTTTGGCCTATCATGTAATTACCCCTGCATTTTGCACCCTTGGAAAACTGCCTATGTCACCTATGCAATGGGCCGTTAGAATGTGTTGAAGCAATCTACCTCTTGTTCCTACCATCCTCCACAATTGCATTCAGCAGTGTCAGCTCACTGTACCTTCGAGTATCACTTCCACAAGCCTAAACTAATGTAAACTCAGAAAATATAATTTTATTATAAAATTATGTATTCTATGCGAAAATATAATGCATTTTGTAATGTAAGCTAATGGTAGCATCTTAGTCTGTTTAGAATTAGTTGGGTGGATAAACAAGTACTTCAGGAGAAGCAACTGCAAGGAATGTCACTATTTTAACTTTAACAGTTTTAGGTTAGAAAGAAGGTACAAAATGTCAACATTTTTATATATTTATTTTAGATACTATTATTGATTGAAGGAACATTTAAAAGGATCCAGCTGGAAGAGAAGCATATCTTGCAATCATAAAAAGAATGTTATTTATTTTGATTCACTGCAAGTCTGGACAAGTTTATCTTGCTGAGAGACTTACTGCTTTCAAATAGCAGTCATATCTTTGAATTTTGAATGGGAAAATGCCAGTTCATTAGTTCTCTTGTTTCTTAGCTATCAGAGGAGGGAGAGAGACGGAACAATTGCGAAAGCTGCAGCTGTCGAGAAATGAAAAGGAAAAAGTCAGGCAACAGTGGAAGCAAGATCAGAGAAAGCACAGCCAAAGGAGAAGAAAAGAAAAGAACCACAGAAGAAACATAGAATTTTAATCTGAGTCAATGGATACAACTCCCATAGAACTCCTAGCTAGGGCTGGGCGATTTTTCGATCCCGATTCGGGATCGCGATAAAATTTTGATCGATTTCGATTATCTCCTCGTGACATGTATTCGATCTCACGTGGCAAAAGTAAGCGCAACAACAGTGTCGGAGTCTGCCGGCCGCCGTCTGCAGTTAGGACACGGCACGCCCCCTTCCCATTGTGAGAGCTGCTGCAGTTGCGAGAGAGAGAACAAGAGAGAACAAAGTTGGAAAAAGGAGAAAAAATGAGTGAAACTGAAGTCGGGGACAGCGAAAATAATGCCGAATGTGAGAGCGACATCCCTACATCACCCGGAACCGAAGACATTTTCGAAAAAAAGCGTAATGCGACGTCAGTTGTGTGGACGTGGTTTGGATACGGCTAAAAGGACGAGGAGCAGACGAAGCCGGTCTGCAAAATATGCCGGCGGTCGGTACCAGCCAGGACGGGAAACACCACAAACCTTTTCAATCACCTGAGACGGCACCATCCCAGTGATTACACAGAGAGTTAGACTCTGCGGGCTCAAGTTTGCACGACACCAAACAAAGAGACAGGCAAGACCACTACGTCCCCCGTTAGCATCGCTAACGTTAGCGATGAATATGGAAAAACATACCGTGATAACATTTTTTCCCATATCGCCCAGCCCTACTCCTAGCACAACTTCAACCTAACCCTCCCAAAATTGGTGCTGATAAGATTGTCAGTGTATATGTAAGGCATCGCAGAGCATCCTTAACATTAAACAGAGAAGCAAGCAATGAAAATAAATGACAGATAGAAAGCAAAGTTGTGCAGGAAAATGCACAAAATATAATTAATAGGGCTGTCAAAATTAACGCGTTAATTTATGAGATTATTGTGCCCGAGATTAATGCGATAAAATATTTTAACGCAACTTTGTTTACTTCCAGTGTGCGGAAGAAAATTCAGCTCTTCGAGCAAGCTGCCAGCGTCGCCCTCACCGGTGACCACTGCACGTCAGTCAGCACTCAGCAATGACAATTACCTGGGTGTCACAGCTCATTTTATTGACAATGTATGGAAAACTAGATATTTTGCGTTGGAAGTAAAAAAAAACAGAGTCGCGTTATACAGCGGATAACTGTGTGGAGGAATTCCCCGATGCACTTCAAACACAGCCCGTCAAAAGATAAGTCCCGTCTGAATGAAAGCACAGCAAACAAGGACAGCAGGAAGAGTCGCTAGTTCAAGATGTTGCCACCCGGTGGAATTCTGCCTTGGAGGTTATAAAACGGATCCAGCGAAACAAGGGTCTGCTTGCTGCCACCCTGGCTCAGCACAAGACCAACATCTCGATGTTGATTTCACCGGAGCTGGCTAAACTGGAGAAGTCGGAGAAGCTACTTGAACCAGGCAGGCAACTCCACTCTATCCGTCCTCTCATGTGCATTTTTTTTATCTTCCTCGAACTGTGTGTGTGTGTGTGTGTGTGTGCGCATGTTCGTCTGTGCGGCGCTAGCTCCGGGGGCTAGCGCCTAGCCCCCTAAGCTAACCGGGCTGCTAACCGGAGCTATGGGCAGTGGGAGCTGGAGCTAACTGCTCCTGCTCCCACTGTGGGCCTGCACTGGGGCTCTAGCTGCCAGGCTTCAGCCCACCTGACTCTGGTTCAAAACGATATGGTTACAATATTGTATCTTCGTCTCCAGCACTCAAAACAGGTCAATCTGAGGAGGGCTGTTTTAGACAGGGTAAAAAGGTGCTGTTTTAAATGATCCTTGTGGTATTTTGACCAAAAAATGTTACAGACATTTCATTAAGACCCCGAGGAACCATATCAATTTGTGGTAAAATGGGCATAATATGTCTCCTTTAACTTGTTTTTTAAAGAAAACTTTATCCATCACTACCCTTTGCCTTAAACTGTACTTCATATGTATCAATTACTAAAATAAATGTTTTTTTTATTTTGTTTTATTATCGCTAATTTCCCCTGTTTATTTATTCATACCCTGCAAACAAAAGGCACGACAAATCAAAGTTTTGATACATTTATTTTGAAATGGTTTCTTTTATTTTGAAAAGGCACTTCCTGAATAATACGGAAAAGATCGCTACTGGCAGGTGTGCCTCGCGCACAACACTGTCTACCACTGCAGTGAGAATTGCCTTGCGCCTTGAACTATGTTTTTTTTTACTCAGATACAGATGTAATTTCCAATGTAGCGAAGTACAATACTTCAGTCAAAATCTACTTAAGTAAAAGTAAAATTACCCATTTAAAAAACTACTCAAAAAATTACAAAGTACACAAAAAAACTACTCAATTACAGTAACGTGAATAAATGTAATTCATTACTTTACACCTCTGCCGCTGACACAATCTTTTAAATAAAATAAAAGCCGTCTGCTATGCTGAGGCCTGACACATTTATAATGGTAATTATTGTAATTGTCAAGTGGACAATATTTTACTCTCATAAGCATCATAGCGACTGCTTACCTGTCATGCTGCGTTTGGTCTGCCTGCAGAGGATGCTAAATCCTTGGATGTTTTGATGATCCTATGAAGTGGTGAGATTTCTGTACCATTCATTTTACTAGACTGAAAAATTCCTTTCAGTTCCTTTCTCATCAGAGCATGTGTGTTCGAGTTAAATTAGGCCATTGCAAGGCAAAGGAAGCTCTAAGTACATGAGAAAAGGGTTCCCCTTTATGACTCTTTTTTTCCTGCACACACAAACAGACAAAGCAGCTCCTCTTTTCTTCTCTTTGGCACCTGAACATGTGCAGCCAATTGCTCCCTTCCTGTTCAGCTTTGTATACTGTTGCACTCTTCAGCATTACTAAGTGTCTGTGTATTCATGTGTCCGCTTATGCTCAAAAAGTGCACAGGGTGAGGTTTTTTTTGCAAACACCATGACACTATTTGATTGGCTAGATTGTACCTCAAACATTTCACATGATGTAAAAGGGCTAAATGAACTGTTCATTTGTTGCCAAAAAACAAGAAATGGGTAAATGTGTGTGTCGAATTGGACAGAATGAGAGAAGGAGGTTGAATTTCCAAGAGAGGAATTTACAGGTGGTGGATGAGAACTGACACATGGCCAGCACGTGCAAAAGTCCAGGCTAAAGTTGCCTCAGCTGCTTGTCTGGCTAAACTGCCCACTAGTTCAAAATATCGTTATATATTCATCTATGATAGCTAATATAAAAGTAACAGATATTGGGGAGGCCAGAAAGATGACCTGACAAAAAGTAATGCCCTGCATCAGGTGACATGTGACACTATCTATCATTGTGTGAGAGCTGCAGTGGACTATACAACAAAGTAGAATTTGTGGTTATCAAAGTAACTTCAGAGTGTCTGTTTGATTGACACACAGACTCACGGATGATTGACAGCAGCAGCTGTGATGGGCCACAAGAGAGAGAGAAACACATCAGGAAAACTGGAGCTTTATTTACATTCTGTTCACTCACTTCTCTCATAACTACTGTGATTCTATCAGTATCAGTTGCTGGAAAAAGTTTTTATACTTACACTGTTAGTTTGTCTTTATCAGGGCCCAAGCACCGTGCAAAGACATTGCTTTAGCTGCGGTTTTATGTTGTTTAGGCTTCGCCCTTTAAGGCTATTGCCAGGTGACCGGCTGGACAAGATTGCGACTTAAGATTTCCGCTCTCACCTCAGCTCTCCCAATTGGACTAGTTTATCCCACTAAGTTTGTTTTCTTCATTCGCCCCCACAAATTTCTAATTTCCAGAGTAGAAATGGCTGATTCTGCAAAGAAAAACCGTGCAACGGGATCCTCCATGGAAGGAAACAAGCTAGAGGCCATTCAGACTAAATTAGCATCACTCTCAAGGCCAATTTATGCTTCTACGTCTTTTCTATTACGGACAGATAAGACCGCCCTATCCGTCGTGGAACGCCCTCTCCGAGCACCTCGGAGAGCTTTTCGTACACGTCTGATTTTTCTAACTGTACGTGTTTATGTCGGAGAGCCCACGGACAGCTCTTGGCTGTGATTGGTCCGCGAACGACATCATTTCCCTACGACGTCATTTCCGGATATCACATTTCCGGTCCTCTAACTTCCTGATTCACAATAAACACATACACAACTACGATTCTACGATTAATGTGACGTGTGTGTTAAGCCAGCGGAGTTGTCCGGCTGACGGTGGCTCGTTAGAGCACTGACGGCATGTGTGCACGGTCACATACGGTTATAACGAGCTTTCAAAACGGCGCTAGCGGGCTAGGCTAGCGGGCTAGCAACCATGCTAACTGCGGTGGTAACAGTGCAAAAACCCGCCGTCACGACTTTAATTCCACTTCTATCATGACACTGTTTCTATAATACCGTCAGGTTAGAAGCAAACACTGGGTAGTAGTTAGTGTCGGGAGTCCCTGCTGACTGTGTGTGGAAGCTGGGGGGAGCTAGCTAGGTCCGTGTAGCCTCAAGCAGATTCAAGCTGTGGAATTAGCAACACAGTTCGGAAACAAGACCGGGGAACCGCTGCGCTAAGAAACGATTACATCAGCATTTTGACCCGCTGGGTGTCACTTTATTTAGTTCTGTTAGTTGCCATGGTTCAGTGTGTGGGAGGCCTGCTGACAGGGATAAACAAACACACGTGGACTTCTTCTTCCCAAATGGGGTAGGCTTCTCTGAGCTCGTCTTCCGTTGCGCCACCTATGGGTTTGGCGGTGAATTGTTTTCAAACGTACAGTGGACGGAGAAGTAAAAATCAAAAAGACTCTTCGCCCCCCGTGGAGCCCTCTCCGAGAAACGGAGAACGCAGAAGCATACTGGAGCCTTCAGGTAGAATTGGTCTATTCAAAGTTGTAATGTGGACTTAAGGGACACTGTAGAGGACAAATCGAGGGCTGTTGATGACCATGCAGAGGCTTTGAGGAACCTGTTGGTTTGCCATGTCACGGGTGGTTAGGTTATTAATCCTTCCCCTTTTCTTTTGGTTCTCGTCGCCGTGGTAAGTTCCAGCCCTGTCCCTGTGTTGATCTTGTCTGAAGTGTTTTATTTCATATGTTAATTTGTGTTCTGTTTGTTTGTGTTATTTAGTTTTTTGTTGGTTTATGCATTCAAGTTTAATAAAATTAGTAAAAAACGTCTCTTGTGATGTACACAAGTCTGTGCTGTTGCACACACAATAGTTTAGTTATTTCCTGGAGGCAAAATTCCCCAGGTAGCGTTGTGGCAATCCCTCATTATCCCCACTTTCCCTCATGCTACATGGAGGAAAAAGGTTGACATTGCCTTATTTCGAGAGATGCATCTTTTGAGTGGGGATGTCAGGCGCCTTGCTGATAAGTTTAATTATGTTATAGCCTTTTCCTCATCCTCCACAAAGACCAAGGGTGTAGCGGTAGTAGTCAGACGTGATCTTAAAATCAAAATTCAGGACACATGGTCGGATACAGCAGGGAGGCTGACTGTGGCCACAGAAATTTGTAGGGACGGGAATCGGCAGGGACCTCCCGATACGATACTATCACGATACTTGGGTGGCGATACGATATGTATTGCGATTCTTTGGGTATTGCGATTCTGTAAGTATTGCGATTCGATATTACGATTTCCTGCGATTTCTTTTGGTTATTATTTTTTTTAAATATTGGACCATGGAAAAAAGTTGAATCCTAGTACAAATACAACACTGTCAAATTCACTTAAAGCTTTACAAGTTTTATTTCAAATATTAACATTAACTTAATGACTGCCCTATTATTGTAAAGCCCCAGTCAACTGACAAACTGACAGATTAAGAAATGTATGCCACTTAGGCTACTTTTAAACAATAAATAAAAGGTAAATTAAATAGAATGAATAAAAGTTCATTCATTATTTCAACTTTAAAATAAACAAAAAGTAGGTTATGCTTCATTGTTGTCTGCATGTAGGCGATGCAAAGCTAGTGCTTGGGTATGTTTATATTCTTACGCAAAAACAAGAGCTGGTCAACTTGCCCCCCCCCCCCCCCATATATCCCCCCCAGTATAAACCAATAAATATGTTCTAAAAATCGATTTTGGAGGCAGCAGGCGATTTAAAATCGTCATTCACAAGAATCGCGATTTGTAACTGAATCGATTTTTCCCCCCATCCCTAGAAATTAGTGGCAAGAAAATCATTTTTTACAGCAACTTGACTACAATTATGTTAGAGTTAACTGAGTACTCATTATAGTGAGTTGTGATTTTAATGCTTATATGGAGTGGAGCTAAACTCAGCATTCGAGTGCCGCTCTCACAACAGAGAGTAGAGGCTTTGACAGCTCTTCTCCCCTGCGCATCACCCCCCAATGTTGTGACAGCTCTCTCTGTCATGTGCCTGCTGGGCATGATGTCAGCAGGTCACGTGGTAGTGCCCCTGGGCCTGTTGCAGAGATGGTTTATTCGTCTGCACGTCGATCCTGTGCGTCAGCGAAGACGCATGGTGACCGTTCCTCCCTCAGTGAACGCAGATCTAATCCACTGGAAGAATCCCCGCACACTGTCAGCGGGAGTGCTGCTGGGCAGAGCTGCATCACACATCTCAGTGTTCACAGACGCATCTCTCTCGGGATGGGGGTGGGACGTGTCTGTCACAAGTGGTGGGAGGACAGTGGCCAGCCCACATGTCTCTCCACATCAACACGCTGGAGCTCCTCACGGTGTGGAAAGTACTCCAGCATTTTGCTGTTCTCTGCACATTTTGATCCGCACAGACAACAAGGAGACGGTAGCCTACATAAGTCGCCAGGCAGGAGACCGAGCAGTGTATATTCCCGGCATGTTGAACATGGGAGCGGACATTATGTCCAGAGGAGTTCCTAGTCATGGGGACTGGAGCCTCCATCCCGAACTGGTGACCCAGATTTGGAGCAGGTTCGGAAAAGCAGAATTGGATCTGCAAAGAGAGTCTGTGATTTGTCTTCTCACTCTGTGGGTCCTTCATGTCTCCGGATCCAAGGAGATGGCAGCTTGGATATTTTACGCCCTAATACGGCTTTTAGGGGGGTGAGGCCTGTCTCACTGGCTCTGTGAGGCTGTTTCACAGGTTTATCTCTCATCAGGGATGGACCCCCCACAGAGCATCAGAGCACATTCCACCAGAGGAATCTCTTCCTCTGAGTCTTTCCACGGAGGAATGACAGTGGAGCACATCTGCACTGCAGCTTCGTGGTCTTCCCCCTGCTCTTTCATCCGTTTTTATCTGCGGGGATGTTTCCAGTTTTTCCATGACTCATGACTGAGTGTTTTTTCAAAGTAGTGGATTTTGTTAAATATATAATTTACAAAGAATGAAAATACAATTATTAAATGCATTTTAGATGAGCACACAAACAGGTTTATGAATTACTTACTCATGTCTAGCAATGTAGGAACAGTGCTTTATAAATTATTAATTAGTAACCAATACTTAACCAATGCTTCATAGTGTGTAGTTATTTTAAACTGAGCAGGGGTTTTCAACTGGTTTTGTCCCAGGGACCACCATTCTGACTAGAAAGTAATCGCGGGCTACTGATGTGCCTATGCGTGTGTGTGTGTGTGTGCATAGAAGGAAGATTTATCATTTGGTTTTCCATGTTGGTTTTATTTCAAAACCTCAAACAAATCTAGTTATATCTACTTAAAAACCTCAAACAAATCTAGAAAAATCTGTGTAAAAACGGTACATTTTCAGTGCTTAAGAATTGAAAACAAAATTAAAATGCAGTTTGTAGTTGTACTGCATCTCAGAACCATATGTACATCAATATATAACGTTCATGACTTAAATGTACAGACATGTAGCTGAAATGTTGAGAGAACGTTAAAGTAACGGTGATCAATGACAATCAACATAACCTGGGGCTACAACTGAAGAGGGAAGATGACAAAGTAATGCAGAATGTCACAAATGATAATCATACAATATCACACAAAAAATGGAGGCCTACTTTAGTTTAACCTCATGATCACCAGTATCTTTATATTATTTTAGACATATTTTTTTATTTTAGATATTTTTCACGATATTCAAGAGTAATCTGGAAATGTGTTGAAATATCAAAGCGAATTTCGCAGACCCCCTGCAATGCCGTCTCGGACCACCAGGGGGTCGCGGACCCCTGATTGATAACCCCTGCACTACAGCCACACAAGCAGTCATATAGATATAAAGAGGGGGGGGGGGGGTGACATTAAATTCATAATTGGAGTGGAGAAGTACAGTGAGCTGTATGATCCTCAGCACATGTTGTATAAAGACAACACCAAAAAAGACACATGTTGGGACGCTGTTGCAGTTAATGTTGGGCAACAAGTAAGTATATGCTTGAAAAAAATGATCAAATGCCGTTTTTACTGCAGGCTGATAACAGCAAAAGAATGTGATATTATTAGCGCTGCGCGGCCCTTCTTCGCGCTTCAGAGTCCGGTGTGAACCCGGTGTGAGTGAGTGAGCGGAGCAGGGGGTCGGAGCCCCTGGGCGGCCGCAGGTTGCCGACCCCTGGTATAGGCCATATTCACAAATCACAATTTTTCTCATAGGGCTTTAACGAGGTGTGACATCCTCTACCCTAAAAAAAGAGTAAGGAAAGACTACAAAAACAACCTTTTATCAGGGTAAAAAGAACGTAGAAACCTCAGAGCGAGCCACATGTGAGGGATCCCTCTCCCAGGACGGACAGAAGTGTAATAGATGTCAAGGGTATAGGAGAACATCAGAAAGATAAGGGTATTTGTAGCATTTATTAGAATAAACATTTTGTAGCATAACTGAAGGTTGATGAATTGATGGATTATTGTAAGTAATGGTCGAGTATTTCACGAGAAATATTATATATCAGGCAGTCTTGTTGTAATCAATCGGATGCCACTATAGTCCAGTCATTGTCCAATGCCACCATCAGGATGCACCATCAGCTGCCACCTCGATCATGGTCCACTAGCACTATCAGATGCCAACACGATACAGGATCTGCCGTTATTATCAAGATCAGCCAGCACGATACAGGATCCACCATTACGTTCATGATCTCTGATACGCGAACCACCATCATAAAACACGATGACGTCTTGATCTGCGGACGATAAGGCAAAGGGACTCTGGGGAAGAAGTAGAGTCAGTAACATGTAATGATGAGATATTAATTGAGCCAACGCCATAGGTGTTTTTATTGCAGCGGATATAAACCATTCTCTGTTGTTGAGAACGCAGGGTTTAAACACATGCTCAAAGTAATCAAGCCCTGTCATGAATGTCCCTCTCGCCAGCAAGTCATACCAGCCCTTTACAAGCACAAGTTAGAGTTGTCCTCAACTTATCCAAGGCATCTACTGTTCTTACGACAAATGGTTGTAGATGTAGGACTACTGAGAGTTATCTGACATCACATGGACTGGAACATGGGCAGTCACGTTCTGCAAACTCAGCCCATTTATGAGCAGCATACAAGCTCACATCTGGCAGAGCAACTGTTGGAGGAAGTGTCAGAATGGAAGTTGGAGAGGCCAGGAAGGATAATTCCATTCACAACAGACAGTGCTAAAAATATTGCCAATGCCATAAATTAAGCTGGAGTAGGCCCCCATTTTGGATGCTTTGCTTATATAATTAATTTACGTTCGCTAAAACTCTAATATAAAAGGGGTTTATCTTGACCTTTTGACACCAACTTTTACTCTGCTGACTGTGTGGAGAGACTAAAGATTCAGTTACGGTGTTCGAGTGTCTGCTAGAGTTATGGTCAGTCAGAATCCAATATTTTACGGTAATTTTTTTGATGTATAATTAAAAAACAAAAAGTTACATTATACAGTATTTTACATGTATTTGAGCCATGCTAAAAAACCTTAAACTGTGCCTCTTTATCCTGACATTTCAGGTAAAACAAGATGGATCCCTTAGTTATCCTGCCATGGTTTCCCCATCCCCTCCCTGGTTTCCTCCAGTGTGGTGGTTGACTCTTTCGGCAGGTACATTAATAAACTGCGTTGAGGACTTGCGTGGATATGTGGTACTAAATGCCAGAGCCTCTACAAGGAGAGAACCAAGAACGTTATAACGTATTACATTATTCTTTTCATGTGATTTGTTCATCCTCGTTTGTTTTATTGTCAAGCACTAAATACTAGCTAAAATGTAAAAACAAAAACCTTGTAAAGCTGCATCTTTTGTTGTTGTTCTATTTTTCTATAGCACAGAAGCATAAAGAGTTTTTATACAATGTACTGGGGCTAGTAAATATTTTATGGAAATTAATGTGTATATTAAAATGTATTTTTAATATTAAGACAGCAAAATTGTGTTTATATTTGCAGTAATATTAATCAATATTTATCATTAATGTATTAGGATGTAATACCAGTTGCATACTATAAAAGACAATAAAAGTTGAGATATACTGTAAAACACAATAAAATTGCCTTAATCCTACTATAACTATTTGTGGTTATTCAAAGATTGTGTAAACTGTGTTAATAGATTGTGTAGCTTTTGATATTTTCACACACATTCAGAAAGGGTTAGATCTTTGAAATGACAAGGAAATTAAGAAACATCATCCTGGGATCTATTCATTTAATGTTGAATGTAGTTGGCAAAGCAAAAATTAAAGCAACCAACAATGCAACTCAACAATAAAACGCCAAACCACAGGGCAGTTTGAAGTTTGTGAAGATTTGTGTGCAGATATAGCAGTTCTAATTATGTCATATTTGTAATAAAGTAGCAGCACAAATCTCTGCCTGTCTGACTTACATTTCTCAGTGGATGTTCACACCCCACCTAAAAATCAACCTTGACAAGACTGAGCTTGTTTTTCTTCCAGGGAAAGGCTCCCCCAACTTTCTGACTTTACTATCACCATCGACAACTCTGTGATCGCCCCCACCCAGACCGCAAGGAACCGGGGTGTGACACTCGACAATCAACTCTTCCTTACTGCCAACATTGCTGCAACAGCCTGCTCGTATAGATACATGCTGCAAAACATCATGAGTAATTATTGCTATTCTGGGTTTGTACTCGCTTTGGATAAAAGCTTCAGCTAAATAATATGCTCCTCATGGTTAAGGCCCAATAAATGAATGATGCGGGTGCACAGCTCTTCCAGAAATGACGATGGCACAGATGCTGGACGTCTGATTCATACTCTGAGTGTGTCACCTGTCACCTGTGACCTGCAGAGCCAGAAGACACAATGACGCAACTGGCAGCAACACTGACACAGCAATGAAAGTTGTTGTGTGTCCACTACTGGCGGTGGAGCTGCTGGTTTATCTTCTGCATTTGCTTGAATAAAATTCAGACTATGTGTTTAACTAAATACCAGGACTCTACTGTATGAAGTACAATAACAATCAAAGACCCATTAGAACAAATGAATGGATTCAGAAAGTGAAACACTGTGTGAGTGTTTTTACTTTGAAATGGGTATGGGAAGTGTTGTTACTACGTTTATGACTTAGACAAATACATATTGTGGTTCACTGCAGAATAAACAGTAAAAATGATCTTTCACCTTAGTTTTAATGTTTATCTGATTCATGGCACTTTCTGTAGGCTTTTCAAAATAAAAGCACTCCAGTGTTTCTGTTGACTGTATCCATTATTTTGTTTAAAAAGGGTTTTTTATTGTGAAATATTTGCAGGAGCATTACTTGATATTGGATCTGATTATTTTTTAATTTAGTACTTGTAAAGATAAATTGTACAGAAAGCTAACCTCACCCATATTTTCAGAGAAAATGCTGGCAAAGGTGGAATATGGCAAAAGGAGGGAGTGTATGGAGTCAAAAAATACATATTTATATATAAATATATATGTTTGTGTGCATATATTGTTCCTTATTGTCATATTTTATAAATCATGTTTTTTAAAATGTCGATTTGGTGCATGTTTTTAAAAGAAATGGCCTCTTTATTTTAGCAAACTTAATTTGTCCATTAGTTTTAGTAATTAAGAAGAACTATCTTTACACCTATGAGACTTAATGTGGGGGCACACGGTCATGTCATTAAGTGTTACATTTTAACTTAAAAAAGAGTCAATAATTACAATAATTAGTGTTACAGTACTAACTCTTCACAAAAAGTTAAATTAACACTTGGGGCTGTGGACCTATATAGACACTTCAAAAGGGTTGAGATCGGATTGCGTATTGGGATTTTGCTGTGTAAGATATGTTGAACATACAAAGTATATACAAGGTACTTTCTATTTTAAGTAGTACAACCATGCCCAAGCAGCTTTGAGTGGGAAATACTGTGGACAATGGTTTGCAACATTCATGAACATTAAAGCGTTGGTGCCCTATTTTCAGATGACAGCAACAGCCCCACAAAATATATGTGCACATCCCTGATACAGGGAGAGACGGTTGTGTTAAAAGCAGGGGCATGTGTACCAAATGCACTCATCCCTCTTCCTTCCTTCCTTTTATGTGTTCTTTACTAACCTTTGTCTTCAGCCATGCTTTTTCTCCTTGGATTAATCGGTAAATCTGAGTGAACAAAGGTCCAGCCTAGATGAACAGGGTCAGCCAGAGCAGACTTTGGAAGGCTTCTACTTCACATGAGTCCTGCGGCTTCCATGTCCTTACAAAACCCGAGGTGCAAAGAGGAAGTGTGTTTTTTGCTGTAGTTCCAATCTCCATAAGAGTATTTAACAAGTCTGCAAACCCAGTGTCAATGTCTTTTAACATTATATTCCAGAACAAGCCACACACAGCAAGCAGGGCTGGGCTGTAATGCTCACATGATAACACGTCAGTCAGTTACAAGTCATTTCACTTACTTTTCTAGTGGCCAAATTGTTTAGGGTGACAGTTGAATGCAATTGGGTTCACCCCATATATCCAGAATAAACGGGACGGGAGGCTGATGATTCCGGAAATATACAATTTATTCAATTCGTGTAAATGATTTAAAAAGACTGATCAAACAGCACAGGATCATGTGCATAGGTTGAAGTACTGGCCTGGACTGATACAATTAACAGATTAAAAAAAGAGAAGTTAAAGGCTCCAGACCCAATGTAACAAAGCTAAAATATCATGCATTAAACAAGCACAGCACACTTTAAGAATCCAAACACTGCAAGCGATATAATACAACAAAATGACAGAAGAGGCCTCTAGTTTATGGAGTCTTACTAGTGGACCAGATGTCAGCAGTGGTGCAAACATATTGCACCGTCTTCAGTTTCTCTTTCAGATAATTTTTTTTGGCATTGAAATCTGCTTGTATTTTCCTTACAAGGACTCGGGAGTAACGAGTCCTCTCAAAGAGAGATTCGTTCATTTTCTTGTGGCCGCGCATCGGGACTGTTCCATAGACTCAGTCAAGGAAGCAGAAATGATTCGTTCATTTCCCTACTGGGTCTTCGGGTACGAGTCTTTGGATCATTTTTCACGTGACCTGCATTGGCTCAGTAGAGGAGCGGAATTCACATCAATTCACATCTGGTGTGAGAATCTCACACCAGATGTGTCCTGTTTCCTGTTCTCCAGTGTTTACGGTAAGCGTGCTGCGTCATTTCGTCACTTCCTGTTATTGCCACGGGACACGGGTGGTGTAGTCGCTATCTGAATTAGCTCCTCCGCTAAACACAACTGTCTTTCTGTTCTACTACGGCTAAAATCACCGGTATATAGTTAAGGACCCTCACATACCAGCCCCTCCTCTCTGGTGCTTTGTGATTCTGTGTTCTGTTTAAATCTCACACTCATAGTTTTAGCAGCGATGTGTTCTCTCTCTCCCTCTCGCTCCACCGCTCTCTCCTGCTCCGAGTGTCTCATGTTTACTTACTCCTCCGCCTCCATTAACAGTAGTGGTAAATGTAATAAATGTAGTATGTTGGTAGACATGGAGGCGAGGCTTAGCAACTTAGAAGCTCGGCTCCTCAGCTTAGAACCCCCGTTAGCTATAGTTAGCCGGCCCGTGCTAGCCGCAGCGAAGCCACCTAGCTTAGCTTCAGCTAGCAGTCCCTCGACTTGCCCCGGGCAGCTGGGAGCCCAGGGTGGCTGGGTGACGGTCCGGAGGGGGCATAGTACCACCCATAGAAAGCCCACGATTAAAGAGCCACCAGCTCACGTCTCAAATAGATTTTCTCCACTCAGCGACGCACCCGCTGAGAATCAAACTCTGGTTATTGGCGACTCGGTTCTCAGAAACGTGAGATTAGCGACACCAGCGGCCATAGTCAATTGTATCCCGGGGGCCAGAGCCGGCGACATCCAATCCAAATTGAAGCTGCTGGCTAAAACTAAACGTAAATACAGTAAAATCGTAATTCACGTCGGCAGCAACGACTCCCGGCTTCGTATGTCGGAGGTCACTAAAGTTAATGTTGAGTCTGTGTGTGCTTTTGCTAAAACGATGTCGGACACAGTAATTTTCTCTGGCCCTCTCCCTAACACAACAGGTGATGACATGTTTAGTCGCATGTTGTCTTTTAACCGCTGGCTGTCGAGGTGGTGTCCTGTAAACGGTGTGGGCTTTATAGATGATTGGCAAACTTTTTGGAGGAAACCTGGTCTTGTTAGGAGAGATGGCGTTCATCCCACTTGGGATGGAGCAGCTCTCTTATCTAAGAATATTACTAAGTCTATCACATGACAACCCAGAGTTGGGACCAGGAAGCAGAGCTGCAGTGCTAAACACTTCTCTGCGCTCCCTCTGGATCAGTCACCCAACCGCATAGAGACTGTCTCTGTCTACCGTCCGATTCAATTATTTAAATTAAACAATAACAGAGCGAGAACTCACAATAATCTTATACAAATTAACACAACCTCTGGAACAACACAGGAAACTAAGACTTTCAAATGTGGTCTTTTAAACATTAGATCACTGTCCTCAAAGGCTATTTTAGTTAAGGAACTAGTCTCAGACTACAATATAGATTTATTGTCCCTTACTGAGACGTGGCTGCATCCTGATGAATATGTCAGTTTAAATGAATCTACTCCCCCCAGTCATATAAATTCACACGTTCCCAGGGAACTCGGGCGAGTAGGTGGAGTTGCTGCTATTTTTAACTCCAGTCTATCAATTAATCCTAAACCTAAATTTAGCTACAACTCATTTGAATGTCTTGTTCTTAATCTTCCACGTCAATCCAGGAAACACCAACAGCCAATCATATTTGCTGTAGTTTATCGTGCTCCTGGGGCTTATACTGAATTTCTAACAGAATTCCCTGAGTTTTTATCAAACCTAGTCCTAAAGACAGATAAAACTATTATTGTTGGTGACTTTAATATTCATGTTGACAATAATAAAGATAGCCTTAGCGTAGCATTTATTTCAATACTAGACTCAATTGGTTTTAGTCAGTGTGTGCATCAACCTACTCATTGTTGTAACCACACACTTGACCTTGTGTTATCATACGGTGTCAAAATTGAACATTTAACAGTACTTCCGCGCAATCCAGTACTATCAGATCATAATTTAATAACCTTCGATTTTTCACTATCTGAATATATGCCCCTAATAAAAAACTCATTTTCTAGATGTCTACCTGATAGTGCTGTAGCTAAATTTAAGGAAATAATTCCGATTACATTTAAACCCGTATTATCCGTCGACATAAACAACAAATTCTTTAAAAACCCGAGCTCTATTGAGATTGACCACCTCATAGATTGCTCTGCAGACTCATTACGATTAACATTAGACTCAATAGCGCCTCTAAAAAAGAAATGTGTAAAACATAGTAAATTAGCTCCGTGGTATAATTCCAAGACACATGAGTTGAAACAAATATCAAGAAAACTAGAAAGGAAGTGGCGCTCCAGCAACAGTGTTGAAAATCTCCTAGACTGGAAGAGTAGTGTTACAGAATATAAAAAGGCTCTCCACAAAGCAAGAGCTGCCTATTATTCAAAACTAATAGAAGAGAATAAAAACAACCCCAGGTTTCTCTTCAGCACTGTAGCCAGGCTGACAGAGCGTCACACCTCCACCGAACCCAGTATTCCTCGATCCCTAAATAGCAATATCTTTATGACCTTTTTTAATGATAAAATTCTAACTATTAGAAATAAAATCAATCATCTCCTGCCCTCAATTGGCACTAATACCCTCCCAACAATAGAGATCTCAGAAACGGCTGAGAATCCTTCCCATTATTTAGACAGCTTCTCTCTGATCACCCGTGATCAGTTTACCAAAATAGTCTCAGGTTCTAAACCAACAACCTGTATTTTAGATCCGATTCCAACTAAATTACTTAAAGAAATTCTGCCCCTAATAGATAATTCGTTACTTAACACAATCAAGCTGTCATTATCATCAGGTTATGTACCACAGTCTTTTAAAATAGCTGTAATCAAACCCCTACTCAAAAAACCCACCCTAGACCCAGAGGTTTTAGCAAATTACAGGCCAATATCTAATCTCCCCTTCCTATCTAAAATCTTAGAAAAAGTTGTAGCCAATCAGCTGTGTGAGTTTCTCCAGGAAAATAATATATATGAAGACTTTCAGTCTGGGTTTAGAACCAATCATAGCACAGAGACAGCCCTGGCAAAAGTCACTAATGACCTTCTAATAGCTTCAGATCAGGGACTTGTGTCTGTCCTCGTTCTGTTAGATCTCAGTGCAGCATTCGACACAATTGACCATCAAATTTTATTAGAGAGACTAAAACAGTTAATTAACATTAAAGGAACGGCCTTAAACTGGTTTAAATCTTATTTTGCTGATCGCTCCCAATTCGTTCAAATCAATGATGAGTCATCGGTGCGCACCAAAGTTAACCATGGTGTCCCACAGGGGTCTGTGCTCGGCCCAATTTTATTCTCATTATATATGCTTCCACTAGGAAACATTATCAGGACACACTCGGTAAATTTTCACTGTTATGCGGATGACACCCAGTTATATTTGTCAATAAAACCTGATCAAAGTAATCAATTAACTAAACTTCGAGCATGTCTCAAGGACATAAAAACCTGGATGACCCGCAATTTTCTCTTATTAAACTCAGATAAAACAGAGGTTATAATACTCGGCCCTAAACACCTTAGAGATACATTATCTAATGATATAGCTGCGCTAGATGACATTGCCCTTGCTTCCAATGACACAGTCAGGAACTTGGGAGTGATCTTCGATCCTGATTTGTCCTTTAAAAGTAATTTCTAGGACCGCGTTTTTCCACTTGCGTAATATCTCAAAAATCAGACATGTCCTTTCGCAAAAAATGCAGAAAAACTAGTCCACGCCTTTGTTACATCGAGACTGGACTATTGTAATTCACTATTATCAGGCTCCAGCAGCAAGTCGTTAAAGACTCTGCAGCTGGTCCAAAATGCCGCAGCACGTGTCCTGACGAGAACTAAGAAAAGAGAGCACATTTCTCCAGTATTAGCATCGCTACACTGGCTTCCTGTTAAATCTAGAATCGAATTTAAAATTCTCCTCCTCACCTTCAAGGCCCTTAATGATATGGCACCTCTTTACCTTAAAGAGATGTTAGTACCATATCAACCTACTAGAGCACTCCGATCCCAGAACTCAGGTTTACTTGTTGTCCCTAAAGTCTCTAAAAGTAGAGTAGGAGCCAGAGCTTTTAGCCATCAAGCCCCACTGCTGTGGAATAATCTCTCACTTTCAGTTAGGGAAGCAGACACGCTCTGTTCGTTTAAAAGTAGACTCAAAACCTTCCTTTTTTATAAAGCTTATAGTTAGAGCTAATTAGTGCGATGTTCCAAATTTGATTAAATGGCAAAAACCCCTGATGATGCTAAGACGCACAGGGAATTTATGACACAAGACACACGGAGCTTCTCTTTCCTGCTTCTCCTTCCTTCCTTTTTCTCCATATTTATCACATCAAGATAATTCTTATCTGATCAGTACATGTTACTAACTTGACCCCTTTTCCCGGAGTTTCTGTGCCTTAGCGCCCGCGGATGCAGGGCCACAGCTGTGGCCGCACCATGGATTATGATTGTGGATCGCGTGTCGGAGGTCGCAATGGTGGATCCAGTTCGGTGGATTCTGTATCATGCCAGCTGATCGTCGTTATAATGGAGGATCCTTTGTCGCGTTGGCATCGGATGATGAGATGGATTGATTCTAACTGGCGGCGGTGGACAATGACTGTGGATTACAGTGGATCTCATCCTGATGCTGGATCGTGGTCTTGCTGGCTGCTGGCCAGAGACTGTGATTGCAGCGGGACTGCCTGACACATAGTATTGAAAAATGTTTAGCCTCATGGATGCTGCTAAAAATCCTGATGATGTTTTCTTACACCTGACATCTATTGCACTTCTGTCCGTCCTGAGAGAGGGATCCCTCACATGTGGCTCTCTCTGAGGTTTCTACATATTTTTACCTGTGAAAAGGGTTTTTAGTAGTTTTTCCTTACTCTTGTTGAGGGTTAAGGACAGAGGATGTCACACAATGTTAAAGCCCCATGAGACGAATTGTTATTTGTGAATGTGGGCTATACAAATAAAATTTGATTGATTGATTGATTGATGGAGCTGTAGCAAGTGACGTTCACTGTCTCCCGGAGAAATGAACACTCTGTGTTTTTAGTATAGAAAGAAGTTAATTATATTCGTTCACAAGTCATACAGACTGGTTTTGTTATTTTCACTTTACATTAACACTTACAGTTTAGTGCAGTGTAATTGTTTGCCGTGATAATTAAATGCAAGTGTGATAATAAATGACAATTTCATACCATAAAAACTGTACAAACTCAAAGTTCACAGAATTAAATCAATTGTGTCTTACACAGAATTTTTCATATAATATAAGACCATTTTACTTGAATTGCACATTTGTGTGACAGATCATATTTTTTTAAGAAAACCTCCTCTATTAAATACAGTACAACATGACAGTTTGTATGGTTTGAAATAGTCATTTATTATCACACTGGCATTTAATTATCACGGGAAACAATTACACTGCACTAAACTGTAAGTGTAAATGTAAAGTGAAAATAACAAAACCAGTCATTATGACTTGTGAACGAATATAATTCACGTCTTTCTATACTAAAAACACAGAGTGTTCATTTCTCCGGGAGACAGTGAACGTCCCTCGCTACAGCTCCAGCGCTCCTCTACTGAGCCAATGCAGGTCACGTGAAAAATGATCCAAAGACTCGTACCCGAAGACCCAGTAGGGAAATGAACGAATCATTTCTGCTTCCTTGACTGAGCCTATGGAACAGTCCCGATGCGCAGCCCCCCCCCCCCCGTTGAAATGAACGAATGACTCGAAAAATGATTCGTTCATTTTACTGAACAAGATTGAAAGAACCGAGTCGGTAAAATGATCCGAACTTCCCAACACTACTGGCTAGCACATACAAGCTCCCAATCTCCCTCTTCCTAAAGTTAGCTACTCGACTGATAAGTTTACTAGCTAAACACTGGCTATGCACTAGCCTAGCCAGCAGGCTAGCGTCATTAACATGTTAGCATCGATCGCTAGCTTGATATTATAACCATCACCATGTATATACAATAGGCTATATAATGTAGCCAGACCCATAAATTATATATCAAGCTAGTTGACATCTGTCACACTCAGATAACATATTTACCTTGACAGACAATCCGTTGAACTTGAAGATCTGAAGACTGAACTCTGAACCGTTTTTACAAATTACTCCACTCTAAAGTATTTTGTTACAAATTACATTAGATTTTTTATCGGCCCTATCAAATACAAATTACAAAATACTCAAAGTATTTGAAATACGTATTTCAAATACAAGTAGATAGGAATACTGACAATCTCTGCCCGCGGCCTATAGGCATCGCCGTCCTGTCAGTTAAATTAAAACATCAGCAGAATGGGGAAAATAACACTGCTAAAACTATTACACTTTATAAATAATTGACCCCATTAAACTTTCAAAAAATCTTTGTGGACTCCACACTGCTTGACGGATCGGCGACACTCTTACCATTTCCCCTCAACCACTGTCTTGAACTTTTTGGCTCTATTATTTTGTGGCTAAAGTGGAACCGTCACTGCCAGTAAGAGTTAGCAGTGCATTGCATACAACACTGTTAGTCAGGTTTCCTAGCAAGCAGATGTGAGTGAGTACAGGTCTGTTTCTGCCTGTGCAAACTAAAACACTTACCAGTTGTGTTTCAAGAAGTCTCTATTTAGGGGGCTTGAAAACTCTGAAGTAGTGTCAACGCCAGAAACTGAAGAAAAGTTATGCATTTAAAATTTAGAATGTAGGCTACTGGTGTAGGAGCTAGAGTGGGGAGCCACCCTACATTTGCCACCATCAGGCAAGAATAAACCTGAATTGCACTTTGATTGTTTTGGGTTCAGTGATGGCAATGCCAGACAGCGATCCTTGGAGCAACGCAGTGGTTGCAAGGGAGTGTGAGCCCATGGTGGTGTTAAATTCAGGAGGTGCTGACTAGAGATGAGCCGGATACTCGGCTGAAACGAGTATCCGGTACGGATTAATCCGATTAATACTCGTCAATATCTGTGCTCGGACTGAATGAAAATCCTCACACAGCGTCACAGCGCTCCTCGCCTTCACACACGGCTCTGCTCGCACACTCACAGATCAGCTCTCTGTCTCTCAGTCACTCAGGTTCACGGGTCTTTTCCGTTAACGTTTAGGGTTTCTTCAGCTTGAAGTTTGTTTTTAATTCAGTTTGTACTTACTTATTAACCAGTAGAGTTCTGTTAAACGTGGGTTCGTTCAGACGTGGTGCTGGTAGAAGGGACTCGCGTTGCGTCTCTGCCTGTCGGAGATTTTTTTCCCGCTGCATCGCTCTAGTTCACATGAATGTGATTATACCGTGTTTGTTTTAATTATCCTCATCCGAAACAGGAGAGACCCGCTGTAACAAATCGCCCTGCTTAAACCCCAGGGGAAATGTTCTAGGCTTTAATTTTAAGGACACGGGCAGACCCGACCCGCTGTGTAACTTGCGCGCTGCCCGACCAAGTTATCATAAACGAAAAATCCCTGGTTGGACCGATGACCTTGTTATCGGTCTAACCCCTAATTAAATAAATATAAATATAAACGAATTCGACTCAAACAGGTTGCGTATTATAAACTGTATTTAAACAAAACACCAATCAAACCCCACATATCCCCGTGCTCGTGCCCGCAAACAATGGCGGACCCGTAAACATAAACACGGTATTTACACACATTCAAACATCAATATTTTCCCAACCCAGGTCCATAACATAATCCCCAAACAAACGTCCAAAAGAAATGACTGCAGGTGTGGCGAGGTGAGTGTCGCAAACAAATCCAAACCAAGTCCATGCTTTCTCACCCCCTTCCAGTGCCCAGAAAATGTTCAGTCCTTGAAATAATCCATTACGTAACTCCCAGGCAATAATCCCGTTCCAGAGAAAAATCCTTGCAAATTGTAATTGATCTCCTGGCCCTTGAACCTCTGGCCGCACCGCCAGCCCGCAGCATCAAAAAACCACACACACCCCGTCGGGACGTCACTTCCCCATATTTAACACATTTCCCGTTACAGAACCCCATATATACATAATCACACAAATAATAAACAAATACATACACAGATCCATTCCCTCATTCTTATAGTTTTGAGGCGTCTGACTAATGACATATGCACTTTTTATCAATACATAAGGTGCCCTTGGGTGACCTTTACACCGCGTCTCATGTCAATCTTGTCCCCGGGAAATAGCAAACAGCATCGGACACAGTCTCCCCGCCCCCCTCTCTCTCTCTCTCTCTCTCTCTGTCTCTCTCTTACTCACTCATACACACACACACACACACACACCTGGTGTGGAAACTAATTTAAAAAAAAATAAAAATAAAAAAATCATAAAAAAATTTCAAAGTTTAAAAATAAAGTTATGTTGAACCAGCCCACTTCCGGGTTAAATCACACCCACTTCCGGGTTAGGTCCCGCCCACTCCGAGTACGGATACGGATAATTCATATGGTAAACAGATACGGATACAGATAATGCTGTACTCGCTCATCCCTAGTGCTGACCCTGAAGTCCCTCTGTAAGTAAGCATTAGTAGCGTGAATTTGATTCAATCAGCCATGGGTAGCTAGGGGAGCTTGATGTGCAGCGGACTAATGTGCTTTTTTAGGCTGATTGAAAACCAGATGCACTGCTACATTCTGGTTTATGGGGTTTCACTGTGCTTAACATGAGGACATTGCAGTTGTCAAGAAGCATCAATCCCTTTAACGTAAGCAAATTTGTTAACCCTAATATAAAGAATATATATATCGGTTATTCCTCAGTATAAGCACCATTACTTGTTGCAAGTCTCTTCGATTAGGAAATTTGTAGAGGGATTTTATACGTTGTTTAAGGTTGTTTTTTGTAATTTTTCCTGTATGTCTTTGTCTATTGGTGTACATCTTAGGCTCTGGATTTTAAGTTATTACACCGCTAACCTCTAAGATATCAATACCTTGTTGGAATTCACTTAATTATACACTCACACCCTTTCCTGACTGCAGCTGGTGCTACTCTGATTACCTGACAACTGACACCAGCTTTACTCCTGGGCTGCCACTTGTTTTTACATGCCCTGATGGAGACTTTCTGTTGAAAATCTCAGGCACTAAGCCCATTTAATAAAGTCATTCATTTGGCTTCTTGATCTCAAAGCAAACTGTCTTAACATTCCTCGTTTTTAATTCAATTCAATTGCATTTATATACAGCCAAATCATTTCATACATAATCTCAAGGCACTAAACATACACTGTTAAAAAAAGAATCTTAAAAAAACTGTAATTTTCCAGCAGCTGGGGCGCCAAAAAAATACCGTGAATTGACAGAAAATGACTCTCATAAAAATACGGTTATTTTCCATAATTAAAATACATTTTATAGTTTTAATTTAACAAGATTTTGCCTTACTTTGAGGTTGTTTTTAACATTTAATTAGAAACATTTCACATTTTAAAACAATGAAATTACCTATAAATATGGTAAATACACGTTGTAATACGAATAAGAGAGCTCAAATTTACAGAAATGTATTGTTATTAGTTGGTTTTAATGACATTATTTTATGTAAAGAGGTTGTATAATAATTTATATTTGATGTAATATAACAGTATGACACACAAAATTATGTGATTCATCTTTCAAAACATTTTCAAAAAACTGTTGAAAAACTAGATATTGGGTTTACAATTGATATATTGGGTAAACAAATATTTTTTGTTTTAAAACAATGAAATTACCTATAAAGATGGTACATAAACATTGTAATATGCATAATAATGCTTAAATTTACAGAAATGTGCTGTTATTAGTTGGTTTTAATGGCATTATTTTATGTAAAAAGGCTGTATATTACTTTATATTAGATGTAATATAACAGTATACAACACACAAAATAACTTCATTCATCTTTCAAAACATGTCAAAAAAACTTAACCTAGATATTAGGTTTACAATTGCAAAATTTACTGTTTATTGTAAATTTAGTTTTTTGTGTTCTTTTACATAGATTTTCTGAATATTTAATGGACTTTCAACTTAAAAAACTATGCTCACCTATATAATTACACCAGAATTTTTTTAATTTTAAATGGTTTAAACTGGTTTTTGGCCATTGGGAAAAAGGGGCTTAAATGAATTGTTGTGTTTGAATAAGACTAAGCTGAACAACAACAGCTACAATTTCCCGTTCTCAGTATTTTTATTTAACTTAACGGGTAACCATTATTATAGCAAAATTCAAAAATCAATTAAATTAAAATGACTGTCTGGTTCTGAAACCAAAAAAAAAAAAAAAAGCTGGCTATTAAAATTCAACTGAATTGGAAAAAAAAAGTTGAGTTACCAACTTACAGCAACATCCAAGGCACCCATGACCTCGTCAAGTAATTATACGTTCACAACATTGATAACAAAGCTACATAACAAATAGCTTACATGACACCTCACTGGATATAACAGTCTATAACTTGGACAAAGTATCCAAAAAATTGTGCGCACTTCTTATTCCCTCCACTCGTAGTCTGCAATTTTAGTGATCAATGTGAGAACCTTTGGACTGACTGCAAGTTGTTTTTTGGTGGCGTTCCGCTCCACTTTTGATCCCTTGTCTGGATTTGTCTTGAAGAGGCACCTGTCAAATGAAAAAACAACAATTTTAATAACTGTGGACTGTACTTTAATTTAATGTTTTCATACATTTGCAATAAGGTTACACAACAGTGTAGACAGCGCTTGCTTGTGAAAGAGTGTTTGGACATACAGGGCACTGTGGAACAGTGATGTAATGAAAAGATGAACATGTGAGTATTGTGTATGAATGTGTATGAATGTTTGGTGGTGGTCGGAGGGGCCGTTTGGCACCAAATGGCAGCCACGCTTCTGTCAATCTGCCCCAGGGCAGCTGTGGCTACAAATGTAGCTTACAACCACCGGTGAGAATGTTTTTGAATGAAAATGGTTTGCTCTGCATATAAGGCTTAAAGTAAGGCACCTGCACCTTCACAAATCTCCAAGCATTCCCCCAATATATCCAAATAAAATAAAACATAAAAATCACCCAACGATGGCTCATGAATTGAAAGGTGCGTGAATGTGCCACATTGTGACCAACAGATATAGATACATCAAAGCTTCCTATTATGACCAACACCTGTGAAGTGTGCTGGGAGAGTTTCTGCTCCGTGAAGAACCAGGAGAGCCTGTGGCTGCTCCTGGAACTCCAACACTGAGGTGCTACTGCTGGCGGTACAACAGATCACCTCAGCAAGGCAAGAGTTTTTAGAGCAGTTGTTTTTACTGGGTTAATTTTTTTTTGTTTAACTATCAATCTACTAATCCTATGATTCTCAAACTGTGGGCCGCGGGTATTGCAGATGGGCCACCAAAATAATTTTCAAAATACCGTAGTATGATCTTTGTTGAATAATATTAATATTAAATACATTATATATAGGACTGAGCGATAAAACGATCTTCAATCGTGATCACAATTATTGGCTATAATTTCCTCGATATCACATGGCAGAAATAAATACGACAGCAGCCCGTCACTCTGCCGTCTGTTGCTGCACCATAGACTGTATATAAAAGAGGGCTGCACGTAGGATAAACCGCCTCCTGTTGTGAGCGTGTATAGTTTGAGCTGCAGCTATAGCTTAAGGGAGGAAGAGTGAAAGTTGGAAAAGAGTGAGGAAATGACTGAAAGTGGAGCTGATGGCAACTAAAGTGACGTGAATGTGTTGAGCGGTTCATGAAATAAGTCCGGCCCGGTCAGTTTGCCGGGAACCATAGAAGGAGATTTAACTATGATAACAGATGTAGATGCCTACAGCTGCGTCATCCTTCTCACTTCAGGTAGTAATCTAATATTTTACAGATGACCATCTTTACTTTGAATAAAATGTAATAATAGAATGGTGTTTCTGGAAAGGGAAAACAACAACAATGTAAATCAAACCATACTGTGGATTAGTGAACTGTCCCACCCTCAGTGGACATGAAAGTGAACTCATCCCCCCACACTGAAGCCATTCCCTGTTTTTTCTTCAGGATTCAGTCAGGATGCTCCATGAACAGGCAGCATCAGCATGCTGCGTTAGTGACTTTGGAGCTTCCTGCTACTTTCAGTAGAAAAAAAAAAGTGCACTGAAATCGCATTATAAGGCCTCTGTATTGTTAATGAGGGCGGAGGTTGGCTGCAAACAATTTTTAGATTTTCAAGTGGGCCCTGAGTTGACAAAGTTTGGGAACCCCTGTACTAATCATTGCAGCACTTGAGCAGTGCTCAGTTTTGTGCATAATACATCTTATTTTGATATATTAAATTGACTAGTGCTGTCTTACCTCTGTAAGAACTCCAAAGTTGATGCTTGGGCTGCTGGTGAAGATATGTTCATACAGTAGTACAAACCAAACATCAGCATAAGAGCATCACTGAAGATTCTGATGTGGCCATTCACAATGGTCTGGTCAGCAAACAGCATGAAATTCTCCGCTGCCAAAGTCGAGTTTCCTGTTGTGTACAAGGACAAGAGAAAAGGGGAATATTTTTGTGACAAACTGAGCCAAAAGACCATAACTCCAACAGCTAAATGAAATTATCATGTTACAACTGAGTTCAGTTCCAATAACAATCAAAGTAATGGTAGTAATAGTTTTGTTTTTTTGTTTTAATATATTGTGGTTTGAAGTATTATTAGTTCAGTCAGACAACTCTGAAGTTAGAAAAATGAATTATTGAGCATAAGCATGGTAAGCTGAAGCACAGCATAGGGTTCTTGAACATTGCTGCAGCAGGTTTGACATCAGGCTCTGTCTCAGTTTATTCATTACCTGAATAATGATCTGCTTGATAGACATTACAAGGAATGAACAGCAGACCCTACAGAGGATCATAGAAACAGAGCCCACAGGTGGATGCTGGGGAGGTGCAGTACCTAAGGAGCAGCATGAGCAGCAGCAGCAGCAAACGCAATGGCAAAACAGAGGTAGCAGCAGAGCAGCGGTGACTGCAGCAGCAGAATAGCCAGAAATGAGCAGGTAAGCTGGGGGGTTTAAATATCGCAATCTGTTGGCATGTCACTAACCACTGATCAGGTTGAGCGCAACTTGAGTAGTCTGCCTGAAATACAGTAACTCTGCAGGCTTCACATCATTAATATCAATGCATAAACATATTTCAGGATGCAATAAATGGGGAAATCTTAGGAATGGTCTCAAATACTATGAAGCTGAGAATAGCTACAACCACAATGACAACAACCAATCAGACAATAACCCAATCAAGAAGAGTAAATCCAAAACTTTAACTTTCCATACTATAAAGAGTTATCATGCACAGAAAATAAGCTGTTCAATGAAGTTATCACAATACTAAAATAACAGTATCTTAAATGTAAATAGAATAGAGAAAGACAAATATTCATACCACACACAACAATACATGGTGTACTTGGAAGTTCAGCACAGTCCACTTCAGAGGGCAAGGTTGTTTGATCCACTTTGTAGAACATCTGTTCTTCATTAAAGTACTTGAGGAGCAGTGGAAGAAACGCTGCAACATTCACATCTGCAACATTTTTGATTGATGTTTCCATTTCCCTGAAGATGGTCTCTATCTTCCCTGTCTTGTCACTAGATTTAAGAAATGAAATAACTCTGGCACATTTATTCGCTATGTTTTTGTCTTCCATGTCCACGCCTGTAAGCTCTCTAAAATGAGTCTTGATGCCAGTTGTCTCAAACAGATATGGCCATTCCTTTGTTAGGTCAGAAGTCTCAGTCCCACTGATAATGTCTTTTCTCTGAGTAAAGAAAGTGGCTCTCATCATTTTCTCAATGGCTTTGCTGTCACAGCATCTTTCTATCCACATTTTCTTTAACTCTTCTTGTGCATGTTTCTGGGATTCAGGGGTTTCATTAGGTGGCAGCCGTGTTGGTTGCCAGTTTATACACCCGTAAGTGTCTAGTCTTTTTTTCTGAGGTTTGGTAACCTCTCTTTCACTGCTGCTAATAACTTGTCTCTTTAAGGAAAGTGAAGTGTTTCCTCTCTTCAGGCTATCCACTCTGCTGACCATCTGTTTGGTGAGTGAGTCATACCCACTGCCTACAACTTCACCTTCAATGACATCAGTAAATGCCGCAGGGTAGGCCTTTGTCATCTTCCTTGCTATCTCACTGATATGTTTCTTCCCTGGTGTTGGGCACACGGTTACGATTTCACTGACCATGAGCCGCATGATTTCAAGTCTCTCACTTTTTGTTGGCCGCTTTCTTGTTTTCAGCTTTCTGATGATCTCAGATGGAATTTTCTGCCAAAGAATTGGAAATTTAAAATGCCAACTGTTGTCAGACAGTCGGCGAGGTGTGATATCCATACTTGAACTGCTTGTTGACCTCGGTGAACTTGCAGTTGCTGAGCTGTAACCACCTGAAGAGTACACAGAGAACACTAGCTGTTATGAAATTATAGGTGGGTTTTCATGGAGCCTTTTTCCTCTTTCGGGACGCTGGTTCGGGCCGAAACTATATAGAAATGACTTTGGTCATTTTGCCTCTTTTTTTTTGGCCTTGTTCAGCCGTGTTCGGCCCAAAAAAAGAAAGAACAGAACAAGACAACATTTAGTTTCACTGTTTACATGACACAATTTTAATTTCTTTCGGTTTAAGAAAATGTTTATTCCACCTCTCTGGGCTTGTTTATTCTGATTGACCTGATTGTAATCAGATTATTTGGCTCCAAGTAAACCCACCTACTGATGCAACAGTTATTTTAAAGCCATCCATTTTTCCACATTGTATAATGTAACCTGCATAATTTTGACTCAAAGATCATTAATGTCTTCCCACAAATGGTCAGTGGATAGCATTTTAACCCCAGCATGGAGTTAGTAGTCCTGATACTGACTGCAGGAATGGAAAGGAGAGGAAAAGAAAGTAAGCAGTAAGCAGAGCTACGGTGGAAATATCACCTGAGTGGTCACACAGGTGAGTTCACACAGGTGAGTTCATGAGTTTTCTTTATTAGCATTGGGCTGAAAAATGTAATTTTTTCATATGTTTCCTTTATTGTTGTTGGCTGGGAGACCTGATTGTTTTTTAAGTTACAGGTAGATTATATTATTTTTCAGCCCATCTAACCCGAAAGAGAGTGATTCTGTGCAACAGAGGCATGTACTCACCAGAAAGGGGCATCTCGTCAGGCTGTGTTACTGGACTTGCACTGGTACTGGCTCTGCTGAACTGTTTGTTGCTCTGGTTGCTTGGAGGACTGTCCAAGACATCTTGTTGGCCTTAATAAAGAACACATAGTAGTAATATGTAACCATACAGACATCACATAGCTCAATCTGGGTATATTAATAACTAACATAATTATATACTCAGTAGCCAATTGGTACATATCAAAGTGTTCCTTTCTCAATATAATGCAGTACAGTACACCACCACTACCACCCACCATGAAATCAATGATGAACAAGGTATAATTTATAGTCATCACCTTTTTGAAAAGATCAACCAAAATGTAGAGAAGATTCTTTAAAGTATAATTCATAGTAGAGCCGCTGTATTGGACTGCATTAATTTGAACAAGTCTACCTAAAAAGTATATTTTGACTATGCACATTTTTCTAATGTGAAAGTTTATTGTGTACAAATTGAAACACATACTTGTCTTTTTGAGCAGTGACAGAAGTTTCCTGACTTCAATTGGTCTCAGGACAGAAAAGAGGTCACTCTCCTGCAGGTAGCTCAGGTCCTGCAGGTCCTCAACTCCTAAATCTTGCAGACGCTCAAGCAAAGGCTCAGGGTCTCTCAGTTTAGGAAGACTTGATTTGATGAAAGACAGAAGCGGACTCTCTGTATCCATGACTAGGAGGACTACAAATTAAATATACCTGTCTCCTTGCACTGTGTACCCTGTACAACACTCCGCTCCATATACACTTACTTCACATCATATGTGATATGTGTTAATATAAACCATATTGATATTATATATCATTTTATACAATAATATTGTCTTTTGCACACTCTGTCTACATATTCTTACACTCCTAGTATATGATATTATCTATTCTATAGTCAAATACTTATATTTATACCTCTACTATATATCATATATTATATCATACTCTCTGTATGTTCTTTGTATATATAAGTCTATATACACATATTTATACAGGTGTACATGTTATAATTATTATTATTATATTACTATTATTATATATACTGTTGCTGCCATTATTACTATATACTGCTATTATATTGGTATAATTACTATCATATATAAATATATATTATGTAATATTATATACTATATATAATGTACTATTTTTATATACTGTCTAACAATAACATTACCATCATATCATCAGTACTATTACCATCATCTTGCCACTGCACCTTATCTACCTATTTATCTTGTGTTTCTGTTTTTTATTCTTTCTACCTCAATATTTTTTATTTTATTTATTTTATTTATTTTATTTATTTATTTATTTATTTATTTATTTATTTATTTATTTATTTATTTATTTATTTATTTTATTTATTTTATTTATTTTATTTATTTTATTTATTTTATTTATTTTATTCTATTGTATTTTATTGTATTCAAATATACCGGCTGCTATGACGACTTAATTTCCCTTCGGGAATATGGGGTTTTAATATTTCGCCAACTAAAATATATATTTTTAAGCTATTGTAGCGTCCCCGCTTACACAGGACACGGAACTTCTTTGTGGTTTAGTAACTTGTATTATCCTCTACACGAACACGTGCACTTCTCGCTCTTACTCCGTCACTCGCACACATCAACAACACTTCACTTCCTCATTGACCCCCGATCTCCAAACAACCCCATCCTATTGGTCCAAACAGTCACATGTCCCACCCGACCCCTTCACTGACCCTCAGGATATCAGAACGCTCCTTCAACACAGTGTTTTACTGAACATACGTCAAAACCAGACAAACATAAACCCAGTCCGTTACACTATTAGGCTGCAGCTATATGTTTTTATTTATTTAAAAAATAGGGTAATTCTTATTTCATACATTTTCCACAAATATGGGGAGGACTCAAATAGCCTTACAAAGTTCTGTGTTTAATTTATTTCAAAGTAGGCTGACACTTGCCTGTGTATTTTGTTTGTTTGTTATTTTGTTGCTTGTCTGTTTGAGTAGCTAGCTGAAAGCAAAGAAGTAGTAAGCTTACCTTTTATTGGTAACCTAACTGTTACGGTTCATTGTTTCTGAAATAAGAGGCCTGACTGCTATGTTCACAGCAAACTTGAAAAAAAAAAAATATTAAGCCAACTGCACTATAGGCTGAGTCCTTGTTTACCTGAAATGTGCACTTTATAATTTTATTTTGTACCGCCCTGTTTGGCAATGTTGTTTTTCAATAAAATAAACATTTGCATCAAGCAAGCCAATCCACTTTTCCATGTTGATAAGAGCATTAAAACGAAAGTAAAATTATGGAAAAAAAATAAATGAAGGGACATTTAGAATAGATACAAATTTGTGATTAATTGCGATTAAATATTTTAATCGTTTGACAGCACTAATTAAGACTATTCATTTCTTCTACAACACCTGTATTGTAGAGGAAGGGATAAGTTGTTTGGCCTGCAGTTTCATATAAAACATGCACAGATTTCTCATGTACAAACTTTTCATTTGTGCAAGTTCTGAGACATCTGCCTCAGATTCATCATCAGCTGACCCTTCATCTGCCTGGCTTTCAGCAACAGAGGACTGAGGCTCACTAGGAACTGAAGGAGGACAGTATGCACCAGAGACATGCAGAACTGTGGGGCTTTTGTGATTCCTAGATAGGTGGGCTGTGAAAGATGATGTCACTGAAAAAGTTTTATCAACTGTTTCTGACAATGAGGAAGTTGACATAGAAAGGGTGCCTGTAAAGTTGGACACTGTGACACAGTGGATGACCGATGATGGCAGTAAACATGACATTTAAAAGCATTGTAATTTCTGAACTGAGACTTACAACTTTCCATACAACACGGATACTGATAATGTGGCTCATTTCAATGAAGCCCTTGATGCATCACGTACCCTTTTAGGGTATTCACTGAAGCACCACAACTACGACAGGTGTAATCTTTTGACATCCTTAAAAAAAAAAAAAACTTTATGAATCATGAAATCTGCCAAAATCAAAATAAATGCTATTGGTTGTGAAATAGTTGACCTAAATTTAGTTTTTAGTTTAACAGTGTTGACAGGATCTCTCTGTCACCGTTCTTTGTCAGGAATACAGGGGGACACAGGTAGGTGTGTCTCAGTAGCTTATTTATTTCTTCAGACACATACACTTTACACAAACCAAACTTCTCACAAGCATATCACAATAAGCTTTGCAGCATAGCGTTCCTCGTCCGGGAGTGGACTGGCTCCTGTGATGCTTGTCCCGCGCCCCAGCGCGCTACTGCTGATAAGGGGAAGGAGTCAATAGTGGAACTGGAACACCTGTGTACAATTAGACTCTCCCTGGCACCGATCCCAGAACCCCATCTCCACTCCCTCCCTCCTGTAGCAGACGCTGACCATCCCCCACTACCACATACCTCCACCGCCCGACTTAGGCCGGGGAGCCGTCCCGCCTAACCTACTCCCCCCCCCTCTGAACGAGAGAGGAAGTCGGCCACAACCATCTGCGCCCCCGGCCTATGGATCACCTTGAATTTGAAGGGTTGTAAGGCCAAATACCAACGAGTGATCCGCGTGTTGGCATCTTTCATGCGGTGGAGCCACTGGAACGGAGCATGGTCCGAACAGAGGGTGAAAGAGCGTCCCAGAAGGTAATATAAGGGTGTCGACCGCCCACCGGATTGCCAGGCAGTCTTTTTCTATTGTGCTGTACCTGGCTTCTCTCTCTGACAGTTTACGGCTGATGTACAGCACCGGGCGGTCCACGCCCCTCACCTGCTGAGACAAAACCGCCTCCAGCCCCCTGTTCGACGCGTCAGTCTGCAAGAGAAAGGGCAGAGAAAAGTTAGGTGTATGGAGAAGTGGTTCCCCGCAGAGGACCTGTTTTACCCTCTCAATACCTGCTGGCACTGCTCCGACCACTGGACCGGACCTGAGGTACCTTTTCGGGTCAGATCGGTCAGTGGGCTGATCAGGTCAGCGAACGCGGGGATGAACCGCCTGTAGTACCCCACCAGACCCAAGAACCGTCTCACCTCTTTTTTGGACTTGGGCTGCGGGCAGGCTGCGATAGCTGCCGTTTTATCCACCTGAGGGTGCATCTGCCCACCGCCCAAGTGGTACCCCAGGTACCGAACCTCCCTCCGTCCAACTGCACACTTCTTCGGGTTGGCCGTGAGTCCAGCCTGCCTCAGAGACTACAGCACTGCGGCCACCCGCCATCCGCCCAGGTGTCACTGTGAATGATGACATCATCCAGGTATGCGGCGGCATATGCAGTGTACGGACGCAGTACCCCGTCCATGAGGCGTTAAAACGTGGCCGGAGCCCCAAACAACCCGAATGGAAGTGTGACAAATTGGTATAACCCGTACGGAGTCCAAAGGCCGATTTCTCCTTAGACTCTGGAGATAGGGGAATTTGCCAGTAAACCTTGGTCAAATCCAGCGTGGAAAAAAAACGTGCAGTGCCTACCCGATCCAGGAGCTTGTCGACCCGGGGCATTGGATATGCATCAAACCGTGAGATATCGTTCACCTTGCAGTAGTCCACGCAGAACCGTACAGACAAGAAGGGTGGGGCTGCACCAGGCGCTGTTAGACTCTTCTATTACCCCCATCTTGAACATAGCTGCCAATTCTTCCTGAACAATTTTTCTTTTACGTTCAGGAAGCCGATAGTGTCGTGAATGCACAGTCACCCCACGGGAAGTGTCAACGTGATGTTGTATGAGCTTTGTGCGTCCTGGCAAGGGGGAAAACACGTCAGCAAAATGCTGCTGCAACATGGCAATCTCTGCTCTCTGCGCCGGGGAGAGATGGTCATCACAAGGGAGCGAGGCCAGATTGATAGAATTTGGTACCTCGGGCTCCAACTCATCTCTTTCACTCACCAGCGACACCAGAGAAACAGGCTCTTCCTCTCTCCATGCTTTAAGGAGGTTGAGGTGGTATATCTGTGTGTCTACACCCCTGTCAGAACGCACAACCTCATATCGACATCCCCCACCCGCTGTGTGACCACAAAGGGCCCTCGACCAGCCCATCAGTCTGTGGGTGGTACACGCTGGTCCGAATAAATTTGACTCCCAGTAATCTGTAGAGTTCCCTAAGTGTTCGTGACATAAACGAGGTGCCTTGGTCAGTCAGGATCTCTTTTGGGATCCCGACTCGGGAGATGACCTGAAACACGCGCAACACTCTTTGCAGAGATGGTGCGCAGTGGCACTGCCTCTGGATATCGCGTTGCGTAATCCACCAGGACCAACACAAAGCGATACCCACGTCCAGTCGGGTGAAATGGCCCGATGAGGTCCATACCAATTCGCTCAAATGGAACCTCCATTAATGGTAGCGGGCGCAATGGTGCTCTCGGAATGGCTGGTTGGTTCACCAGTTGACATTCACGGCTAGACGCCCACCAGCTGCGCCCTGAGCAAGACGTGTGTAACTCGTCTCCCTTCTTTAATCCACAGAAATGTATGTATCTATTGGTTACACAGCGCTCCCTAGCCTGTGAAACCCTTGCTGCTGGTCCAGATAACCCCTAGGTCTGGTGCCGGTAACAATTGGGGGCTCGTCCGGTGTGAACTAGCGACAACGCCTGGTGAAGTGGGTGCCAAGACAGCGTGAACCTGTGTCCAGTGCTTCAGGGAAGGCTGCAGTTAAATGCGTCATCCAGAGAGCAGAGGCCACCTGTGTAACGTCATCATGTCAACCCCCGGCGGACGCTGGTCTTCGAAATCCAGAAGAGACTGTCTGATTTCAGTAGAAATCAGTTAAGTAGAGTTGTAAGTGAGATCGATACAACTAGCAGAGTTGATGAGCTGAGTGAACCAGAACTGTATGACCTGATAGTTGACTACATCAGAGGTGAGAAATTGACCGCCCTGGAGGATGAAGGCATGGCCCAACTCCTTTCCTTCAACGAAATGTTGAATGATCTGCTGGCCACGGACCCCGGCGTGGGCGAAGTTGAGATCGGAGATTCAACAAGCCACAAGCAGGGGAGCTCCACCCCACCTCATCCTGACCACAACCATCTAGACGGTTATCCATCTCCACCGAACACAGACAGTTCCACATATCCACCACACACGGATAGAGACATTCACCCAGATGCATTGCCCACGAGAAGAGACACTGGTCGGCCAGCTGAGAATCTCACCACTTCAATGCCGGCCAAGTCACTCTCCATTGATGGTGGTTGTGCTCTTCCTGGTAGAGTGAGTCTATCCCCTAGTATGGGAGAGCAGGTACTAAGGTTTAATGATTTTACAGCTCTGTTTCCTCGCAGAGAGTTTAAGTTGCATGGTGGACACATTTCTGATGTTGGTTCTGACATGTCATACAGTAGCCTTTGTAAACAAGTGGATGAAGGTGTTCAAGAAGTTTTTACAGAGTCAGAGGTAATCCGCACAGTGATGAAAATCATCAAACCAGGTTCATTCAGAGATATGTTATTAACAAAAGTGGTTTAACCGAGTTAAAGCGGTTTCTCTGCCCCACATCAGGGACAAAAACAGTTCTGAGCTTTTCCAAGAGTTAAGTAATACGAAACAGCAAGGGAGAGTCCACAGCAGTTTTTGTACAAAATGATGGGTTTAAAGCAACGTGTTCTATTTGAGTCACAACAGCCTGGTGCAGAGTTTAGCTATAACAAGAGGTTGGTTCAGGGTACCTTTCTGCACACCCTATATCAGGGGTTAAATGAGAAAAATAGCCATGTTCGACAAGACCTCAAACCCTTTCTCGCGAACGTACAGGTTAGTGACGACTTCCTTTTAGATCAAATCACTAAGTCTACAAGTGAAGAGGCAGAAAGACTTAAGCACCTGGGCACCGTAGCAAAACCTCGACCAGTGACTGTAAGTGCAGCTCAGCTTGAAAGTAGTGACTCAGACAGACAAGCAAAAGTTGACACGGAGTAACAGGCTAACTGTGCTGCTATTAGAGAACTGACTGCACAAGTGTCCTCCCTGACAAAACATTTCACCCAGATTGCAAAACCTCCTGGCAGCTCTGTGACCCCGGTGGATCCCTACCCACTAGCAGCCCGTCCTCAGCTTCCATCATCTGAGACCAGGGGCAGATGCAGTAACTGTATACAGCAGAGTAAGGTGAGCTGTCCTCGCTGTTTTGTCTGTGGCCAAGCCGGTCATCGGGTCATCGGTTGTCTGCAGAGAAAGGTGTCGGGAAACGGGGTGAGGCCACTGGGGAGGGGCGACCTGTGACCGTAAAGGCTCTTATATACTTCTACGTATCCGTTTCTCGGAGAGGTCTCAGCGGGGGACAAAGAGTCTTTTTGATTTTTACTTCTCCGACGACTATCCGTCTAAAAACAATTCCCCGCCAAACCCATAGGTGGCGCAACGGAAGACGAGCTCAGAGAAGCCTACCCCATTTGGGAAGAAGAAGTCCACGTGTCTCTGTTTACATGTTAGCTTGCGTCCCACACACTGAACCATGGCAACTAACAGAACTAAATAAAGTGACACCCAGCGGGTCAAGATGCTGATGTAATCGTTTCTTAGCGCAGCGGTTCCCCGGTCTTGTTTCCGAACTGTGTTGCTGATTCCACAGCTTGAATCTGCTTGAGGCTACATGTAGCTAGAGGCTACACGGACCTAGCTAGCTCCCCCCAGCTTCCACACACAGTCAGCAGGGACTCCCGACACTAACTACTACTATCCAGTGTTTGCTTCTAACCTGACGGTATTATAGAAACAGTGTCATGATAGAAGTGGAATTAAAGTCGTGACGGCGGGTTCTTGCACTGTTACCACCGCAGTTAGCATGGTGGCTAGCCTAACCCGCTAGTCTAGCCTGCTAGCGCCGTTTTGAAAGCTCGTTATAACCGTATGTGACCGTGCACACATGCCCTCAGTGCTCTAACGAGCCACCGTCAGCCGGACAACTCCGCTGGCTTAACACACACGTTACATTAATCGTAGAATCATAGTTGTGTTCGTGTTTGTTGCTACAAGTAAACAGAAAGTTTGAGGTCCGGAAATACGGAAATGACGTCATACGGAAATGATGTCGTTCGCGGACCAATCACAGCCAAGAGCGGTCCGTCGGGTCTCCAACATGAAGACGGATAGTTAGAAAAATCAGACGTGTACGAAAAGCTGTCCGAAGCACTCGGAGAGGGCGTTTCACGACGGATAGGGCGATCTTATCTGTCCGTAATAGAAAAAACGGAGAGGCATAAATTGGCCTTAACAGCTGAGGAGCCTCCAGCACAAGCCAGTTATTCTAAAACAGCGAGCCGTAGGGAAGTGTCAACACGTCCCAACCACCACTAAGAAAGCGCCTAGCACATTTCATAGGAAAGCGATGTATGGTCTCATGTGCTATCAATAGAGTCCCTCTAGAAATGTTGCTTGACTCAGGGTCCAAAGTGACTATGGTAGAGAGAGCATGGATAGACAGAGCACTTCCACATGTTCAAATCCAGCCACTCAAATCCCTCTTTTCCGAGCAGCCTCTGGATATCACGGCAGCTAATGCCACATACGTTCCTTTTGATGGCTGGGTAGCTGTTGAACTTCAGGTCTGTAGTGAGAATTATGGACATGTCAGAATACAAGTGCCACTGTTAATCAGCAGCAACAGCCTGAACTGTCCTCTGTTAGGCAGTAATGTTATAGCTGAAATAATCAAAACAAATCAAGATGAGACAGATATTTCCTATTTGCTTAAAGAAGCTTTAAGTATCAGTGATATCAGTGCAGTGGAAGCACTAGTTTCTAACCTCCAGATTCTTACTCCTGATGCAATAGCTTCTGAATACGGCGTGAGAACAGGGAAGAGAGGTCTAAACATTCCTGCAGGGCAGATTTGTGAGCTGAAGTGTAGAGTCAGAGAGTGGCCAAAGGGCGGGACTATGTTCTTTAGGCCTAACCTGGTGCGTGACTGTCCTGAAGGGTAAGAGCTGTTGCCAGCTTTAGTAGATGTTCCGAGTGGGTACACAAAAGCTGTTAAAATCTCCATTCAGAACCCCACTAAACATGATATTTACCTCGCAAAGAGAACAGTTCTAGGCACATTAGAGGAAGTTACTGCAGTGACACCAGTTAACAGTTTTTTAGGTGGTTCAGAACAGAGATGGCACCCTCCAGTAGATGTGTCACATCTGGAAGAGGATGAGCAAATGATAGTCAGAGACATGTTGTATAAAGAGTCAGATGTGTTTGCGAAAGAGGACTCCGACATTGGTTGCATCCCAAACTTACGACTGAAAATTCACCTAAAGGACGAAACACCAGTCCAAGCGTCCTACAACTCAGTTCCCAAACCCCTGTACAAAGAGGTAAAAGACTATGTCCATAACCTGCTCGACCATGGCTGGATCAGAGAGTCCACCTCCCCCTACGTCTCCTGTGGTCTGCGTCAGAAAAAAGGACAAAAGTTTACGACTGTGTGTTGACTTTCGGGGCTTGAACCGTAAAACTGTCGCAGACCGCCACCCTCTTCCGCGCATCCAAGATCTATTAGATAACTTGGGAGGTTACTCCTGGATCTATTTCGACCTCCCTCAGACCGTCACCACGGTCTTAACACGAATGATGTCCTCATCTCCCTATCCTCGAGACCAAATATCAACAATGTCACGTGAGTGACCTTAAGGGGGCTGGGCTCACCGCCCATAAAGCTCCCCGGTGAGCGCGGCCGCCTCCTCTTTTCTTCACTCGCCTCATCCGAGACCGACAGGTAAGTAAGATATTTTGGGACTCCACTTTTATCAATCCGACACTTTTGTGCAGGCGCCTTGTGTCCCTGAGGATTGTTTGTGGTTTTCCCCTTCTCTAAAAGTGAGGCAGAGGGCTACACTGCATGTGTTAAGCTCTGCTCTTTGTTTCAGGCAGCTTAATTAGCTGCACCTGGCACTAACTACTCATGTTCACAGCTTTGGGTAAGTATTGTTTATCTCGTGCTGTTTGTGTCCATACAGAGTTTGTTCTCTTACAGGAGTGAGTAGAAAAGTTGGGAAGCTTAATCAATAAATAATCTATCCCTTAAAACTGATTTGGATCGGGGGTGCCCCCCCCCCTCCTCACCCGGTAACTCGCTGTCCGCAGGGAGTGGGGTTTCTCCAACTCCCCCTCGTGCGTTCGCGCACAGTGAGTGGAGGTGAGTTAAAGCCAACCTTTTCACGTTTATTTGCCTTTCAAAAATGAATAAATAAACCGTGTTTGAGGCCAGGTAGTGTCCCCTTTTCACCTCTGTGCGCAGCAGGTGGGATTGTTTGCCTGTGTTCCCTGTATAAAATACAGTTGGTTATTGGTTATCACCCTTTGTAGGTGCTATTTTGTTTCCCTTAAAGCCCTGTTCGCAGTGGCTGGGATGTTGTTCTCTCTCCACCCCCCCACCCCCCTTGAAAAAGGCACCCCGTAACTCGCTGTCCGCAGGGAGTGGGGTTTCTCCAACTCCCCCTCGTGCGTTCGCGCACAATGAGTGGAGGTGAGTTAAAGCCAACCTTTTCACGTTTATTTGCCTTTCAAAAATGAATAAATAAACCGTGTTTGAGGCCAGGTAGTGTCCCCTTTTCGCCTCTGTGCGCAGCAGGTGGGATTGTTTGCCTGTGTTCCCTGTATAAAATACAGTTGGTTATTGGTTATCACCCTTTGTAGGTGCTATTTTGTTTCCCTTAAAGCCCTGTTCGCAGTGGCTGGGATGTTGTTCTCTCTCCACCCCCCCACCCCCCTTGTTTTCTGCCATTGCAGGCATACAGTGGGCATTTTCAGGTGAATTAGTTATTTCACCCCTTCCTTCGTTTTATGTGATATTGGCCAGCTGTGATTAGCCTGTTTATAAGATCCCCTTTACCAGCTATCCGTAGCTGCTGGGCGCTATTGTTTATATATTTATTCTTAAATCACAAAAGTAACACAGAAATGTCCTCACATTTGTGCCATTATTGCCGGGGTATCATGGATCCCCGAGATGGCCACCGTGAATGCCCGACTTGTTTGGGCATGGCACATTTAATGGATGATATTGAGAACCCCTGTGTGGCAGCAGTGGAACTGCCTGTGGAGGAGCGTGTTAAAAGAGCCAGATGGGTGGAGCAGTCTGTTCGTGCTGGGGCCGTGCAGCCTCTACCAGCCAAACTAAATGAAAGGGGACACACCTCAAGGAAAGCCCCCCGAAAACGTGGGCATGAGCACACCCCTGTTCGCAGGCGGGACTCAAGCGAGACACAGGCTCCAAAACCTTCACAGAACCCAGCTGGTCAGCATGATGACACTCAGCTGCAAATCCTAGCGGCCATACGTAGTCTGTCAGACAGGTTGGGTAGAGTTGAGGCCCAGTACCCGGCCACAACAGCTAGGGCATCGAGGCATGGGCACTCCTCCCCGGACAGGTTACCCTCCTATCAGGAGGAGAATGTGGTTCACCCTGACATTCTCTCTCTCTATGCTCAAAATTCCCTTTTTGAAAGTGATGGGCAGTCTGAGGGTGCTGCTGGGCTAAAACAGCCTAAATCCACACAATGTGAGGGGGCGTCCAACCTCAGCAACATGGGTGAAAGTGAGCCTTCACCCATGGACGTCATCTCAAGGGTTTCAAGTGCGGCAAAAATTGTGGGGCTCAATGTTCCAACTGAGGCTCCTGCTCCAATGGATGGGATTTGGGCCGGCATCACTCAGACCCAGCAATCAGTTACTGTACCTGTGGCTGGTGACTATTTGCACATACTCAGGAAAGCATGGAACATCCCAAGTGGGGCACCTCAGTTCAATGCAGGTTGCCGGAGACTGACTAAGAATCAGTATGCTCCTGAAACAGGTATGGGGGATATGCCTCCAGTTGAGTGGGAGATGGCAGCCTTAACATCTCTGGGTCCAGAGCGGGTAACCACCAATCCACGCTGTCCCCTGAAAGAGTGTGATAAGTCAGACCGACTGGTGTCTCGGACTTATAATGCAGCCACACGAGCAGCCCGCTCGGGCAATGCACTCGCCATTTTATTGGCAGCTCTTAGGAGAACAGCCAACCCAGAGGACCAGGACACCATGAGCCTGATAGACTCTGCCCTGGTCACTCATTCCCAGTTAACAAGGGACATTGGTGCAGCTATGTCATCTGCCATGGTAGCTCGGAGGCAGATCTGGTTGGCACAGACAACTCTTCCCGAGAATATCAGGAAAGAACTGACCAATATGCCAGTCGTGCCGGCACATGTTTTTCATCCTGACTCCCAGGGTGTGTTAGATAAGGCTGAACAGTCTCGGCGTACCAGAGAGTCAGTACAGCGCACTTTCAGAGGGGCTGCGTCTACCAGGTATAAACTTAGGGGCTCCCAGCCTCCCCACCGATCATCATCCTGGGCCCGTAAGGAGCCATGGGTGAATGACAGGCGACAGGCTACAGGATTCACAGCCTCTGGTGACTCCAAACAGCCTTCACAAAGTTGACGTGGGTTCTATCCCCGTTTTTCGACTAGAGGTGCTCCCCAGAGGAGGCGCCCCCCCAGAGGTCAAGGACCTCGGGGCGGTACAGCCTAGGGGTGGGGGGACACCCGCCGAACTTCATTCTCGGCTATGCCTGGACAGCTGGGAAGAAACTGTGTCAGACCCATGGGTGCTTGCTACAGTATCAAAGGGGTACAGAATTCAGTTTCGGCGGCGGCCCCCCCCTTACTCCAGGATCCGCATGACGATTGTCACGGACCCAGTCCAGGCTCAAATCCTGGCACAGGAAATTTTAACCCTTCTGCAGAAGGATGCAATTATGAAAGTAGATCCAGACGAACAGCTCACTGGCTTCTACTCCACGTATTTCCTCGTGCCGAAAAAAGATGGCGGAATACGTCCCATCTTGGACCTAAGGCGATTAAACGCCTTCATAAAGGTACTTCCTTTCAAGATGCTGACCACGGGTCAGATCTTAGAATCTATCGAAAGAGGAGAGTGGTTCACCTCGATAGACCTGGAAGACGCGTACTTCCATGTGCCCATCTGTCCAAACCACAGACCTTTTCTTCGGTTTGCATTCCAGGGGCAAGCCTATCAGTTCAAGGTCCTGCCATTTGGCCTTTCCCTCTCACCAAGGGTGTTCACCAGAGTGGTTGGGGCGGCCTTGTCTCCTCTCCAGTTGTCAGGAGTAAAAATCCTTCCCTACCTGGACGACTGGCTGATTTGTGCTCCATCTCTTGGCCAAGTTGTAGAGGATACCCAGAGGGTGTTGTCGCATGTACGGTCCTTGGGTTTCAAGGTAAATGTGACGAAAAGCAACCTCGAGCCAAGGCAGCAGGTGATTTTTCTGGGACTTTGCTTGAATTCCCTTACAATGTCTGCATCCCTCACATCTCAGAGGGTGGGGAAGATTCTAGTCTTCCGGAAACAATTCCGTCTCGGCAGGCAGCTACAATTTATCAGCTTTCAGAGGATGCTGGGGATGATTTCAGCCGCAGCAGCTGTTGTTCCTCTGGGCCTCCTCAGGGCCAGGCCAATTCAGAGGTGGCTGAATGCCTTCAAGCTCAACCCGAAGCTGGACAGACACGTGAAACTTCGTGTGACACGCACATGTCTCCAAGCCTTACGCCCATGGGCAGACCGGGTGCTCTTGCTCCAAGGAGTCCCCCTTGGGAACATTCCCTCGAGGAGGACAGTGGTGACGACAGATGCTTCCCTCACAGGTTGGGGAGCAGTCTGGGAAGGCAGAATGGTGCGTGGCCCGTGGATACCCCCTTGGGGTGGCGAACACATCAATGTTCTGGAGTTGAGAGCGGTTCACCTTGCTCTGAAGGCTCTCCTTTCCTCCATCCAGGGCAGGCATGTCTTGATAAGGACAGACAGCACTTCAACTGTGTATCATATAAATCACCAGGGAGGCACAAGGTCCCTGCGTTGCCTCCAGGTGGCACAGAAACTTCTGTTTTGGGCTTTTCAGCATCTGGCTTCACTCAAAGCAATCTTTATCCCAGGGATTGTAAATCGAGCAGCAGACCTCTTGTCCAGGACTGGTCCTCTCCCAGGAGAATGGAAACTTCATCCAGAGGTTGTATCCCTCCTATGGAGTCGGTTTGGCACGGCTCAGGCCGATCTATTCGCATCAGCAGAGACAACCCACTGCAGGATGTGGTTCTCTCTGGAAAACCAGGGAGGTCCCCTAGGCCTAGATGCACTATCTCAAGAATGGCCGGAAGGGTTGTTGTACGCTTTTCCTCCATTCCCTCTGATTCCCCAGGTACTCAACCGGGTTGCCTCGGGCCACTACGAGGTGCTGTTAATAGCCCCCAGGTGGCCAGGGAGGCATTGGTTCCCAACGCTCCTTCGCCTGGTTCACGGTCAACCATGGGCCCTGCCAGTCAGGGCAGACCTCCTCTCACAGGCAGAAGCTCAGATATGGCACCCCAGATCAGACATCCTGCAGCTTTGGGCTTGGCCCCTTCTCAGTACCTCTCTCAAAGGTTAGATGAGGCTGTCCTGAGGACCATAGACAATGCCCGGGCTCCCTCCACTCGGGCTAACTATGGCCATAAATGGAGTGTGTTTTCTACATGGTGTCGCAACAGACAGGAAAATCCAGCCGCTTGTCCTATTGAGCTGATTCTCCGTTTCCTTCAGTCACTTTTGGACTCTAACAGGGCACCTAGCACCATTAAGGTATACACTGCCGCAATCTCTTTCTTCCATGAGACAGTGGGAGATGTTACAGTTGGTAGACACCCTCTAGTGTCTCAGTTCGTTAAGGGAGCACACCGCCTGCGACCAAGCAGGGCTCCCAGGGCTCCATCGTGGCAACTCCCCTTGGTATTACGGTCCCTGATGCAGTCTCCCTTTGAACCCATAGGGCAATCCAGCCTTAAGTCTCTATCTTACAAAACAGCTTTCCTCCTGGCTATATGCTCTGCCAAAAGGGTGAGTGAATTGCATGCTCTGTCAATAAGTGACGATTGTCTAAGATGGAGGGCAGGTGACTCAGGTGTGTCTCTGTGGCCAAACCCCTCGTTTTTGCCTAAGGTCATAAACCATCAGACGGTAAATCAGGTGATCCAGATCAGCACTTTTCAACCTGATCCGGCTCTACTACAGGAGGAAGCCGGCCTGCCTATGTTGTGCCCAGTAAGGGCACTGAAGGCTTATATTGCACGCACAAAGTCTCTGAGGGGCTCATACTCTCAGTTATTTGTCTGTTTTGGGGGTAAGAAAGTCGGCCACCCTGTGTCTAAACAGTGTTTGTCCCATTGGATCGTTAATACTATCGCTGAGGCCTATTCTGGACAGAACATACCAGTCCCAGATTCCTTGGTAGCTCATTCCACCAGGGGTATGGCCACTTCCTGGGCTGCTTTAAAGGGGGTCCCTCTTTCAGAAATATGTGCAGCAGCAACATGGAGTGCTCCCTGCACATTCTCTAGATTCTACAGGGTCAATGTGGCTTCCCCCACACCAATGGCTTCCGCAGTGCTGCTCTCAGCTGCTGGGCGAGGATGTGAGGCGGTAGAGTCCTCCGTTCTTCGCGACCCTGATGATACTAGTCATCCGTGTTAAGACCGTGGTGACGGTCTGAGGGAGGTCGAAATAGATCGTAAGTTATGACCATAACTATGGATCTATGAGACCGACCGATGACCGTCACCCTCTTTTGTCACTCAGAACGGGCTGAGGCGTTCAGACAAGGAGGAGGCGGCCGCGCTCACCGGGGAGCTTTATGGGCGGTGAGCCCAGCCCCCTTAAGGTCACTCACGTGACATTGTTGATATTTGGTCTCGAGGATAGGGAGATGAGGACATCATTCGTGTTAAGACCGTGGTGACGGTCATCGGTCGGTCTCATAGATCCATAGTTATGGTCATAACTTACGTTCTCAATACTCGACCAAGGCAGTGCTTACCACCAAGGTTTTGTTGATGAGAGCTCCAGACGTCTGACGACCTTCAGCACACCTTGGGGCCTGTATGAGTTGATCCGCCTCCCATTTGGCCTTACCAACGCCCCAGCCGCATTTCAAAGGTGCATGGAGGGTGTGCTTGATGGTTTAAGAGATGAGTGCTGCTCTCCACACTTGGATGACATTCTTTGTTTTTCTAAGACCTTTCGTGACCACGTTGATAACCTAAGGCTGGTGCTGTGCCGCCTGCGAGAGCATGGTGTTAAACTACGCCCAAACAAATGTGAGCTGTTTAAAAGTCAAGTCAGGTGTGTAGGGCGCCTAGTGACCAGTGAAGGTATCCAGATAGACCCTAAGGATCTCGAGGCAGTTCAACATTTGAGGGATAGAGAGCCAAAGAACGTAGGCGAGGTCAGAGCTCTTCTAGGTTTTTTAGGCTATTATCGAACCTTCATACAGGTTTTTTCCCGGATAGCCAGACCACTGTTTAAACTCATCGACAGTACAAGTGAGTCTAGCCAGACACCCAGCTCAGGAAGATCTAGCAAGGCCAAGCCAAAGGTGTTACAAAGTGGTCAGTTAGCATCCAAGACCCCGGTCCAGTGGACACCAGAACATAGTGCTGTGGTGTCGCGCCTTGTTGATATACTCATCAGTCGACCCATATTGGCCTACCCAGACTTTAATTTGCCCTTTGTCCTCCACACTGACGCATCAAATGAAGGTCTGGGAGCTGTGCTCTACCAAGGGAGAGAAACTCTGTGTCATTGCTTACGGGTCCAGGACCCTCACGCCGGCTGAAAAGAACTATAACTTTCACTCAGGCAAGCTTGAGTTCCTGGCGCTGAAGTGATCAATTTGTGATAAATTTAGAGATTATCTTTATTATGCCCCCACCTTCACCGTTTACACGGATAATAACCCCTTACTTACATCCTGAGCACCGCCAAGTTGAACGCTGTAGGACACCGCTGGGTGGGTGAGTTAGCCGACTTCCATTTCACCATTAAATATCGGCCAGGCAAGTCAAACGCAGACGTTGACACTAGGGGACACTAGTCGACGTCGTCGACAAAAATCGATGACAGGAATATTCGCCGATGAATTTACTCGTCGATGATTCGTTGGTTACGTCATAACACGTGTTTTTCGTGCCGTGCAGTTGAACTAAACGTCGTTTTACCGGAGGTGCTGATGAAAGCAGCTGAGGAGTGAGCCTTCTCGCTTCCTTCCTATCTCTGAAAGTCGCGCATGTGCAATAGCGTCAAAACACGGTCCAATGGCGTCCTCCGCTGCAGCAGCATCGCGTACCAGAAAGTAAAAAGTTCCGGAGAACTTCACCCTTAACAGCCCGAAAAAAACTACCTGCAGTATCTGTGCGGCGGACCTTCTCTCCATGGAAGCATGACACGCACATTTGAGGAGGAGGAGTCACTGTGTGTGACTTCGTAACGGAGACGATGCGGACTCGCCTCTGTCAGATGTTATATATAAACGTATATACCTGCGCGCAGGATTCTAGCATCCATTACAAAAATATGGTTTAAACTTTTTATTAACAAGTTTAAAAGCGTTATGTTATCCTATTGCCTGACAAACGTCTTTTTTTAATCACAATTATTTAGTCAGAAGAAGACTGTAGTTTCGTTTGTTGATGTTTTTATTGCTGTAACTTTCCCTGTCATTTTTGTTAACAGGAAAATTGAATACTTGATTTTTAATTCAATTATTAGCACTTTGCCTGTCCTTGCTTTTAAATGGACAAAAACTTGATTTGTCTTTGCTTTTGTGTCAACAGTACCCTTATATGAAATAAAGTTTATTAAAAGACATTTTTTTTTTAATGAAGTATCAATATTTATTGCCTTTATTTTCAGTCATCACATGCCTCGAACAACCTCAAGCTAAATTTAAGAGCTGCTTGCTAAATAAGAGCAATTGAGAATTTGTGTCATTCATAATCCGATTAGTCGATTAATCGTTTTAATAATTGGTGACTAATCGACCATCAGAATAGTCGTTAGTTGCAGCCCTAGTTGACACCCTGTCAAGATATCCAGTGCCACTTCACAAACTACTTAAACGAGTTCTCAGAGACAATGCCTCAAGATGCCATCTGGCAGGGGGACACAGCTGCCGAAGACGGTGATGTACCCTTGGTGGCCGCACTGCAGATGAAGCCAGTTGAGGATGAACCACCTTCTGAAGGCATTCCAGTTATCACCCCTGAAAGCATCAAAGCTGCTCAGAAGGAAGATGCTCCAATCTGTGAGGTGATAAACCTGGAAAAAAAGATGGAATCCTAACGACAAAGACAAGCAACAAATTCAACAATGTCAACAATAAACAGTCTTTCACAGGCTGCTAAGGCAGGGAGTGCAGTATTAAACGTATGTGATACCTGGCACACAGCTTGGAAGAACTTCAGTACATCTACTGTGTCTCCGGGTAACCCGCTGAACCCCACATGTGATAGGGATTGGGGATTGCAATTATTTCCCATGAACGAGGAATTCCCAGTAAGCGCGGGTCATATTTATTATCATTTATACATTTTTTGATGCGGGCCAATTAAAAATGGATGGCGGGCCGCAGTTGGCCCGCGGGCCGTAGTTTGGATACCCCTGATCTAGAGGAAGTAAAAGTCGTACCGAGGTTTCCGTAGGTGAACCTGCGGAAGGATCATTACCGGTACAGCCCTGATTCGACTCTGGTCGAGCATGGCACACAAACCCCCCCACAGGTGCTTAGGGTCTCGCGCTGCGCCCCAGGGCCAGCCTGTCTCCCGAGGCCGGGGTGTGTGTGTGTGTGGGTTGGCACGCGAGTGCTCTCCCCCCCCCCCTTCGCTTTTTCTGTCTCCTCCACTTTGTCTGAGCCCAGTCCACGACCGTGCGGTGCCTCCTTCTCTTCTGAACCCCACCTCCGTGCGCCTTTGCCGGCCTGCTCCGATGGACCTGACAGCGAGGCGCGTCAGCGGAGGCGGGTGGATGGCGGATGCTGCGAGGACGGTGCCGCGCGCAACTCTGGCTTTGCTCTCCTCCTTTTTCGGAACCCTCCGTTGCGGTTGTGTGCCAAAATTAAATCGGAGTAACGAGGCTATTTTAAAAATGTAAGGAGTAGAAAGTACAGATATTTGCTTGAAAATGTAAGGAGTAGAAGTAAAAAGTCGTCTGAAAAATAAATACTCCAGTAAAGTATAGATACCCAAAATTTCTACTTAAGTAAGGTAACGAAGTATTTGTACTTCGTTACTTGACACCTCTGGTTTTAAGCTACCTGAAAAGTTCCAGCCTCCTCAAGGTAGGGCTATGGGGTTCAGCCAATGGAATGTCAGAGTTCAACTCTCAGGGAGCGGCTAGAAACACAGTGGGGGTCCCTGAAGGAGCCCAGGAAATGCTTCCCCCACTAGAAGAGGCTCCCCGTTGTCTGAGGAAGGTGTGGATTAAGAGTGAAAACCAGTAGAACTGTTTTTTTGGAATGTCTTGTAGGAGAAAAAGTTTATAAGCCATTGTGTGGTAGTCAATACAGTGGGATCTCCCCCAACATTGGTACAGCTAATGCAAGGTATGGATAGTGAGTGCCAATATGCACCATTGAACATCTTTGAGGATAACCAGGGTGCAATTGCACCATCAACATTGTCCAACATGGGATATGGTTGCAGATATTTTGGCTAAGCCTTCAACAAAGTTCAATAGGGGGGACATTTAGGAGTGATATGTTTGGAATTTGAAGAACCAAAGATCTTTTAATGCTGTGAATGTGAAATAGTGAGTGAGTGTGTTTTTTCCTCCATGTAATAAGTGTGGATGGAACTGGGTTTCCTACCCTTATGATGTCAGCGCTGACACCTTTTTTAGGCCCAGCTCTTGTATATAAACATGTGCCTACTTATCTAACTCGCTATGAAGCCTGAAATGAGACTCCAAGTTGTGCAGAAGCAGGTTTGTAGCCGGTAGTTAGATCGATGAACACTGTTGGAACCAAGCTGTTTGTTATTTCCAACACATTTCAACTATGCATATTCATCTCAGTCATGACACATATTTTTAACATTAACCTTAAAATAATACAATAAGACGAAACTGTGCTGTTATCGTACTTACATACTTGTAAAAAGGTTTGGGTAGCCTTTATATATATGCAGCCGGGTGGCACTGAGTGTTACGTTTTAGTGAAGGAGATGGACCCAAATGCAGAGATTATAAAATAAAAGGGTAATTTAATAATATAATAAGAAGTTCTTTAACTAACAAACAAAACATTACTAACAGGTAGAGATGAGCCGGATACTCGGCTGAAACGAGTCTCCGGTATGGATAAAGCACTTTTGCCGATCACGAGTATAATACGAGTAATTGGAGTCATTATCTGTGCTCGGACTGAATGAAAATCCTCACACAGCGTCACAGCGCTCCTCCCGTCACACACGGCTCTGCTCACTCACTCACAGAACAGCTCTCTGTCTCTCAGTCACTCAGGTTCACTGCGCATCGGGACTGTTCCATAGGCTCAGTCAAGGAAGCAGAAATGATTCGTTCATTTCCCGACTGGGTCTTCGGGTACGAGTCTTTGGAAAAATTTTCACGAGACCTGCATTGGCTCAGTAGAGGAGCGCTGGCGATGTAGCGAGGGACGTTCACTGTCTCCCGGAGAAATTAACACTGTGTTTTTAGTATAGAAAGACGTGAATTATATTTGTTCACAAGTCATAATGACTGGTTTTGTTATTTTCACTTTACATTTACACTTACTTTACAGTAAAGTAAACCTCTATTAAATACAGTACAACATGACAGTTTGTATGGTTTGAAATTGTCATTTATTATCACACTGGCATTTAATTATCACGGCAAACAATTACACTGCACTAAACTTTAAGTGTTAATGTAAAGTGAAAATAACAAAACCAGTCTGTATGACTTGTGAACGAATATAATTCACGTCTTTCTATACTAAAAACACAGTGTTCATTTCTCCGGGAGACAGTGAACGTCCCTCGCTACTCACTCACACACACACACACACACACCTGGTGTGGAAATAAATTAAAAAAAAATTAAAATAAAAAAATCATAAAAAAATGTCAAAGTTAAAAAAGAAAGTTATGTTGAACCAGCCCACTTCCGGGTTAAATCACACCCACTTCCGGGTTAGGCCCCGCCCACTCCGAGTACGGATACGGATACGGATAATTCATATGGTTAACAGATACAGATACAGATACAGATAATGCTGTACTCGCTCATCCCTACTAACAGGTAACAACAAAACACGAGGCTTACACGGGGATACAAAGCTCAGGACAGCACCATGGAAGACAGGAGGGTAGATGAACAAACACCGCAGGAACACAGACAATCCGACAGAGGACAAAGGGAAGACAGAGGCTTAAATACACAGGGAAGGCAGGAGCAATTGAACACAGGTGTAACACATGAGGGCAGAGGAAGACTATCACCGACAGGAAGTGAAGACAGAAACAACACACAAGGAACAGACTACAAAATAAAACAGGAAACAGAAACAGGGTGTGCAAACATGAAAACAACTAGAACACACACAACAGAGATAAACTAAAACAGAAAACACTTTTGGCCTGACAATTACCATCTAAATTGCCAGACTGTTACACTGAGGTCTTATTGAATTCACTTTGTAAGGTCTTGACCTTCTTTCTAAAGTTTATTGAGATAACTTATTTTATGAATTGGAGCTATACAAATACAATTTAATTGAATTTTTAGAATATAAGAAACATCTGTTTGTAAAGACGGAATATTATTAAAAATTAATGCAAAAATAGGAAAAATTATCATTATTACAACGATAAAGTATATTTCATGGTAATCTTTATTCATAATTTTTATGGTGTGGCAAGAGGTACGTGGGGTTAGTGCAGGGGAATTTTCAGTTGTTCTAATAGCTCAGAGGGGCTTTTTATAGTCTCTGAACCATAATTTCAGTCTCTGTAGTGGCTGGACATCTTCCCCACAAGGGTTGTGGAAAATGTAAAAAGCTTTCAGTGGTTACTGAATCTTTAAAGTCTGCCAGTAAATGTATGCTCATAGCTAATGTATAACAAAATCAAATGTAACTTTGTGTTTTTTTCGTTTTATCTGATTGCTTTGATTACTTTGCTTGATAGAGGATCAGATAATACATTAGGGTAACCTTCATATAAGTTCACAAACACATTTTAACTCCACAACCTGTCGTGATATAGAGTATCTCATTCTTCAGAATCCACTGTAAATCTGTCCTTCAAAAAATGGCCATGCTCACTGCAGACATATGCTCTCCTCTGTCTTTCCCTTTGATTTATTAATCCACATCACAGTCACTCCTAAAACACAAACTCAAAGTACACATTACTATTCAAAGGACATGGTCCCTCTAACAAACCACCTTCATTGTCTCCTTCTCTTTTCCCACTTAAGGCCAATTTATGCTTCTACGTCTTTTCTAAAACGGAGAGATAAGACCGCCTTATCCGTCATGGAACGCCCTCTCCGAGCGCCTCGGACAGCTTTTCGTACACCTCTGATTTTTCTAACTGTCCGTGTTTATTTCGGAGACCCAACGGACAGACCTTGGCTGTGATTGGTCCGCGAACGACATCATTTCCGTATGATGTCATTTCCGGACCTCAAACTTCCTGCCTCCTTCACTGTGTCTGAACAAACCCAAACACAACTATGATTCTACGATTAATGTGACGTGTGTGTTAAGCCAGCGGAGTTGTCCGGCTGACGGTGGCTCGTTAGAGCACTGACGGCATGTGTGCACGGTCACATACGGTTATAACGAGCTTTCATAACGGCGCTAGCGTGCTAGGCTAGCGGGCTAGCCACCATGCTAACTGCGGTGATAACGGTGCAAAAACCCGCCGTCACGACTTTAATTCCACTTCTATCATGACACTGTTTCTATAATACCGTCAGGTTAGAAGCAAACACTGGGTAGTAGTTAGTGCCGGGAGTCCCTGCTGACTGTGTGTGGAAGCTGGGGGGGAGCTAGCTCTGTGTAGCTTCTAGCTACATGTAGCCTCAAGCAGATTCAAGCTGTGGAATCAGCAACACAGTTCGGAAACAAGACCGGAGAACCGCTGCGCTAAGAAATGGTAACATCAGCATTTTGACCCGCTGGGTGTCACTTTATTTAGTTCTGTTAGTTGCCATGGTTCAGTGTGTGGGAGACCAGCGACAGAGGTAAACAGACACAAGTGGACTTCTTCTTCCCAAATGGGGTAGGCTTCTCTGAGCTTGTCTTCCGTTGCGCCACCTATGGGTTTGGCGGTGAATTTTTTTCGACGTACAGTGGTTGGAGAGGTAAAAATCAAAAAGACTCTTTGCACCCCGTGGAGCCCTCTCCGAGAAACGGATACGTAGAAGCATACTGGAGCCTTTACTCATCCTTTTCCTTCGACTAAGCCTTTGTATTGTCAATAAATTATTTATATATATATATTATATATTTGGATCCTGTTTCTCTCAGTCTGTCTCCCCCTCGTTATCTTTTTCTCAACTGAGTCCTATGATTTTCTTAAATTTGCTAAATTCAATGTAAACTAATATATATTAAGATTAAATGTATCAACCCCCCATCACATGTATAACACATTAGCAGCCAACACGCAATTCCAATTAAGAGTCAAACAAAAGGATTAACTAAACTAACTAAAAGGATGCAAAAGATTCAATTCAGAACCTACGGCGTGTTTGGGCCGTGGACCCTTCTCCTATTCAAGGACATCTACACACACATGACTTCACAGCCGTGCTCTCTTTTGGCAGAATTCCAATCACACAAGAGAAGATTTAATTGTCTAACCCCTTCGGCTCTTTTTTACGACATCTACAAAGTACTCATGCCTTACCATGCTCTTGGCAGAATTATACAACATAAAACTCACAAGCCCACATGCAGAAATAGTAATGCTCTGCCTGTGGACACCAGCACTTGTACTGTTCCCCTGCTGGCTGGCTTGCCGAATAAAGTGTCTCTCGTTCAATTCCTCAAAAACATTGCATCCAACATTGACTACAAACACATTTGTTGGAACTAGATTTGTTGCATCTCTCATGCAAACAATCAAAAATCCCCACGTTCTTCCTCGGGGGATTAATATTACTGATTGATCACCAGTTAGAAAAGGAATTATTTTATTGATCCATTCCTGAAATACTGCTCACCACTGACGTGGTTCCTAGAAAATCCCCAATTTGGGAAGTAAAAAGCAGAATAGTAATGCATTGGTAGAGGATTAGGTCTTCCACAGTAACCTAATAAATTAGAACTCTATTCAACTGCCTTGTTGGGAACATTTTACTCTGATAGAGCCACAAACATTGCATGATCTGAAATGGAAGACAAGCACAGATCAAGTAAACAATTAACAGAGTCTAAGCAAATAACTAGAGCCTGGGCATAGCAGACCTATGGGTGGCAGCTCTTTAAGCCCAAAAGTTTATGATCAAGGAACGCCTCTGAGAGGAATTCTGTGACTCATTGAAAACCATCTTATTGTTAGCTTTGAATTAAAATAGAAGTTGCATTCTGGTCTGTGGTTTTTAATTTGAGCAGGGTTGAGTGAAAGCTCTTTTGTGCAGAGGTTTTACCTGTACCTATTTAAAATCATTACACTATCACTCCCAAACATTGTATGCAGGTATGCTCAGGTACAGATGCAAGGTTATAACTGAACCCTGCCACTGAGTTCACTTTTGTTCTGTAGGGTGGGGCAGATGTTTGTATATTTAGACCTGTAATTTTAGAGAGAAGCATAAAGGCCCCGATGCCTAAAAATATGTATTTCTAACAAAGATGCAAAAACTTCCATTGCTACATCCAGAAGCAACAATTTAATTTGATTTATATGAAATCCTTGCTTATTCTTGACACACAAAACAAAACAGCTATCACAATTCCATTACTGGAATTTTTGAATGTGTTTATACTATTGCATTTGACATGAAAGGACAACCACATGCTGGTGCTCCTGTCAGGGTCGCAGCCTCCATGTGAGATGTTTGGGTCAGTGAAGGTGTGTCAGTAAAACCTGTCTCAGGAGTGTGGGAAAAACTATACCCGGATGTCATGTTTCCATATGCGCCGAGCAGAGCTGGAACCAAAAGTAATATGTGACTGGAATGAGGGCCATTTGTACCCTTTCCCACCGCATATAACGACCAGATGTGAAAATTGCTTTAGTTAGCCAATGTATTGGGCCTACAACATAATGTCTGCCAACAGCTCAGCATGGAACTATGTGTGCTCTCTGAACCAGTGATCCAATGTGCTGGAAGTTCAACAAGCAGTTTGCAGCGACATTTGTAATCTCCGCACGACGACAGCCTAGAAGTGAAACCCCGCCAACGTTTTCAAGAACATTAGATTGCACAATTTATTCAAAACATGTGAAATATAGTTCAGCTGTATCTAAAGTTGCATTTGAAATTCATGTTAGGGTTGTGATGGCCCAGCCTGTCAGCCGTGCCACACATGGCTGAGGACAGCCAGGCAGAGGCAATCCAGAGGCGTGGTGTTGGAGGGGCGGTACTACCCCAGGGGATCCTCCTGGAGAGCTCCTCCCCTCCCAGGTGTCTCTTGTTGTCTCTCACAGGTGGACTGAATCAAGAGGCAATCAGGAGCCCTTTAAAAACCAGAGGAAATGGGGACAGAGTCTCTTGAGCCACTGAGGGAGTAGGAACCAGACGCTTTCAAAAGGAGTTTCAGGGTAAGAGGCCAACGGCCTGCCTGTTTGTCAGATGAAGAGGATAAACTGCTGTCTTTCTCTCTCGTTGCCATCAGGAAGAGCCCGCTGGAGCCCCAGACCCCAACTGCCAGACCGGCAAAGCTATTTGATTTATCTTTATGCGCCCTCCTCCCTTTTTTCCATCAGTTGTAAATAAACGCCTAATTTCTATTTACCACACACCCCTGTGTCTGACTGCTCTGTTTCCAGTTTTGTATACCCACTGTTCTCCTCTTGCAAGGCCGGGCTCCCACATATGGTGGAGAATGCGGGCAATCTTCGTCTTCGCTATCAGTGGGTATACAGAGTTGGAATAGAGCACGTCTGACCGGAAGAGAAGGTCAACCATGGAAGAGATCCTGAGAGCCATTCTGGACTCCCAAGCCACTCTGCAGACAGCTGTGGTAGAGCTGTGTAGAGCAACAGGAAAAACGGAAGAGCGGAAACCAAGAGAGGTGCTGACTAAACTGACGCAAGATGATGACGTCGAGACCTATCTTACGCTGTTTGAAAGGACAGCAACGAGAGAGAAATGGCCAAAAGCAGAATGGGCGAACATCCTTATGCCTTTCCTGACCGGCAAGCTCAGAAAGCCTATCGAGATCTTTCAGCTGCAGAGGCTGTGAGTTATGATAAGGTAAAGACTGCCATCCTAGGCCAATATGGACTTAGCCTCCCCGCCAAAGCACAGCGAGTGCATGACTGGAGCTACGACCCTGCTCTCCCCGTCCGGGCACAGGTGATGGGGCTAGTCCGTCACACCAGGAGCTGGCTGGAAGAAGCAGAAGGGCCGCCCATAGCATAGTGGACAGAGTGGTGATTGACCGGTGTACAAGAGGCTTGCCAAATGACATCAAGAGGTATGTCGCCCAGCAGGGGCCTCCCAATGTGAACACATTAATAGCCTTAATAGAAAATCACCGAGTGATGGCTAATCTGATGCGGTCAGAAAACAAGCCAAACAATTATAAAGCCAAGACAGAGAGAGAGATGGTAGGCAAAGCTGTCAGTTCCCCACCAGCCTGAACGCCCCCTGGCTGGACCGGACCAGCTGCGAGACGAACCCAGTGGCCTCCTCCAATCCCACGATGTTTTTCCTGTGGCAGAGAGGGACACCTAGCCAGAGAGTGTCCGGATCGGGATGAGCCGATGCCGACAGCTGGGTCTACCGACAACAAGGGTCTCTACTGCCACCACCTCACTACCTGTTGGGCCCATGAGGGAGCACCAGCCCCAAGGTTTCCGGTGAAGATTGCGGGGAGAGACACAGAGGCTCTCTTGGACTCCGGAAGTATGGTTTCTCTCGTTCGACCACAATTCGCCAGTGCCCCCTGGGGTGAAGAGATGGCCGTGTCCTGCATCCATGGGGATACCCAGAAGTATCCAACCTCCAAAATCCAAGTAATCACTCCTCGAGGACGATTCACTCTGCAGGTTGGGGTAGTCGAGCAACTGCCGGTGCCTGTGCTTTTCGGCCGGGACAGCCCCCTCTTCTCCCGCTACTGGCCCGCGGAGGTAAGGGACCCAAAACGGCAAACCAGAAGACGACCGGAGAAGAAGAGAAAGTCTTCCGTAGCTCGCCCCGCCTGGGCAGCAGTATCCCCCGATGGCAGCCCAGCAGAAACTACTAATGACGACAGGGAGGAAGCCGTCCACACCCAGACCACAGCAACAGACCCCGAACGGGCAGCGGAGATGGAGCCCCTGGAAGACATACAATCAGACGAGGTGTTCTCTCAATTCCCGGAAGTTGAAATGGAGGGAGGACTCAGGCCAGGACAATTCGGCTCGGCCCAGCTGCAGGATCCCAACCTAACCCAAGCCTGGAGAGACGTCCAAGTAATGGAGGGTCAAAAGCAGGCTGGGGTGAGTCAAGTGTCTTTTCCACATTTCATGATCAAGAATAAGCTGTTATACCGAGTAACCAAAAAGAACTCTGATATCTGTGAACAGTTGCTTATCCCCAAAGACTATGCTTCCAAAGTGTTGTACCTAGCCCACTCCCACTTACTAGGGGCACATTTGGGGAGGGAGAAGACGTATGAACGTGTTCTCAGCCGTTTCTACTGGCCGGGAGTCAAAAGGGCCGTGGAGGAGTACTGCAGACATTGTGCCGAGTCTCAAATCAACTCCCCAAAGGTAGAGTACCGAAACCCTCTGATACCCCTCCCAATTATTGAAACACCCTTTAGCAGGATTGCCATGGACATAGTTGGGCCCTTACCGAAGTCTAGCCGTGGCCACCGCTATATTCTAGTTATACTGGATTACGCAACCCGTTACCCGGAGGCCATTCCTCTACGGTCTGCTACGGGGAAGGTGGTCGCCAGAGAGATGTTTCTGCTCTTCAGTAGAGTGGGCCTGCCGGATGGGATCCTTACAGACCAAGGGTCCTGCTTTATGTCCAAAGTGATGAAATGTCTGTGCCAAAGTCTAAAGGTGAGACAAATCAGAACCTCCGTCTATCACCCTCAGACAGATGGACTTGTAGAGAGGTTTAACAAAACCCTAAAACTCATGCTGCGCAAGGTGATCGATGTTGATGGGAAGAACTGGGACCAACTCCTGCCATATATTCTGTTCTCTATATGGGAAGTACCCCAGGGTTCGACTGGTTTCTCACCGTTTGAGCTTCTGTACGGTCGGAGACCCCGGGGTTTGCTGGATGTTGCCAAGGAAGCCTGGGAGCAGCAGCCGTCCACCCAGCGCAGCCTCGTGGAGCACGTGGAGCAAATGCACCACCGAATGACCCAAGTCTGGCCATTAGTCCGGGAGCACATGCAGCAAGCCCAAGCACAACAAGCAAAGGTATACAACCGGGGAGCCCAGGTGAGAGAGTTCAAACCAGGAGACAAGGTAATGGTTTTACTTCCAACAAATGATTGCAAGTTTTTAGCCAAGTGGCAAGAGCCTTATGAAATATTGGAACGGGTGGGGCCTGTGAATTATCGTGTACGGCAGACAGGCCGTAGGAAAGCCAAACAACTTTACCATGTAAATTTGCTGAAGCCATGGCATGAGCCTCTCCCTGTCCCCTCTAATGTCCTGCTAGCTAACCTGCCTCCCCAGGTCCTCCCGCCAGTGAACATGAGTGACCAGCTGTCATCCAGGCAAGGACAAGATCTCCGAGAACTGCTCGATAGAAACAGAGATGTCTTCTCCGAGGCCCCGGGTCGAACAACAGCCATCGCCCATGACATCAGAACAGAGCCGGGAAAGATAGTAAGGCTACGACCATACCGAATCCCAGAGGCCAGACGGGAGGCCATCAGAAAGGAGGTGAGGAAAATGCTTGACCTTGGGGTGGTGGAGGAGTCACACAGTGCCTGGTCCAGTCCGATAGTCCTTGTTGGGAAGCCGGATGGCAGCATTAGGTTCTGCAATGACTATAGAAAGTTAAATGAGATTTCTCTGTTTGACACCTACCCTATGCCCCGGGTAGATGAGCTAGTCGAGAGGTTAGGACCTGCCCGGTTCATCTCCACGCTAGATTTAACCAAAGGATATTGGCAGGTTCCACTCACCCCACAAGCAAGGGAGAAGACAGCTTTCTCAACGCCAGACGGCGCCTTCCACTATCAAGTCCTCCCGTTTGGTCTTCATGGAGCCCCGGCAACGTTCCAGAGGCTCATGGATAAAGTGCTCCGGCCACACCAGGCCTATGCTGCGGCGTATCTGGACGACATTGTAATCCACAGCACGTCTTGGGAGAACCATCTGCAGCACCTAGCAGCTGTTCTCCAGGCCTTACGAGAGGCGGGACTGACAGCCAACCCTGCAAAGTGCTGCCTCGCCCTGGAGGAGGCGAATTACCTTGGGTACACTGTCGGACGAGGAAATGTGAAACCCCAGGTAAAGAAGGTGGATGCCATAACAACCTGGCCCCAACCCCAGACAAAACGTCAGGTGAGAACCTTTCTAGGGTTATTGGGGTATTACAGACAATTCATCCCTAACTTTGCCTCTTTAGCGGCCCCCTTACATGAACTGACAAACAAAAGTGCATCCAACCGGGTGAAGTGGACGGAACAGACACAGCTGGCCTTCCATGCCTTGAAGAAAGCCCTCTGCAGCGAAACCATGCTACACACCCCCGACTTCGGCAAGAGGTTTGTACTTCAAACAGACGCGTCAGAGGTAGGCCTTGGTGCAGTCCTGTCCCAAGTACATGATGGAAGTGAATACCCCATAACCTTTGTAAGCCGCAAACTGCTTCCCCATGAGAAGAATTATGCAACAATAGAAAAGGAATGTCTAGCTGTTAAATGGGCCATAGACAAACTAAGATATCACCTACTGGGTCGAGAGTATACATTGGTCACTGACCACGCCCCACTGAAATGGATGGCCTTCAACAAAGATAGGAATGCCAGAATAACCCGTTGGTTTCTACACCTACAGGACTTTAAGTTTACAGTGGAACACAGAGCCGGAAAGCTGCATGGGAACGCTGATGCCATGTCGAGAAGGGACGACTGCCTGTGGTCGGCCGCTCCCCACCGTGGATCGGAGCTGAGGGGGGGGGGGGTATGTGATGGCCCAGCCTGTCAGCCGTGCCACACATGGCTGAGGACAGCCAGGCAGAGGCAATCCAGAGGCGTGGTGTTGGAGGGGCGGTACTACCCCAGGGGATCCTCCTGGAGAGCTCCTCCCCTCCCAGGTGTCTCTTGTTGTCTCTCACGGGTGGACTGATTCAAGAGGCAATCAGGAGCCCTTTAAAAACCAGAGGAAATGGGGACAGAGTCTCTTGAGCCACTGAGGGAGTAGGAACCAGACGCTTTCAAAAGGAGTCTCAGGGTAAGAGGCCAACGGCCTGCCTGTTTGTCAGATGAAGAGGATTAACTGCTGTCTTTCTCTCTCGTTGCCATCAGGAAGAGCCCGCTGGAGCCCCAGACCCCAACTGCCAGACCGGCAAAGCTATTTGATTTATCTTTATGCGCCCTCCTCCCTTTTTTCCATCAGTTGTAAATAAACGCCTAATTTCTATTTACCACACACCCCTGTGTCTGACTGTTTCCAGTTTTGTATACCCACTGTTCTCCTCTTGCAAGGCCGGGCTCCCACAGGGTTTAGTGTGGCATAATTTCTGTGTCTTACATTAATAACCATTATGGTGTCGTTTGGGTTAGGGTTAGGGTTAGGTTATGTTATCTCTGCTTCATATGTAGTTTTTTAGTTTTTGTTTAAATCTACTGAACACATGCGTACAATGTAGACATGAAAACTGGACAGAGTCCAACTTCCCTGTGGAGTCATCAATGGCTTCTTCAGCTTTTCACTCTCAAGTGCTTGGCTTCTCATAAAAAGACAGCTGTTGCTGCAGCTATTAATGTAAAAGAGTGAAACATTGATAGAAGACTTTATACATGTATATTGTATATATTTAAAACCGGAAAACTCAACCATCAGTATCTGTGTGGTGCAGATGGCACATCTCTCAGAGGTGGTTCAGTATGTGTGGGGGGTAATGAGCGCCTGACTACAACTTTCAGTTATAATGATACAACAGTTATATGGAAAATGATTTGAGATGTTAATGTGATACTTACAGACTTATACAGAGAGGTGTTCCTTGTAATTCAACATGAATATTAGGGTTAGCAATTAACATCCTTTAAATCAATTTCATAAAAGCTGAACATTTTAATCCTCATTTTAAATCTCTACTAAAGGAGGATTACTTGCAGTTGTTGAGTATAACGGAAAAGAACATACTAGAAACAATTTACAGACTGTAACAGCAGACTTATGTTTTCTCAATCATACATTGCAGTTAAACGAAACGATGATCCTGTGCACTGTTTTGTAGCTGAAGCTTGTTAATGCCGGGTTTGTGTTTTAAAAGAACTGCTAATATTATAAGAAACGTTATAAAATGCTGCACCTGTTTGGGTCCACAACAGTACAGAAGAGGTTTAAAGTTGATCGAATGAGTGACGGATAAAATATGAGTAGAGAAAGAAAGATTTCTCCATTTATTATTAGCATGTGTTGTCATGGTGAGCAGCAAGTCTCTATATGAGAAACACATGGAATATATCTTGGCAGCATATCAACTACAAAGCCTGGGGGAAAGTGCATGACTTAAAGACAGATATTAGGATCATAAAATATTTGCTCTGACTGACTGTAAGCCTGTGGGCTCTTATTTCTCTTGCAGAAGACCTAGTTCTGCATTTGAACAGGTTAATTCAACCTTTTGCAATATTGCTTTCCATTAGGTTATTAACTATGGAAAGTGCCTTGAAATCATATACGATACAAATAACATTGAATTGAATCGAAATTGAATTGAGTCATGATCAGAAAACTGAATTTAAGTAGAGCGAAGGCACAATCTTCCATTTTTAGTGTGATATCTCAATCTCTGCTCTGTAAACTTTTACCCTGGTTTTTAGATGTTAGGTCACAATAAATGAGGCTTTCAATAAAATGTGATAATGTGTTTTTGAATAAAATTAGGGTTTGTAAATGGTCATGGAGAAAGAGGTCTACTTTGTGATATTTACATAGATTTCTCTGTGGGCCGTAACAGGTTTGTCTCTTAAGAGCAGGATTATTGTGGTATCTCAGTGGCATGTCATCCTCCCCCTCCTGTGGGATCACCAGCTCTATTTTAACTCTATTCTAAGCCCATGGTGCAAGTGAATTCAGGGCACATTCAAATCCACTTATGTTAGTGTAACAGCAGGAAAATGGTCACTGTGCTAAGTGCATGGTTCAAATTCTCCAAAATTCTCAACTTGATCCTTGATCATTAAAAGTGCCACCTCCCACTTGTTTTAAAAGCTATGTGTGCTTGTTTGATAGAGAGAGAAAACTCCTCTCTGCAGGGCGTGGAACGCGTGAGCAGACCATCTCTGTGTGTAAGAAAGACAGTGTATTTGTTTTGTGGACCCACATGTGTAGGCGCATGTTACCACCACAATAATGTGTCCTAAGAATGACAGACCAGATTTTTGTTGGTCAAAAGCACTATTTTGGTGCCTGACCAAACCTCATGTAAGAGCAACACGTTTCTTATGCTGAGTTCAAACCAAATGTTATGATATTGCAAAGACAAGAATTTGATGTCTCTCATGCCATGCAAAGTGGTATGGTGCTATGCGTTGGCTTCTCTGGCTTCTCCACAACAGCTACATCACAGCAACTGTAGTCACTTGACTCACTGAGTCACTGTAATGGGCTTAAGGGCCTACCACCCTCAAAGGAAAAGCTGTATAAATACTGAATGGATGGATGAATGCAGGATGGGAAAATTAAAACTGCATCTGTGGGGAAACTAGCAAATAAACCAACCCCCACAGTCTGTTGGATGTGAGATATGGCCCCTAGCGGTGTCATTATATCTTAAAGGTGAAGCATTTTATCATCAAAGTATTATCATGCTGCTAATATGACGCACTATTAAAATACTTGTTTTAGGTGCTTGACTTGAGTTCACCTCAACTCTATGAGGTGAACCTGACCAAACAAGACGTAAACTCAACTCAATCCAGCACATCCTCCATAAGGCAGTGTCATAGCAGGCAATCTATTGGTTGGGATATTCTGACCAGGTTATTTCACAACAATCTAACAGCAGGACAAGAGGAATCTGAGAGCAGACGTCTGGCGAGTGCACAGAGCAAGCCTGAGGAGACAGAGGCAATGGACATTTGTGCAGCAGCAGCAGTATATCTGAGTGAGGACAAGGAGTTTAGAGCAGGAGCCAAGTAAATTTACGCATGACCAGGGGCTATTATAGGGAGAGGGCTTTAAGGGGAAACTTTTAGGGGAAACATGGAAATAAAGAAATCCTGCTCTTAAAATTAAAGAATTTACTCTTAAGTAAAGCTTGGTACGAAAGATAAGATAAGATGTACTTTTATTGATCCTCTGGAGAGGAAATTGACAGATAATACAGCAGTGGGAGGGAAGAATATTATAGGAATATAAAGGCTATAGAACAAGGCAATTTAAAAAAAAATGTGAGATGAAGAGATGGGGATCAAAGTTGTGTTATTGAACAACTGGCCATTCCTGAAGTATACAGTGTACAAGATGTGCAGCAGTTCTTTCTTGAAATATACAGTAGATTCAGTGTTTAACTGTAGGTGCTGTGGAGTTGTGTAATGTAATGACTGATGGCACAAAAGAGCACCCAAACACTTTGAGACACATGGCTGGATGAGTCTGTGACTGAACGTGCTCCTGAGCAGCCTCAGTTCAGCAGATAGGAGAGGAGATGGGTTCTCCATAATGACTCGTAGTTTCCCTCTCTTCCTCTTTTCAGCCTCAACACTGTCCAGTTCCATCTCCACCAAAGAGCTGGCCTTCCTCTCCAGATTGTTCAGATTGTTGGCGCCACTGCCCTCTATGCCACCTCCCCAGCACACCACAGCAAAGAAGAAGACACTGGCCACACAGACTGGTAGAACATCCATAGCAGCTGAGTTTAAAACTATATACCCGATCCATAATCAGCCAAATTACCATGGGGCTTTGGTGCCAGGTGACAGTACCAGTCTGGATTTCATTTTCACCAGCAGACCTCTATGTTCACCACGATAAATATGACATTTGCTCAGGGGCAGTGGAACCGGCAGGTATTCTAAATAGAAGGGAGGTTTTTCTGTCCACACATTATTTTTTGCATTAGCAAGTCAGATATAGAAAAATCATAAAATCAGAACTCTTATTTCTAAACTCTTATCACTTCTATTTGTAGGCTGTCTTTATAGGTCTATATTATGTATATATATATATATATATATATATATATATATATTTATAGTTATTTCGATATATTGATGCAAACCTAAAGCTGAGACTTGGCACTTCAGTGTTGTAAATTGTAGTATATACACTGTAAAAATGGTAACTAGTAATTGTTGATCTCATAAGAATTTTCTAATTAAACTGACTCAGAAATAAGGCTTTGCAATATGCAATCTATAAAATCTTGTCTGTCCAGCAATTTTCTCTCATTGTTGTCCTAACTACTATTTTAAATCAGCACAACAAGGATTTGTAAATTTTTGAGCAGATTTTTGAGTTAAGTTGGGCCAACTCAGTAGATTCCAGTTTAAACCGGTTTTAACGGCTCTCTGCTGAACCTGAGCGGGACATTTTCTGGATGGACAACGACGTGGAGCCCACAACAATTTTGCTCAAGAAGGTATGGTAAGTGCGTTTTTACTTTCATCACATTAAATTACGTTAGTTCTGGCATAGACTGGCATGTTTATAGCACTTCTGCTGTGGTTAAATTTGTTAAGATAACCCGTTTTGTATTTTGCCCATGCAAACGCGAGTGGTCATGCATACGCTTTCATGGGGCAGACACAGTGGCGGCTGGTGACATTTTGGGGGGAGCACCTTTGTGCACCTCCGAGACGTCCCGGACCCGGGACGTCTCCTCCGTCCCGGGAGACGTCCGAGGCGGAGGTATAATCTCAATCTCATACGCCGAGTCCCTGATGCTTCAGGGAGTCCCTGATGCTTCAGGGACTCGGCGCAGGTCCGAGACCTGCACCTCGGACCTGCACCCGGAGGAGCACCTGCACCCGACCTGCACCCGGAGGAGCACCACCCGGTCCCCGGGGACGTCCCGGAAGAGACGTCCCCGGAGGAGACGTCCCCGGGGACCGGGAGGTGCTCCTCCGGGTGCAGGTCGGGTGCAGGTGCTCCTCAGGGTGCAGGTCCGAGGTGCAGGTCTCGGAGACGTGCCGCTCCGGGACGTCCCCGGGTGCTCCGGGTCCCGGACCGGGACCGGGACGTCCCCGGACCGGGTCCCGGACCGGTCCCGGAGCACCTCCAGGTGCACCCGGACCGGGACCGGGACCCGGTCCGGGACAGTTGCATCCCGGACCAGGACCGGGTCCCGGACCGGGACGTCCCCGGGGACGTCCCCTCCGGACGAATTTTAGAGGCTAATACAGACTTTAGAGGCTAATACAGACTAAACACAGAGGAGCATTTTATTCTCTGCAGCATTATGTGTTATCAGAATCGGTCAATAATTATGGAGTTATATTTCCACATTTCTATGATGTCATTTACTGTATTTACAGTTGAATGAGTGATGCTGACTGTGAGTTATGAGAATATAATACTGTATTTGTGTCTGTTGAATATAATGCAGCTAAATAAAAACATTGTGAACTACTAACAGCCTCATAATTAATGTCAGAGAATTTTTAATAAGATGAAAATGCAAAGTTTTATTTCCTGCATCAAAATTTCAAATGCACAAACAGCAGACTGCCCTCCTCGTATAATAGCCTAGCTCTCAAATTTGAATGTATTTATCCTGTTTATAGTCTAAGACAGACGGGCTCTGTTTCACTGGTAGAATTTATATGCTTATAGACAAATGACTCGTAAGATCTGGATCTGTTTAGTGACTCAGAAAGATTTGAATCCCTAAAAGGATTCAAGTTTAACATCTGTAGTTGTGTTATAAATTACAGAGACTGTTGTGAAAGTGATTGTAGCAAAACTGACTTTGTGTTATATGTGTCTCTTGTGTTTCAGAGGTGGATTTCATGCACTGTAAATTTTGCAAATTTGAAAGCTCCAGCCAAGAGACTCTTCTCAAGCATTTGCGGCTTCAACACGGACAAGGTGCACACTGGCCTTGCATTCATACAGACTGTGTTTGTGTATTTAAAACACCTGGAGCGTTACGATCACACATCTCAAGATCACACTCAACAGTGAAATCCCATGAAAATTTTACATTTCAGTGTGAATTGTGTGATTTTAAAATCAGTGGCCTCCCGGAATTCCATAAGATTGTGAGCATTCTTGTCATTGCAAAGGATGTGGCATTCATTTGTAAAAGACTGTCTTCCTGGTACGTTGAACATTTCAGGTCCTATGAGCTTGAATATCACACCTGTGCAGACCTTCTTCTTCTGGATCCAGATGTGCTGACGGATTACCACCCTCTAGCAGCATACACAGTTGGTGGAAAGCTTATGGTGACCCCAAGGAAGTTCATTCTCCATTAAAGCTATTCAAAATGGTATGTTCTTTCCCCTCTCCTCTGCTCTCCTCCTCCTCTGTGTCTCCTCTCCTCACTCTCTCTTCTCTCTCCTCCCCCTCTGTCTCTCATCTGCTCACTCTCTCCCCTCTTCTCCTCTCTCACCACCCTCTGTCTCTCCTCTCCTCGCCAACTCTCTTCTCCTGTCCTCTGCTCCCCTCTTTCCTTTCCTCTTGCTTTTCTTCTCTTCTCATTTGGACACTAAATTATTTGTTAATCAAACATAATCAGCTGATAAATCTCTCTCCTCTCTTTTCAGACTTTGTTAATTCGGGTCGTTCTTTCTACCAGAGAAGCCCGGCGAATCCAGCTTCCTGAAGTCCCAACATCTGTGGGGCAATTTATTGATATACTGAAAGAGTGACTTGAACTTGAAGGTGATTTCTCACTACAGTTTGAGGATCCAGAGTTTGGAAATGCACTCTGCAACTTAACAGAAATGTCTGAATTACTAGCTGAGCGTGCAGTCTTGCATATAATGTGGAACAGTGATTCATGTCCACTTGACCAATCCACTAGTTCAGTCTCCTCTCAGGACACACTCAGTGTTCACTCTGAAGATTTTAGGCCTAGTTGGACTGATTCTATCCAGAGGAATTTAAGGCAAGTCGCAGAGTGGCCATCTCCATTTCCTATCCCTAAGTTTGCATATGATGTGGAACTGAAATTGTGTAAGGCCAATGACACATATGAAAAGTCAAAGAAGGGCCTTGCAGTGACAAGAGACATGAAAATGGAGATACTGGATAAAATTGCACAGGCAATTTTTGAAATCAAAAGCTACCCCGAGAAAGATGAGCTTGAGTCAGTTGCCGCTGCGCTGGTTCATAAGTATCCATGCCTGAAGGAGCCAAGTGGCATCACAGGCTATGAGGGATGGAAAACAAGTATCAAGTACAAACTTGGAAACTACAGATCAAAGCTTCGCCAGGCAGGATGCAATGAGGTAAATGTGAACAGGAAAAGAAAAGAGGGGGGTGAAGATGACAGCCCGTTCACCCTGAAGAAGCCCAAACGTGGAGAGGTCAATCATGTGCCAGATTATCCACAACACCATGATGATTCTACACTTGAAGAGGAAAGAGTTGCTCTGGTTGATGAAATGAAAAAGAAGAAAAGGAACATGACATTGATACAGCAGAAGATGGAGCTGACGTTTTCCCTCAGGCGGAGAGAAGTCGTGGAGCATCAGCCTATGGTATCTGAGGTCCAAGAGAGGTGGCCTGCGCTGTTTTCGTCTCAGGAGGTAAGGATGTCCTAATTTATTTAGCAATTGTCTTATACAACTACATTGGCTTTTCTTGAAGAAGAACAGTATCTACTGGGGAAATGTGTCAATTCTGTCTTGCCAGTGTTACATTTAAATCTATGATCCATTTGATTCTGTGACCTGTCCTAATTTTCTTACCCTAACCATCTCACTCCTATGGAAGCCCATTTCTTCCAGTTAAAGAAAAAAAAATCCCCATGCTTAATTGAAATTGCAATTACAATTAATTACATGCGTATCACCAGCAAAGACCTCCTGGGGACTTTTAATGCATCTCTTGAAAGATTTGGACCTGGCCTGCTAAAACTCTACCGGACTAAGAAGGGTGGTTTTGGCCAAGAAATGGAAGACCTCCTTGATAAACTCGATGATCAGGTGAGTGAAGTGCTCCTTTGCCTGGCATTTTTAGAAGAGCATGAATATACTTTCTTATAACAGACACAGAAAAAGATGTTGGCTGCTGTAAAAACTACCTTAGTGGATATGCTTCAGTAAAAATGGATGTCCGCAGTCCTTCCTTTGTGTTTTGGTGGCATTTGGTTTAACAGTATTTTAATTTGTTAAAGTAAAGTTGTGTGTGCTTCATCTTCAGTACTATAAAAGATTTCTGATTTTGCATTATGTGTATGTTCAGTACAGTACTATACTTATTGAAATACTTATTTTCCACTGGATACTCTTTAGACATCTGACATTGTTACACACCGAAAGACAGCAGCACTGAGAGGCTTGCCCATTTTCCTCCGCGAAGATACCAAAAAGTTTTTCATGAAGTGCTTGGTAAGTACTAGTAACTGTAGCAAAAAGATAAATACTTCAGGCCATGTAGCTAATTCCTCATTCTCATGAGATGTTTTAAAGTAGTAGTTCATCCAAAATGGAAATATACACCTCCCCAGTGCAGTTTATCAGTGCAGTAATCATATTTCTCTGATTTGTTCATATTTTCATACATTGTTCACACTAACTTTTTTACAATTCATGTAAATCAACCTCATTTTCACAAGTTCTACTTCTAAACTACTAAATCTATTTTCAGCTATTACGTCAGCTATGTTGCCATTGCTTCATCAATTTTCTTTGGCTGTCAGGTTCCAGTGTATAGCTGCCCATTTTATTCTGCCTTTTTAACATTTCAACTGTTTTTAGCCGTTATGAAGCCAATCATATCTCAGCCTACAAATTATACTTTTCAGCTTTAGCACGGACCTTCTCAGCATTCACACACATTTTCTTCAGAAAATGCTCTTTCTAGTTTGTCAAGGCTCAAATGCATCTGTTATTTTTCCTCAGGACACTGACATTTTGGCACCAGTGCTGGAAGGGGCGTCTGTGGCCATCCTCACCATCCTAGATGACGAAGCCGACATCTCACATGCTCGAGACCATGCAATTGTTTTGGAAGGGGGCATCGTGCTGCATGAAATGGAAAACCTCTCCTCTGCGTTCGCCTACCTCTTTGGCCTTCTATATGCCCTCAATATAAATTACCCCAAACAGTTGAGGTATACATTTGAAGCCATCCAGACTATCTTTTTTGAGCTTGGTGGCTCTCGGTGCTCCCAGCGCACAAGATCTTTGAAAACGAAACTTTTATTTTGAATACACATTGTGTATGTGTATGTGTTTAAATACACATTGTTTATGTGTATGTGTTTAAATATACACATTGTTGTATGTGTATGTGTTTAAATATACACATTGTTGTATGTGTATGTGTTTAAATACACATTGTGTATGTGTATGTGTTTAAATATACACCTTGTTGTATGTGTATGTGTTTAAATATACACATTGTTGTATGTGTATGTGTTTAAATATACACATTGTTGTATGTGTATGTGTTTGAATACACATACACAATGTGTATGTGTCTAAATATACACATTGTTGTATATAAATATATAAATATAAGTGTATGCAAAAATGGTTAGTCATTCAATTTGATGTTGCGAACTAATTTGAGAAGAATGTTTTTTTACAAAGGCGCTTAACCCGCCTGTTCAAAATAAATAAAAAAATATAAAGAAATAAAGAAATATTTCAGATAACATTCAGCTGTACTGTGTTTTATTTATTATCTGATTATTTATACAGATAAAATGTATGTTTATTCAACAAGAATATTTGTGTTTGGTGCATCTAGGAATATATGCCATTGAAGGGATAATTGTACGTTTATTCAACAAGAATACCTATGTTTAAAGGAGGTACAAATGCATGACATTGAGGGGCATAATTGTTTATTAATTCAACAAAAAAATCTGCGTTAAGTGAAGGTAGAAATACATGGCATTCAAGCAAGAATTTCTATATTAGTCTCACATGATTATCCTAATTAGGTGAACAAGAAGATCCAAGTTGGCAGAACTCTTTGCAGAACTTGAAAACCTTAGTTAAGTCAACAACAGCAGGCAAAAGTTGAGAAAACTCAAAAATCTCTTGCATCATGTTGCCTTGATATTTTACGTTTTCTCAACTTTTTCTTTTTTACAGTGTATGTATGCTGAATCCAAGACCATAAACAGCAACAAAATGTCCAAATACTTCTGGTTACTGGGCTATTATACTTTCCAAAATAACAATAGGTACTATACAAAATAAACTACAAAGGGCTATCTGCTTTACTGTATCATTTTGATGTTCTGTTCAAATATATTTTAGGAGAGCAAAAGGTAGGCCAGTCTGTGCGTGGACGCTCAAATAAGTTTGCAAATTCCTGCTGCTTAAACTCATAACATTGAGTGCATGGATCATAACTGCAGGAGATTTAGAAGGAAATATTCACAACTTCATCATCTCTTGCCTGGTACATAGTGAAAGGACAGTAATGCTATACAATGATCAGGGGATTGGAACTTTAAAAGTACAGGGATAAAGAAAATGAAGGGGACGTGCATCCAACGCTAAGGTTGTGATATCTCCCTTGGTTATGCTTATGTTCAACCTATTTCGTTTAACCTTACACCCCTCATCCAGGAATATACGATCCTCTGAACAGAGTCTGCTCACTAACTCCAACACCAGATTGTGGACTTCTGGGGATATAGCTTCCAGTGCAGCAACCCCCACCCGATGGAAAGCTCTGCCCACAGAGATTTGCAATTCCACATCCATCTGGACATTCATAGAAATACTCAAAACGTATCTTTTTAAAACTGCATATGACCTGACTGAATGCAATCCTTCTAAAAACCCTACACTTTTGTGCACTACCGTGTCTTCGTCTTAGATTTGTCAATGTCCCTTAAATATGTGAAGCATTCTTGGTTCCTTGCACTATACAAATGTAAGTTATTTTTATTATAAAAAACTCATGTGGCCACTAAAAAGTTGTATGATCTGCTGGTGAAATGTTTTCTCAATTTGCTGCTGGCAGCTTCCCCGTTTGCTTGTGAAATGCAAGATCTCTTTTGTATAAAAAGACAACATATGAAACCGTTTTGGCAGCAAACACTCTCCTTTTATTTCTCTCCTTTGACATTCTAGAAAAACAAAACATTGCACTAAGCAAGAATGAAAAAAGCCCAAAAGAACAGAAGTTTTCAGTTCTGTGTGTATCACAGAGATGTAGGTCTATACTGTAGCACATTGACAGTGAAAGCAGATGTAACAGTTCTGTGTCTCATTGACCAGGTGCAGTTCACATCCAACCAGAGGCTGAGTCGTCGACTCTTTTGCCAAAGGTTTTCATTTGCACACCTTTGTCTCGGAGACCAGAACAAAGCATCCGTGTTTCCAATGGAGCTTCAATGCTACACACTGACTGACAGAGCTTCACACATTCTGTACCCATCTCAACCATACATAACCACGCACACTTAACAGACCTCCAACTGTCAATCTTAACATGTTGAGAATATTTCAATATTTAAGAACATTAAGCACTTTCATGTTATCAAAATCCACATAATTAAAATCTGTGCAGAAGAACACAAAACATGTTTGTTCAGTTTTAAGACATAAAAGACATTTGAAAGTGTATCATACAGGTGTTGACAGGTCCACTCAGTTTCTAACAACAGAGTAACCAGCTCTGGGTCTTGATCTGTGTGTGTCTCTAAGGCAAGTTCAGACAGTGAAGTGAATACAAAATTGAGGTGATCTTTGCCCATGTGATGGAATTCTATTTAATTAATTTAAAGATGAGTTTCTTTAACATCATTTTACATTTCAACTCTCAATTGCTGAACCATCATGCTACCACCAGAATTTGCCTTCTGTCTATATTTGTCCTTAAGTCATTTTTGGACTAGGGGCCTGCATCACAAAGCGGGATTAAGGTTATCCCTCTCTGGGCTACTCTTCTAATCTCTGGATTTTTCCAGTATCACGAAGCTGCTTTTGACTGTGAATCACCATGGTAACCTGTGCTGCACTGCTAATCTGCTGTGGAGCAGCAACTTCAGAGGCTCAGATCAAAACCTGTTCACATCCCAACTATGGTCATGTCAGATCCAAACCAGAAAAAAAACCAATCACCTTTACAACAATGTCCTGACAGGGACAACAGATTGACCAGTAAAGTGACAGTGAGAAAGAGCATTAGACGTGTTCATAGAGCAGTGTAATTGTTTTGCTGTTCTAGGCTTTCTGAGTCGGCTGTGGTTTTAAAATTGAGCTTGTAACAAATGGAAGGACAATTTACCCAATTGAATAACTATTAAATACTGATTATAGCTTCATTTTAATTGTGCAAAGATTCTTTCACACCTCACAGATTGCCTGACAGTGTTGATGCCTTTACTTTCTTATTCTATCACTGCAGCGCAGACCAAGGCAAGGAGACAGATGAGAAATGGAAACCAAACCACCTGTTGTCTTTTGTGAGGAAAATAATATGCACACTGTATTTTTCCAGTGAATAAAGGTCAAGCCTGTTGCATCACATATCAAGATAAATTTCTTCCATCATTCGACTCACATTATGTTACAGGCATGCAACCATAAATTTTTCCATTTATAGTTTAACCTATATGCTAATTAATAAAAGGTTTTCCAATGCTAATGTTATTCTAGTCATTTCACCTGTTTGAATATCACTTTCGGTTGATAACCAGTTTCACAACCAAATTTTGGCTTGGGTGAAGCTTGGAAAATATATGTGTGCCGGGTCGGTTCAAGTAGAGTTTGGACATGTGTCTGTGGTGGGTCGACAAGCAGCTGACAGTGCTGATTCATTATTGTGAATGAGGCTTTTTTGGGGGAAATTTCTGGTTGGGATATTGTTTTCTCAATATTCATCTTTCCCTCACCTTAATCAAAGCATTTCGCAACCTACACCTAACCACACGCAGAATGAGACCCAGTTGACTGGTGTCAGTCCTTCCTACCACGTCTTTGCTGGACCAGACAGGAAAACTTCCTGGGCTGGAAAAGAGTTTTCCTGAAAACAAAACCGGCAGAAAAAGTGTTTACTTCTAAATCCAATTCAATCAATACATGAAGGTAAAGTCTTCCATCATTACATGCAAAGTAAAAGGATGTCTTCACTTTAATGTTCGGGAGATGATGTTAGCTAACATTAGGGTGCACTAATTCAGTGTGCCTGGGAAGAATACTTTGTATGGTTTCTGTTTTATTGTTTCACAACACTGAATCATAGTAGGTTAAATGTGACTTTTTTGACACTGACTGAGGTGGCACAGAAAAAACAATCAAATAATGATATGAATTAATTACAAAGAAAAACCAATATACATACATACAAGTATTCATACTCTTTAATATGACATAACTAAAACATGAGAGGTGCAGCCTACTGGTTTTAAAAGCTACAGAATGTCAGTTTTTTTTACCTTACTTACTATTATACAACCAACTTTTGGTTAGTCAAACACTGGGGGGGAGGGAGAGAGAGAGAAAGAGAGAGAGAGAGAGAGAGACCGCATCTAGGACCAAATCATTGAGAAATGTAGAAAGAGAAGAAAAGGCAGGACAGTAGCCAGCACATACTTTCTTTAAAATCCAGAGCTTTCAGGTCTAGAGGAAGACCTGATGCAGCCTACGGAAAAATTTAACTTTTCTTTGCTTGCAGGCAATAACACCCAAACATGTCCACAAAGATACACAGAGAATTATTTGCATCTATTTAATATCTACTGTACATTGTTAATCCTCTTGAGGGCCAACATACAGAGACAAACCATTCAGTCTCCTATCAACCTAATTCCATTCTGCATGCGTTTAGACTGTGGGAGGAAGCCGAATACCCAGTGTAACCTATGTCAACATGGAGAAATCATGACAGGAATGCCCCTGGCCAAACCATTGGAGCTGGGCACCTCTTTGCTATGAGTGGCAGTGCTGAACCACATCTCAAAGCAGCTGGGACTTTGTAGCTTGACTTGAAACAGGTTTAAGTGATCTCCATACAAACTGACAGAGCTTGAGCAGTGTCCAGTGAAACTGCCACCTACCAATACCTACCAATAGTTAGACATAGAGTGTGAATACTTGCTTTAAATTGAATTGATCCATTTTCACGTTTTATCTGTTTTTTGTATCAGAAAAGCACATTTAATCAACAATGATTCAGTATTGCACAAATAAAAACGTCTGTGGGGCAAAGACTTTTTATAGCCACTATATAAAAGAGCTGTTAGATGGACGAAGTCATACTGTATGAATTGACATGTATCCAGAGAGTGAGTGGGTTAAATAAAGATTAGACATACAATTAAGATGTTGAAATAGTGCATAAGAACATAGACCACAGCGGAAAAGATATTCAAATATTAAAACATCCATCAATTAATTAAAAACCTATTCTTTTGACAAGCATATTTATAAAATATGAACTTTGAGTTCTTCCCTACTTCAGTTATTTGGTTTTTACTTCCAGTGAAAATCATGTAAAATATGATTAACCAACAAACGCAGGCATAAATACAGATGAAGCATCTTCTCATGAGGCTTCCAATAAACACACTCCCTAGCTCAATGCAAGGTGGCACAAGTTTTTACATGTTCATATCAGATTGAACAAACTGGTATGGGAAAAGTTGGCCTTATTTCAAAAGTTAAAAAAAGGCAAATTCAAGCCTTTTTGTGCTTGGATAAAACCCGAATGACATCTTATATCCCAACTCAAAAATAGGGAAATATCCTCCTCTGTACTTGTCCTTGGTTACACCTACCGTTTACCATAGCTCTGTTCCAGCCATTGCCGCACATCCTTCAGATTGTAAAAAAAAGGCCCCTTACCACCCAAGTAGGCAATCTTTCTCTGTTGCACTATGCACACTCGTTCATTGGACACACCGTAAGCCTCATTAGCATTATTGTCCATGCAGTCTGCCACCAGGTGACACTGTGGTGGCAGTGAGAAGTGCTCAGTGAGATTGCGCGCTGCTCCAAGTCTCTCCTCCAAGTTCTGGTGCTTCCGTACATTGAAAGAGGAGGAGCCCATAGGAGGGGCCACCCAGCCATCAGATGGGTGAGCTTCGTCAATGTACACCAACAGGAAGTCAGCCACATCACTAAAGTCCTCCACCAACTGTCGAAAAGCTGGGAGGTGACTGATGAAGGGGGGTCAGGTGGCTGAGCCAAAGTTGACCACCAGAGGGCGATCTGATGAGCCAAAATCCAGAAGGCGAAACTCGTCCCCATTTCGCATCCTGGCACCAGTTGGCACATTGGTCACATTACTAATGCTACACCGAGGGCCATCTGGCACCTTCACCACCTTGGAGTTGGGTGCCTCGCAGCCAAGTTTCACCTGTGGAGACATATATTGGAATTAATGTTACCTCACACAATGCACACATCAAGCAGGTCTAAGAATATTGATGGATAAAGTTACTTCAGATTAGGTTGTTTATATGGTCATTCCAGAACATGGATACGTGACAGGGAACAAAATTTGTTTTTTCAGCTCTGGTTCATGTCAATCGCAGAAATAAAATCCAAAAAGCAAATTAAAGCACAATTAACAAAGTTAATTAATATACAAATGTGTACGTGAGCAGGGTGTAGTGATAGGATTACGACTCCACATATCTGAATGATAAAAAAGGAAGCCAAGTTGGCTGAAGTTGTGGCAATGCCCTGATACAAAAAAAAAGCAATCATTGCAGCTAAATGTTCAGTGAGATGGAGAAAATCCAGTTTCATAGTATCAAGGGGTTGTTGGCTATCATCTGACAAAGAATAAGCCTCTGGGGGCAATGGCCAATAATTTGTGGGCTTGTGATGTAGACAGCGGATATCTAGGCCAATACACGCCCTTTGCCATTCAGTCTGACTAGCAACACAAGACATGAGAATGTAGTTGAAATGGAGAGATATGACACTAGTTAAATGAATCTCCACACAAAGCACAGTCCGTAATACCTTTTTTGAAGTTGTTTTAGATCCAAGCAAGACTTTGGCTTATCTCTACAAACCGTTATATGGATATAAAACAGATCAAATTAAAAAGACAATGGAAACAAGGAAAAAAAAAAATCTGCTACTATTTATGTCACTGATAGTGGCTAAGCTGCTGCTTATGGTTGCTACAGTTCCTGTTTGTCTCCAGCAGAGCTGCTACCACACAGTGATGATGCAGCCACCACACACCTGTAGAGGGACTGAGGAGCCAAGGCCAATGCCCTTTAGTCTCATTTTGAAGTAGATTGTGCCAGTCTTTTTCAGCCTGCTCAATAATACAGTTTCATCCGCCCCCTCAAAAATCCAATATTAACACAAGGAGATTTAACTCATTAAAAAGGAGCACAGACACAAGGTTAGCAAATGTCAGAATGCATTTTTGTTTCTGTTCTTCCCAACTGGTGACTGCTTGAATGAGGCTGGACTGACATCGCCAAACTCCATCAGCTTATCAGAATCATAAAAGGAGCTCACTTCAACTGAACAGACAGAGGTGATAAGGAAAAGTAAGTTAAGGCATTAAACTAATATAAATTTGCACTTTGAAAGTGTAAATTTACTCAGTTATTCAGTTTAAAACATCAAAGTCAATATGTCTGACGAAGAACTTGCGCTTCCTGCCAAAGCAATGCAGATTATTCCTCATTGTGTCAAGTATTTCAATGAATAAAGATACCATTGTTTAATTCTAGTTGCCAAGTGCCAAGCCAGATAAGTGAAACTGATGATTTACCAGTAAGACTTTGATTAACTGGAGCCACACAAGGGCCATATAGGAGAAAAAAATACTGATGAGGAAAGTGGGTGAACGAAAAACTGACATAACGGATCATGCGCATAGATTTGGCAGAACCAATGTTAATGTCAATGTGATTTAAAATTGTTCGTAAACCAATATATATTTTCCATTTGATTTCTGCAAAATGCTGGATATCCTAATTAAGAGAGGGGGATACTGAACTATGATCTGGCAACCCTTAAAATCAAACTACACCCTACATGGTTGACCAGGTATAGCAGTGGAGGAGCAGGTGATGAATGGAGGTGGAGCTGAAATGTTAAATATGTATAGTTCAACAGTTTCTAATGTCTCATCATTAAAAAGATCCTTTCAAGACAATCTTAATACCTCCAAAATCTAAATTTTGGAGGAAGAGTAACGATGTGTGCTGAGAATACTCGACTACACCTCGGCTAAGAAGATGGTCTAAGTCAAGTTGCACTTACTGTATATGTAGCACTTGCATGTAGCACTTTGTAGTTTGGCTTTTTTAATTTTTTTGTACAATCATGGTTGAATGCACTTATTGAAAGTCGCTTTGGATAAAAGCGTCAGCGAAATGATATGGAATGTATTGTTATTTAATAAAAATACCTCCAAGACATCAGTTCCCTTTTAAAGAGGGAATGAGGTGAAAGTAAGATCTGTGGTTAGCTGGTGATCTATCATCCATCCAAACAGGGATTTTCTTTCAAATATAGTACAGCAAATTAACAATCAGCAATTGTGAGTCGTTGAATGTCAGCAGCTAGAACAACTCAGAGACACAGTGAAGTCACAGAGAGAAGGACGGGAGAGCTGTGATGTCAGAGAGACACAGACGGATGAATAATGATGTCCCAGTCAACTTCCTGAGGTCAGACTCTTTACGTGTGTGTGAGCTCAAATGTGCACAGGGGGGGGGACAATTCAAATAATATTATTTTGGAAATCTGGCACAATATATCTGAAGAAGATCAAACTAACCATGACTGCTTCTCTTGAGAGAATGTATGCGCAGAAACAAATCAAACCTGGAGTTCTCAAAACAACTAGAATCAAGGCTTTCCCGAAGACGTGGTCCTAAAGGTCGTAAGGTCATACCAACGGGAGCTCAGACGGGAGGTTATATAGAGTCACAGTGAGCAGCATTAACAACAGACACATGCTCACCTGCTTGTATGCGTCCAGGAGGAAACTGTTCCAGATGGAGCGGAGTCCCGCGGAGGTCAGCATGCGGCGCCACTCTCCGGAGCCGCCGGACCTGGAGCTGCTGAGCAGCGCCACGACGCGCTTCACCAGCACCACGGAGTCGTACAGGACGAGGAAGAGACAGTTCGAAAAGAAACCAGGTAGTATCTGCAGAGTCACGAGAAGATCCTCACTCGCCATTCCCATTTTCCCCTCTATCTCTCCGAGAGAAACTCCGTGTTCAGAGGCACGCTGCGCTCATGGTTCCCTCTGCGCTCCGCCGGCTGCTCCAGATTGGGGGCGGGAGACGGAGGAGGATCAGGTGCGTCCTCAGGTGCTCAGCGCCGCCGGGCCGCTCCAGGTCCGCCGCTCGTCTCGATCGAACATTGTACTTCATATGAAGCTTTATCTTTGGAGCAAGACCCTGACGTCAGATGTGGAGCAGCGCCTGTGTCCCCTCCTTCCTCCACCCTCTCCTCCCCCAGCCCGGTGCTCAGTGACTCCCCCACCACCCTCTTCTTTTCCCTCCTTCTTTTTCAGTTCTATCACGTATTTTTCATGCATTATTCTGAGGTAAAATTGACGGAGAAACAGTATTAAGCCTGGTCCTACAGATTCATGTGCTTTATGATCTGCAGATAATAGCTGACACTATTAAAAATAAACGTTTGAGAAATGGTTCCAAAAGGTTATTCAAGGTTCTGTGTCTTGAAGAACTATATTTTTTTATTTAGTTCCCCAACCATAAAATGCAGGGTTCTTCAGGGGAAAACTGAAGGGTTCTAGAGCAGCAAAGGGTTCCAGAGCACTTGGAAAGAACGATTTTTTTCCTGTTCATGTTTTACAGGTGTCAGTCCCATGTTTTACTGACTGTATACTGTATTTGAGACATGGCCAAAGTAAAAATACAAATACAATTAAATCAACAACCCAATTACACTTGCCAAATGTCTGATTCACTTGATTTAAAAAAAAATAATAAATACATAAATATATCTAAATATATTTTTTACATCTAAATATGGAAATGTTCAATGAATGAAGAGAGGCACAATGTTGCTCATACCACTGTTGCAATATTATCTAAAAACACAATTTATTGAACACAGAAAAGGTTTTATTTAAGACCAACCTGTGTCTGCTCATAAGATACTATGAGTCTGCTCCACCCCTGAAACCATTTGATTTCACAGCTCATGTTAAAATAAGACAAACCAGATCATCAAGGGGAGAGTATTGTACAAAACATGGCAGGGCAAGAACATTGTGGATTGATATTTTTACAAATATTAGAGAGTGGTGTAGTTTTGGCAAGAACTGGGCGAGAAGGGAAAAAAGGCATATGACAGCCTGCTTGGAATTTGTCAGATGACATTAATACAACAGAGAGCACGAGGAAAAACTTTATTTGATTTGATCAGACAAAAATTTTAACTCCACAAAACAACAGGCCAATCATCTGACTGATTGTAAAGCTGCGTTTGGGACATTCCCTCAACCCTCCTCTCTCTCCCTCTCTCTCTCTTAGAGATGATGTTTATACTAGTTCTGAACAGAGCCAAATACTCAGGGGCTAAGTTTTTCAGCATAACAATGATCTGAAGCAGACAGTCAAGAAAACACTGGTGTCCTTGAGCAAATCAGCCGAAGCCCAGGATTAAACCTGATATAACATCTGCAGGGAGACCTGGCAGACTTCCCATCCAGTCTGACAGCGCCTGAAATGGATCCGCCAGGAATAATGTGATAAACCGCCAAATTCCAGGTATGCAGAGCCTGTATAGGCCTGCCCAAAAACACTGGAGGTGTAATTGCTGCCAAAGGAGCTTCTACCAAGCACAAAGTGTGCAGAAGTCAAGTGGTCTGAAGACACTGGTATAAACTGCTGCTGGATATGACTCATGTTAATTAACTTAAACAAAAAAACTCTGTAAGAGGACAGGGCTGAAGACATTCTAGGCGAGACATTGGAATAAGCATCCCTGCTCATTTCCCCAGAATAATTTATCTGCTTTTGTTCTAAATGTTGCATTCGGATCTACCAGAAGCATCTTATCAACATGTGTTCTGCTTGTTTGATAATTAGAAGTATTTGGGTGCTTCCCAGCAGACCCCTCATTTACATACAGTGCATATACAGCATGTTGAGACTAAGTCGGAAATCACTCCCTGATTCCCTCCTACTACCTGTAACAGAAGTATGTTGAAGAGTAAATTGATATCAAAACAGCGTCAATGATTTGTGACAAGATATTGGAAACTTACCTCTGGGACTCTGCTCCATGTTGACATGATTCATCAGGCTGCCATCTCTTATTCCATCTCATCCCACAGGTGATCCTCTGCTTTCACACCTGGGACTGGAGACGAGGGTTGAGTATAATTTGGGGTTTTTCCAATACCAGTGACATAACAATATTTTTTTTAAAGGTTCTAGTACCTAAACTTTCGCAGAACTTTTTTCTTTTAAAAAGGAAAAAATGACAGAGAACTTGCAAATTGGAAGTAGAAATTTAACCCCTTAACATTTTAACAGATTCAGGAATACTTCATTTAAATATACAATGCCAAAACTCAAATTTACCTAAAAAGAACACGTAAAAAATAAAACCTAAACCAACTACAATACGTTAATATTAAATAGGAGTTGCCATGCTTAATACCACATGCAGCTTCTAACTCATCATTAATTGTCTCCTCACAGCTGGCTTCAGGGACCCCCACACTGCCGACTGATGTGCTTGTCATGGAGTCACGTTAACAGTCAAACACAGAGCACCCCTGTGCTTCATTAAATGTGTCATGTTCCTACCTTATTTCTTCTTGTGGTTTATTGGAGGATCACTAACAACAAGTTGAATATCGCCATGAACGCTACGAGCTGTTGCTCCTGGGTCTCGGCAGCAGCAGCAGCTGGTCCCAGCTCTTGGCTCCCTGCTCTCAGCTATTGCACGGACATTTGCTGCATGTCCTGGTGTTGAAACACTTCTGCGTACTTTTGACCATTTTGTTGTTTTTACAACTTTGGTTTGAGGTAGCTGCTTGCAAACGGTAGGCTTACGTATTGTGCTGCCAAAGACATGTAAAGAGTGCTTTACATTAAGTGTAATGTTAATTAGACACATGCAGTTATGTCTATGCTGTATGTATCACAGCAACTATTTCAGTATATAGCTCCGGCATCGAAGTTTGTGTTGTGATTCTCTCCCGTAGGCATCGGCCGCCAATCTGAGATCCATCAGTTTTTTCAGTTTTCATCGGTTTACTGTCGATGAGTTTGTGTCACTGCACAATTAAATTTCTGTTCTTGCCTGACAGGAGTTGACTAACATAGTCTCTGCTGTTGTAACACAATCCACCACAAGTTGTCCATTCTCAGATGCTGCTCAACACATTGTAAAGAGTGGTTATCTGAGTTACTGTAGTCTTCCTCTCAATTCTGACAGCTGAGGCCATTCTCCGCTGACCTCTCTGATCAAGAACTCATCAGATGTTTTTGTAAAATCACAGGAGATTGTTAGTTTCCGACATACTCAAACCACTAGTCATGCTACAAAGTCCCTTAGATAACATTCTGATGTTTGCCAGAGGAAAACACTCAATAAACCACTCACGTGTGATACCCACTCGATTGTATGACAGCCATTCATTCAGAATTGTGCTGAATGATGTCAAACTATTATAAAAAACTCAATAAAACAGGATTACACAGAAAAAACTGAAAAGATTAACAAGTGATTCTTATAGCAACTACTGCACTTGCATTCAATGTTTCACCTACAGTTTATTCAAATGATTATTCTCAAAAGACAGAAGGAAAGACTTGGGTTCCATCTGCCACTCATTATTTGAAAATGGCACTATGCGTGCATGGTGATCCTCTATGATGCACAATAATCAAATGTAAAATAACTATACAGTTGTCTGTACCACTGCACATATAAACTTATTCCAATACAATTTAGCAGCAATCTTTAAAACAGCATTTCTCTCTCTTAATATTATCAGTCTGTCTGTGTGTCTTACTCTCTTCTGTCCTTCTCCATAAAAACACCAGACTAAAGTGGAAAACAGCAGGGGGCTTTCTGTCTCTTTCTGTCTCTCCATCTTTTTTTCGGCAAAATCCATTACCATTATTAATATTTTATTCAAATTTAAAAATTTAATTCACAATGATGTACAGCAGAATTCTGGCTTAATTTTTTTTTTTAGCGCTGAAATAATTCATGTGAGCGTAATAAGTTTTTGAAAGGCAAAAAAGGTGGAAGCACAGATGTTTGAAGTCAGATATTCTACAAGGTTTACTCAATAATAGATTTGTCGTGCAACGCATGATAAATCTTGAATGATGTTATTTTTACCGCACAATGAACTGAAGTTAGAAACCATCTCAAAAGAGAATGGAATATTGTCATGAAAGCTTTTCAGTTTTACTTTATTTCCAAAATTGAGTTTGTGCCAGTGCCTTTTTCTGCCTCCAGGCAACACCACTAAAAGGGTTAGGGTTAAAGCAGTTGCCCTTTCTGCCCCTTTCTTTTCCCTTCCTGCCCCTTCCTGTTGGCCATGACAGGAAGGGGCAGAGTCAGACAGTGACTCCCTACCGGGCAAATTCAAACATTATAATCTGCTAAAGTTCAACTTTACCTGACTGTAAAACAGGAATGGGAGCTGGCACTCTGGTTTATTGCATGGTACTCCCAAAACACACCCTTGAGTATAAATCTTTTGAACTAAGCGTCTGGCACAGCAACAATTTCTTTCCTTTCAAAGTAGCAATAGTTGATTGGACCAACCCCTAAATGCTTTTGCAGTTTCATCAGTGTTATTCTTTGCCTTTTTTACAGCAAAAAACAGTCATGTTTAGACCTCTCGTTCATGTAAGGTGTTTGCTAGTTGCAAACTCTCAATCGCTCATTATTTCCTCCCACAGATATCCCTAAAAACAACCATATTGGTGCCACTAATTATAGGAAAGCAAGTCTGAAATTTGGCAGCTTTGTCGATGCACCAATCCTGAGAGAGCAACTGAGGTCAAATCCTGATTTTCAAACTAAGAGTATTACATCCATATTTAAGTCTATAATCACTGAGCACTTGGCTTCCTCTTTTTCAGTTAAAAATTTGAGAGGTTGAATATTTCGTTTTCTGGTCTCTCAAAGCCGTATCAAAATTTGTCAACCTGACTCAAACTGTACCAGAATTACTTGTTACTTCCCAGGCATTGTTACAAGACATCACAGTAGTGTATGCTGCTATCTCTTGGGCCAACTCACACACTTCAGTGAGTCTTCAGTTGGGTATTTAGTTATGACTGTTGCTGAATGTTACACAATATGACTCCATATTTCAAATCTAAAGATATTTGAACTTGTTACAAATGTCCATGATTTAAAGGAGACATACTATGCTTTTCAATGTTTTCTTTTGACTAATGTACTACGTAGGTTTTATGTGTAAGTAAAAGGTCTTCATATTTAAAGCCCAAAGAACACAGTTAAAGGAACTCCGACCCCCACAGAAAGCACTGCTCCTGAAGGTCCTGAAACACCTTGTTGGTCATCCGGCAATAATTGATGTTCTTTGACATCATATATGCATTTCCGACAGAGGTTTAAAGATGAGCTGCAGCAATGGACAGTATGTGGAACGTGATGTGTTATCTGTAAGAATTTTTAAGTAACAACCCAAAGTAAAAATATAAGCCTTCTAAAGTCTTGCCATGTTTTGTTATTCAAGTCATTGATGGGTGTTCATAAGACGCACTTGCCCTCTGGTCTGCAGGAAAATCCATCAGTCCTTAATGATAGCAAGGCTTCAGAGAATACATAAAGCAAATAGTCCAAACTCATGTTAAAATTTAGTGCCATGTAAATGTTAAATGAAACCAATGAGAATACCTTTGCACATTAACTTTACATCCATCTGGGCATCTTTTTTGTCGATCCAAAACCTCTGGGGCAATATTCTGTCTTTCCATCATTTAAGCATTCAGACGTATTACATTGTTCTCCTTTCATTCCTCTTCCCTCCAGTGTGTATCTCCAACTGTTCACTCTCTTAAACCTGCTCCTCACTCTTTCCACAGATCACTATGTGTTGTGCAATAGGAGTAGACTTGACGTTGGCTAATTATTAATAATCATGAAATATGATTATTAAAATAATAAAAGATTATTTATTAAAAATAATTAAAAATGATAAGGCCATAACTTATCGTAGAGGGGCACCACCCTGGTTACAGGGACCAACTATGTCAAGCTATAAATATCAGTCTCATAATGATAAATGTCAAATTAATAATGTCAATATTTTAATATTAACGATTACTTAATAAACAGTGAAGGCTTCTAAGTTCGAGCACAGGCAATCATAATCCAGCTGTATTCACACACTTATGCACAAATAATCACAGACTACAGATACTTTAATTACAAAATAATTTATTAAAAAGGGGAAATAAAGTTATAATGTTATTCAATGATTTATCATTTTAACAAGCTCCGATATTTCAAAGATAAACACAGCAGCAGCACTTATCACAATTCAGAAAATACATGTAAAACCTGCGGTCTACCTATGCATGTCTGTCTCTGTGTGTGTGTGTCTGTGTCAAAGTGTCTCTCTGTGTGTGTGTATCTGTCTGTGTCTATCAATGTGTGTGTGTGTGTGTGTGCGAGAGAGAGAGAAAAAGAAGGGGCGTGGCGATGACGCAGTCACGTAGTGACATCACATCTAAGATGGAGGCCGATCATGATTCGTGGAATCAAGGCCTAAAAAAACTCTCAAAATGGCGGATTGACTACAAAACAAGATGGCGGAGCCGTTATGAATTTAGAGCCAGAATAGGAGGAGAGAGGGAGAGAAGGCGTGGCAATAATAGACTCAAGATGGTGGTTTAACTTAACGTTATCCAAAATGGAGAATATGTTAATGACCATGTGGTCGGAACTCACAATGGTGGTCGCCAGATGAATTACACAAAGGAAATTTCAGACAAAGAGAATTCTTATCTCTGCTTGGCTTTGGGGGCCGAATGGTTTCCAGATGTGTTCAGCCTCTCTGAATATAGATTTAACTATGTGACATGAACTGTATTCTAAATACAGATCGGAACGGGTGTATAGGTCGGTTTAGAAGGCGAGAGAGAGAGAGAGAGAAGGCATGCAAGGAGAGAAAGAGAACGAAGCGCTTAAAACACGCCAGAGATAGATTAACAGTGATTTAACCACTCAGCCCCAAGCGGACGTTGTGGGCTGAGTTTCTGATCGGTAAACTCACTGCAGACTAACACAGACGTTAACAGCGTGGCTGGAGGCTTTCCTCGCGGCGCTCACACACTAACACAAAACCCGGAAATGAACCGGAAGTAGCGGCTCGTAGTAGCCGGTTAAACAATGAGACTCAGCGGTCTCGCAACAAATACAATCAAATATTAAACAATATGCTACGTATCTGCCCAGATAATCAAGTCTCTTACTGTACAACCCTCGCGATTTGCCTGCGCGAATGTGCGAATGTGTCGGGGGCCAGTGAATCACGTGGTCTCTCTCACGAGCGGAGCTCCGGGCTCGGCCGCTGGACTGGAAAGGGAAGCGAATTATTCCTGCTGCCTTGACGGAATGAAACTTCGTCTTCTTCTGTAACAGCGGAGAACGTGCTGTTTTACAGGAACGGAGTGGATTGCCTCTTACTCCTCAGCGGGATGAACGTCGCGCTTCTGCAGGGAACGGCTTTGTGGAAGCCGTTTGTGGATCGTGAAAAAAAAGAAAAAGTCTATCGAAGTGTCGGAGTCCGTCCAGCGGGGCACTTCCTGTTTCGGTCTTCAAGTTAAAACAGCAAAAAGTCCTATCAAGATAAAACTTCGACTAAAATAAAAGAAGAAAATGAAACGACTTCAAATAAAATGATATTAAACAAACGTCTAATCGCCTCCTTAGTTACTGAGTCGTGTAGTTAGGCCCCTGGAGGGTCTGGAGACGACTTGAGCAGGGTGAAAAAGAGAACAAAGAGACTTAGTTATTGCCTCCTTAAGTTACTGAGTTAACTAGGAAGACCCCTGGGGGTCTAGTGCAACTTCAGCATCTAAGTAGAAAGAGAGAGATTTCTGGGACCTCAGCACTCTTATACCACCTGAGGACTTCCTGCTTCCTCAGGAAGTGGTCATAGGGTTCAGTTGGCTCTCATCCAATGAGAATGTCAGGGTCCCGACCTTAGTGGGCGGGGATTCGACCTCAGTGGGCGTTTCAGAGTCTCTTTTAGGTTTTTGCAGAGCGGCCTGCAACATCTCCCCACCAGGGCCTGCTGGAGGGGGGCACAGTGGGGGTTCAGGACATGCTTCCCCCACCCAGGCGAGGCTCCAGGCTGTCTAGAGAAGGTGTGAATTAAGACTGAAACTGGTTGAACTGGTTTCAGCTGGGCCTTGTAGGCCTCAAGTATTTACAACCTATTGTTTGATGGTCACTCAGGACCTCACCCCCAACACTATGTAATGTGTGAACATCATAGCCCCCCAGATATTCTTGTCTCATCTTGTCCACTAACCATTTAATCTCTTCCATGAAGATCCAGTCCTTGATGTAATCCCTCCTCCACATGAACCCATCTGTTACACTGACTGAACACCCCACCACTGTCACTCTGCCGTCATACATATACAACACTTTCACATACCTCTTTGAAGATCCTATAAGGAAATGAAGCAACCAAGATAAGTTATGACACTTTCCATTATAGGCCATGCCCACCACTGGGATACATTTAAATGCCTATGTAAATGAACGTTTAGGATATAGTAACTTTGAATAACAAACTTAGTAGACCGGTTCATGATAGAGAATTTAGAAGTGTAACCTCATCTCATCAAAAAATGCCCTGCTGGGAGAAGGGGATAAGGCTGACCTAAATCCAAATCTCTCTCTCACACAGACAGATGTCTTATATGAAGGTGAAGGCTTCACGCCTCCTCTGAATCAGTAACGGCTACATTGTGACAAAAATGACCCTTTGAGCAGTTTTGAATGTCTTTGTCATCATGTCCATGCATCTCCAAACTACAGGGGGTCAGCAGTCTTTCCAAACTTCTCTGTTTTATTGGCTTTAGTGTCGTGTGCAGAGTTGATTTATTTGTAGTAGAATGAATTTAGCCTTACAATAGACTGCTGTAAGTCCCAGTGAGCAGTCCACAGCAAGGGAGACTGAGGGTCCACAAAGCTCTTCTGTGTGGTAGTGTAGTCCTCAGAAAATAATATTGGGTCTGTTTAAGACACACAATTTAAATTGAGACAGTTGTATATAGTGTGCATTATTGCATATAGTGAGTATTCCAGGCAATATTGCTACTGTACCGAGTCTATGTTCTCAGTCCACTTTCTGACCTTCCTTTACTGTGTGCATAATATTGTGGGTTAATGTGGGTGTTTTAAATTTCATACATATAATAGTTTAATTGCTCCCCTCTTTGCTTCCTACACAGTAAAAAACCGAGTGTCAATTCAACTCTTAGAGAGTTGAAATTAACTCCGTTTCAGATAACATTTGGTCCCACTCAAAAGACACTGGCCAGAGAGTTAAAGTGACTCTATGGCCAGTGTCAACTTTTCAGAGTAAATTTTACTCAATTTAGTGTCAAAATTAACAATGAAATGTGTAAAAATATGTAACACTGAGGTTTATTCACACTGTTCAGAGTAATACGATTACACTTTATAGAGCCACTTTTACTCATAATAGAGTTTTAAAATGACACTCTAATGTGTAAAAATATTAAATTTTTATTTCCATACAGTGTTATTTTTATATATATATATATATATATGTGTGTGTGTGTGTGTGTGTGATCTAACCTATCAAATGGAAAAAACACATTTAGACAAGATGACAGTATACAGTGTGCTTTATTGCTTAACAGATAAAGCAATATGGAACAACAAAGAGAGCTGTGTCATTCCCTCCATATGACATTTGCATGTCAAAAGGCCTTGGATAATGCAGGCTGTCAGCATGAAAGACCACAAAATTGTTTTTTGTCCTGGTCACCTCATATGCATGGTTATGTTCTTTAAAAGTGACTGTAAAGATAGGCAAAGTGAGCAGCAACAATTTGTCATGCATTAGCAGCACTGACTCAATCTGGTAAAAGACAGGCATTTCAGATTCAACTTTGCCACAAATAACCAGATGTGGGCGGTAAACAAAACCATTGTGTTTAGCCCAATTCACTTTCATAACTTGAACACTGGAAGGCACTTGCACTGTCTTGACAATTTCAGAACCTCCTTTTACCATTTCCAAAGACACCATTTTCCCAGGACCAATGTCTAACCGACTAAAAGTTGTGTAAGATCGCCAAAGATATGCCATATGATGCTGGGGGTTTTTGGCCAGCGTTTTGGTGATATTTTTGAATGACTTGAGCTGTTTCTTGAAAAAATTGTGCTTGCCTTCATACCGCATGCACCAACTATGAAGTACAGGTCCTATTTTCTGGATAATGCGAGGATAATGGATAAGAAAATGGTGCTTTGGTAAAAGGTTTTTCTGGGGATACAACAAACTTGAACAGTTTGTGGTGTTCCACAATCAAATGTTTTAAATATACACACAGACCTTGAGATAAAATGGGAGAAAATACAATGTTCATTATTTGTAGTAATAAAAGAAGAAGGCCCCAATGTTGGTCAGTAGAGGTTACCAAATCTCCAAAGAGGAGTGGTGCATTCCTCAACAAGCACCATGACTGAATTGCATTCAGTCCCAGATCATTAGACTCCCCACCTAAATTCACAGATACAGGCCTATTGTTTCTTTCCATGAATCCATAATCAAAACTTTGTATTCTCGAATTCAGCTCCCCCTGTGTTACATGTTGTTCTTTAAAATACAAAAACAAGAGCTTCAATTCGTACTGGGCCACCCCTTCCAAAATGTCATGCATCACATCAACTGAGAAGTTCTCAGTTGTGTGAAAATATGACAATGAATTCAATGAACATGACCTTTTCACACCAAAAACATAAGGAAGAGATTGATTATCAGCCATTTCTTGACAGTGAGCAGTGTAGGTGTCTTTTGTGCGCAACACTATTTTGGAAGAATCTTCAGAGAATTCTGTTTGAAAGTTCTCTTTTTCAGTTAAACAAAATCTGCAACAGTACCTTGCACTGAAGGACTCAACCAGACCAAACAAGCTATGTAAGCCTAAATTATCACCAGTAACCTGTACCACACTGCCACGAACACGACCACCATATAGTGGAATCTCAATACCGTCATTCTCTAAAACTTTAATATCTCGAACAACAGGAGCCAGACTTTCACTAAAACTGTACCGTTTAAGATCTTGTGCATGAAATAAGGCACACAGGTGTATGTTGGCCAAGAGAGAATTCCATTTTGGAGAGAAGTTCCTTAAGGTAAAATATATTGCACCCAATTTATGAATACCTCGCTTGGAACCGAGAGGATTTGCTACCTCAAAGTCATCATAGAACATTTGGATCTGCACAGTGTGCTTTTCAGTTGAAAACAGAGGGTGAGTCTTAAAAAAAGATCCATCATGAATATCTCTGAGTCTTGAGTCATCAGTGTCTGAGCTTTTCAACATTTCTGCAACATACTGACTTTTAAATATTGACTCCAATGTTGATAAAATGGGAACATACATGAATTTATCTTGAATGACTGTCTGATCATATGTTCCAGTCTTTTTATTTCTCCTTGTGTCAAATCTTGAGCCAATTACACATTCAATGGGTTCCACTGTTTCCCACTTGCCTGATAAAAATTTTGATCGTTTGTATTCTGAATTAAGAACTGTGAAAGGATTCTCTAACTCCTCAAAACATGCTTCAACTTTCTTGCACATTTCAGTTTCTCTTTCATCACCAAATACATGCTTAATGACAGTTTCTTTGGCATGCTGCTGGATATCTTGAACAATCTCTTCCATGGACGTCACAACAGAGTTCACTACACTTTGGCTTACACCTGCTGCCTTTAAATCAGAAATTACTGCTGCACAACTATTTACAAGGTGGGCTGAAGTTAAGGTGGACTGTCCCTCCAAATGTTCAGACGACACATCTGGCGTTACACTCAACACTTTGGTGTGGTTAAAAATCACTTTCTTCTACAGAATCAAATGAACCACTTACATGGCACTTGTTCAGATGCTTTCTAAAGCCTGAAAAGCTACCAAAAGAACATGAACATCCAACTTGGCCACATTTAAGATGAAGAGTCCGGCCAGTACAGAGACCATGAATTACCTTAAGGTGCTTTATAAGGCTGTTTGGCCTCCCATGGTCACTTTTGAAAAAAACACTTCATTATTTGACACTAACGCACCATTCTTGCCCGCAGCTCTGCAACTCTGGGAGTTTCCTTTGTTTCCCCAACATCAATGTTGTAAATGGTTGTTTGGAGAAAAGTGAAAAAGTTGGCCAAGGAAGAGCTGTAAGAGGTACCAAAGACGTAATGGGCCTTAAAGAGCTCGTCTAGGGCTCCCACTGAACCTGTTGCCTTACATGGAAGCGCATACTTGTCAATCACAATAAAGAAGGTGTGAATGCTGCTTCTTGCAGGACCCTGAGCGAGGAGGTAGGGCTGGCTGCTTTGGCTGATGTTATCCAGGTGCTGCTGTACACTGGTTCCAGCCTACAACCAAACAAACATTGAACAGCAATACTTAGTGACCAACCACTCACAACAGATCACTGTGCATGAAACTGAGGTGATGAAAACTATATTTTAACAACTGTTCAGCATACTTTTATGAATCTGATGAGGTGTTCCACAGCCTGACATGCCGACACCTTCCCCGGCCTCTTCCTTCCCTGTGCAGATGGTGGTAGGAGATGGAGGAGCAGCAATATAGCAGACATGTCACTGTCCCAGCCTACAGACCAACAGACATTAGCATTAAGATAAGACAAGATAAGATTTACTTGTCAGATACATCTTTATACATAGCACAATGCACAGTGAAATGTCTTATTGTGCCTATTTCCAGAAATAATCAAACAAAAAGACACAGTGTAATATATAAGAATGTAAGATATGTAAAATATGAAATATTTACGCCACATGTACATTTAATTGGCATAATTACAAAAAAATAGCAATTAAAACCAGTCCCAGTCATACCGTTCTCAATTTCAGCAGTTGACTCAGCATTGCGCGTTAAATCCAAGCCCTCTCTGGTCGGTACCAGTCCATGGCTTTCTGTTTTCACTTTTGTTTTCAGATTAGTGGCCCACTTTTCCAGGAATGTGTTGGCTGTGGCCTCCCCAAACAGCAGTCTGAAATCTTGTTCTATCTGTAATGCAAAAATACAGTGCAAAGAAAGGAGTGATGAGACACACTGCATGTGTGATGCCCACATTTCTGGACTGTTTTTGGGGAAACTTAATTTTGCCGCTTTCTCATTTTGAACAACTGGAGATGTCTTACCAGTCCAGGTGTGTCTAGAAATCTCGGGAAGACTGAGAACACATTCCCTGCTCTCTTCTCATTGCTGACCATTGACTGACGATAAATGAAGGTAGCTTTCATCTTGTCACGGATGGTGTCTTCATCAGCAGAGTGTCTCAAAACGGCAATAGCTGCTTCCACATCCTCATCAGATAACACTTTGTCAGCAGTGAAGGGTCTGGGTTTTACAGCTTACAGCTTACGGCTTGGCCCACCAACTTCAAAGACAAAACACAAGTTCATTGACTCCTGCCTACACAATTCAGCAATATCATATGTAACTAGGGCTGTCACAATTATGAATTTTTAGTTGACGAATAACTGCCATACAATAAATTGTGTTTAACTGTTTTAATCTTTTTCTGCTTGTCAGTCTTTTGCAGCATTTCTTTAAATACTGGATTTTTCAACCGTATTTAACAGCTGTATTTCTTTAGCTACACCACGTTAAACTGTCTGTTAACGTGCACCATCTATATTTAGACACTCATCTGACTGAATGACATGATGTCATTTAAAGAGGGCCAATCAAACCTTAGATGGTGGGAAACAACATGGAAATAGTGATGAAGGGATGAAAATCTGACATTTCTTTTAGTTTCATCCTGCGTTTTTTGTAACGATGAATGAAACAATTATGACAACTATGCATAATAATTGCGATCATTCAAGTTATTGATAACTGTGACAAGCCTGTATTTAATTGAACTTACTTTTGGGAGATTTGCTCACAGACACACCTCTTTCCTCTGCACTTTTTCGTTGGATGGTTTTCAACCGCCATGCAAGGTATCCGGACCCACTCTCTGGGTCGTAGTAATGTTCCTACATGTAATTAAAATACACACAGACTGACTATACTGTCAACAAAGGGCAATTATGTGTTTAACGCAGTGAGGACCTTTTTACTTACATATCCATGCTGTGAATATGGGTCCTCCAGATATGGAAATAGAGCAACTATCCCCTGCGCATACAACACTTTGACACTTTTGGGGGGGGATGTCCTAACGTATGAATTCAATGATTACAGTCACTCAACTGGGCACAATTAACAACAATACAAATACTAAAAACGTTTCTATAGCCTACATGTCTGATTCTTACCCATGTGTTTGTGTCATCTCAGCAGTGAGAATGTTAATCATCTGTCTTCTGGTGCCATCTTTCAGTGATTTTATTTTTGCATACTCTTGCATGATTTTTTCACCACCAGGCTTTGTTGTAAGGATTTTTTCAATCAACTTGAATGGAAACAAAATATGCAGTCAGAAATTTTGAAACCAAATGAATGTACAACTGGAAAATGATAACATAAAAACATTCCCCATCAAATGGAACAATATCCAGATTAGACTTAACAATGCCCACTACTCACCGCTTTCGCCCCACAGTTAATGTGGCATGGCTTTTTAGGCTGACTTCCTTCGACAGCAGCTGCTTCTTCAGGAGGGTCACACATTGTGACGTTCAGAATGATAGTATCGTCAGATGCTGCTGAGCATGATGATGATGTTGATGATAGAGAGGCATCTGTGTATAAAGAATATGAACAAAACAGACGTATATTAAATGGAGCTGTTATTACTCATGTCCAAAACCTAAAGTTTAATATGAACACATATGTGATTACCTAGTTCTTCTTTGCTCAACATGACTTTGAAGGTTCCAGGTGACTCATTCACTATTTCTTCAAAGACTTCTCCATCAACTTCTATGTCGGATTGGTCAAACACCTTCAAGTCTGGTTGCATGCCTTCTGGTATGTTAAATTTTAGGCACACTGAAGTAAATGAAAAGAAAAAGGATATGATATCAATTGTAACAAACTGGAAAGACAATTTCCTTATTATGAGAATCAAAACATCAACTAAGTAGAGTGAGTGTCATGTCCTCACAAAATGCTGTTGAGATGAAACTTAAGTCAATAGGTCATACCCATCCATTTTAAGGCACAGCAGAAACAATTAGCAACTCAAATAGTTTAGAAAGAATGTTTTTAAGATGAATTAGGTGTATTAACCAAGAAAAAAGTTGTGATTTTATTTTATCCTGATGTACTCACTAACCTTCTTTCATGAAAGAGTCGAATGTTAGGTCAGACAGCCTAACATACTTCTGCTCCCCATCAAACAATACACGCAGCAGCATATCCTATTAAAATAAACAAAGGGAAAAAATGACTACCGAGAAAAAGCTGTTAAACAGTTACCTTTAATGATTAAATTAAAATTAATGTATAGGACTATATTGTTCCATAACCTTAACCTACTTACCAGCTATTGGTCCACTTTGATTGCAATAACTGTGAACAACAAGACAAAGATAATATAGTTAAATTGAGATTAACAAATCCATAATGCTATCAGTTAACTAAATTGGTTTCTCACATAATTTTGAGAGAATATAGTTGGGGATCCTAAGTCAAATGGATCATTCTGGTGCACTCTGACAGCAAAATTGAATAGTCTATGACAGACAAAATAGTTAATTTTAAGTCCATTGGGTAGTAGAACAGAAGGATGTAAAATGTTTCTAGCTTAGTGTGAGTATAAGAGGACCTCTTAATCATATTTAACTGGGAAATGAAATGCTCAAAATTGTCCAGTTCCTCTCATGAGATTAAAAATAAATTAATTTAAACTCATTCCGAATAGTTTCTGAACTGTCCGTGCTCTGTGGACGGAGCCTTGGCCGGGCATGTCCCTCTCTTCCTCCGGGCTCTTCCCCTGCTCCCCTCCCCCCCTCAGAGAGCCCGGTGGTCTCCTCAGCGCGCAGCCTTCCTCATGTGTCCCACACGTGTGCAAGGCGTAGTATGCTTCAAGCTAATTAGCGATTAGCATGCTAATAAACCATGGGTAAAACGCTACATAACACAAGCACCGTGCATTAATACATAGTTAACATGTTTGCTACATACTGAAGGTGCATCTTATGAGCACATGTCGAACTTATTAACTGTTAGTTAGCAGTAGGCTGTTGCTCTGCGTGGTAGTATTCTTCAAGCTAATTCGCGATTAGCATGCTACTAAACAGTGAGGTAAAACCATGGGTCAAACGCTACATAACACAAGCACCGTGCATTAATACATAGTTAACATGTTAGCTACATACTGAAGGTGCATCTTATGAGCACATGTCGAACTTATTTACTGTTAGTTAGCAGTAGGCTGTTGCATACTCAACCGTGTCATCTAATAGAGGGCTATATGTTCACAACACGTCCTCAATCAACATCTATGAAATTATAAAACCGTGTTTAGTTGAAAAACAATACTTAAACGATGTTGCGAACACGGGATTGTTAACGTTACTTACCTGACTGCCTCACCTCTTCAGACTGACTCCACTCCAGCAGGGACGTCATGTAGACTGGCGCGTAATCATCACTCTGTAGAGTTAAATTTTTCACTGCATATCTCCAGAATTTTACACTGACTTTTAACTCTACACTTAGAGTGGATTTACTCTGCATATAGTTGTAAATACTCCATCTAGGTTAAAAAAGGTTGACTCTGACATTTTGACACTCGGTTTTTTACTGTGTACATTTAATCATCTATTGTATATTACTGATTATTTATAAAAGGGAATATCTGTGTGTTCTTGCTGCTGCTTTATTGCTAGGCCATTTCTGTAATGAGTCCCCTCAGAAACCGTCCTGCACTAAGTAGTTCTGCCAACACTTACAGGCAATCCATAAAAGGAGCACAGTAAACTGTATTATTTACTAGTTTGCTCTGATAGTAATTCAGAGTGAACATTTGGGGCCTGTTTGCTCTAAATCTTTGATCACGCAGTGTTTACTAGCTAGCATGCTGTTTTATCTCACTGTTGGCCAGGTAGATACATCTGATTGGTTACAGATGTGCCACAGTCTTTCTTGGCCTGCTGTTAGATACAATATTGGTGTTAAACATCCTTTACTCTCAACATATGGAACTTGTTCAATTAATAACGGCTCTTTCAGGGTTATTTCTGTGGCCTGAAATGTAAATACGGTTGCAAAATGTCGCTTTTGGGGCAACATACGTTTAGATTCTATGCACACTGATACAGGCTGAATGTAAACTGTCTGATGAGATGAGCTGATGAGTAAAAGTACAGAAACGTAGAAAAACATATGCATCGAGTTAGCATTTCAGTATTTCAGCAAATGAGCTAAAGCAAATCTACGCAAGGCTCTGCTTACATGGTATACTCCTATCAGTCTGCAAACTTCTGTCCAATCCAGTGCTAAAATGGAGTGTCCCGTTTCTGCTGACCTTGCTGAACAGTGATAGTTTTCATCATTTTATGGAAGAATGTTTTGCACCAAAATTACCACAACCTCTGTTTTGTCTAAGCATGATGATGATGTGAACAACTTGGTTAAATTACACTGTTGAGAGACTTGATCTTTATATGATGTGTTTTTTCCATTTTCATGTGAAAACCAATTTACAGTATATAGTATATATTCTCTGTGAAACCTGTGCTGTTCCACACAGCTCTATCAGTTGTTCAAGCTTAGTCACCCTGTTACATACTCTTGGTTTAATTTATTTTTAAGGCATCATAATATTTTCAGATTGCACATTACATGTTCTAAATATGATGGTTAAAAGATTTGATCAATAGTAACTCTTCATAATCCGCTATGTTCACAGTTTTTCTGCATAACCGACAATGAGCACCGTAGTATAATTCAGGAGGATATTTTCTCTGTTTCAAGTGTAGAAGATTACCGGAATAAACTGGTTACCAACCAGACCGCTGCACCTCTGGGATGTGTGCAGTGACATTTGTCAACGTGATCTGTCCTTGTGGTCATTGCTCTTCAGTAGTTGCATGTTTTCTTTAGTATCAAAGGTAATCAAGAGTCGTCTGTACATCGATGGTTATAGTGCAAACAGAAACTATTACTGACCAATGAAAACTGATTTTGTCAGGGTCAATGTTGAAGATCCATGTGATGTAAAAAAAACGACTTACTGTGAAGGCCTCAAATATGATGATGGAAAATTACGCACATGTTTAACCCTAGAGAAATAGGAAAATAACATTCAATAGCAGTGTCAGAATCCTTTAATATTTATATGTCTATATAAAGTGAACTAAGGCAGAACAGCATTAACAGAGTCGAGACAGGAGGTGTTGTATCAGTTAAAATAGAAGCAGTCCTTCATATTGATGAGATGGACAACTTGAAAATAAGTTAATGATATGTTCACTCCGCTTTGCATCTGCCAATTGGCTCGTTGCTCCCTCGTTTCCTCCAGACTCAATAGAAGCAGACTGCAAACTTTGTTGATTCTGAGAAAAAATATCTAACATAGCAGGAAGTCTGTGTTACAAACGGGTAATGTAGACTCACGTGCATTTACTAGGCAGTCAAAGTCAAATCAAAAATACTTCTGAGATCTGTTTTTGAGGCTTCACAAATACAATGGACTAACAATCTATGAACCTTTGCAGACAAAATACCAGTTATGAGAATATTTCCTTCAGATGTATATACTGCTTTTGTCTTGACAATAAACAAGGAGTTATGTTTCGCAAAAAATATGCAAATAACATCATACTTTATGACTGCCACTATTGAGACTTCACATCATCCCAGGCTGCTTTCTTTTTTTCTTTTTTTTAAACATATCTGCCAATTATTGTGTTCTAATATACAGTACAGACCATACGTTTCTTTGATATGTCATGCATAATGAGGTAAGAAGCAGGACAGGGCTTTGGGAGTCCAATCGAATTGAAGTTATAGTAAATATGTCTATGAGTAAAAGGGTTACCAAACAAGTGAAAACAAGCTCTAAATCAAGTTCAACAGTTGGGCACTTTATCAGAAAAGCAAGTGTGTACAGTTGGCCATGTATGACAATTCTTGTAGATAAAAAAAAATTGCTATAAAAGAAAATTTAAAGAAGTCAAAAATGCTCTCCATGATGTTGTTTGACATGTTTCCTCGTCAATGATTAAGAGAAAAACTGATAACCGGAACCTCAGAGGACTCACCTCGAGAAACAATCAATGGGTAAACCTCAAAAGCATAAGGGCCAGGCTGTAGTTCACAAAAACACACAAAAGGAAACAAAGGTTTGATGAAATAGAGTAAAGTGTGTATAAAATATGAGCAAACAGCTCAAAACTTGAAGCCATCACTGACACTCGAAACACTTTATTTCACTGTTCACAGAAGCAACGGCATGAAGGTGGATGTATACTTTAGCGTTCTGTGTCCTCAGATTCAGCCAAATGCAGGACAACGACCCAAAACATAAATACAACCCAAACAGCCAAAGAGCTTTCAGGGTGAAGAGGATGAATATCCTCGAATGGCCTGAGTCAGTCCTGTTTTTAACCAACTAAACAGCATTCAACCTAGAGATTGCCAAACTAATACCAATAACATATAATGGGTTTGTTTGACTTTGTGTGTGTAAGTCTGATTATTTGTAGGTCCCTGAACTTTGAGCACTGTATGTTGAAAGGGCTAAATCACAACCAGAATAATGCTGAGACTTGACAAAGAAATTGGCACTTCAATGTATCTGATATTTAAACGTAGACTATGCCCAAATACGCAGTCTGGACTTTACTTCTCGTGGCATTTTATTTATATTGATATAAACTAAAGCTTTGCAGCTACAAAAAAAGATATGATTCCACCTATGAATCTTTTCGAGAAGTTTTTTAAGATTCAAACCTTAAAGTCACAAACCACCGTCATGAACTCCTGCTTGTAGCATGTTCTTGAATTCACCCCAAATCAAAGATTTTCCATTCCTGGTATGGCTCAACTTCCCAGTATGCCATATATTCTGTGAATGTATTTACTGGAAAGTTGCACAGCACAAGCTTCCATACGAATAGCAGATGTGTACTCAGTAAACATGTCATATCAGTCCAAAAACAGATGTCGGCTCAGTGTGCTGATGTATCAGGTGCCATCACCAAGAAGATTAGCACAGTGTGCCAACATCTTACCTGACTTTTACTCTGAGCACCATGAGTTCACATATTGTGGAAAATGTTTCCTTTGTAACATTTTGTAAAGCAATGGGTTTATGGCACAGGTTTTCAAACTTGGAGGTGGTCCTTCCTCAGGGGGGCTCCAAACAATTTATAGGAAAACCTGAATGTGTGAGATGGAGATATTACAAACTGAAATATGCACAAACAGCAACTATAAGCTATATTTAATATACTGTGTTGAGTGTTCATGGGATCAAATAACATAATAGAGATTGCAGAGGCCTTGCAGAAATCGAGCGAAACATGGCAAGTGAACTGATGTGGAGTGAGGTTGTTGACAGAGTGTAAATATGCAATGTCAGCTAAAGTTATCCTTGAACACAACATGTGTTGATTCAACCCGATCATTTTTTAAGATAATTTCCCCTTAAAATTGTATTTTGTATTGTTTCAATTTGAATTAATTTGGTTCAGAATGTAGTTTTATCAAACCCACAACTAAAAACTACCATGAAGTTGAATCTGACTGATTTTGGATGGAAGTGTTCCAGTGTATAAATATATATATATATATTAGCAATGTATACAGTTTATATTAATCAAATGTGCCATTTTATCGCATTAGCAAATCACTCAATCTTATTTCTGTTGTTTTGTTCACTGCACAACAGGATGGCATGTGGGACGAGGGCAGAGTGTTCATGTGTATTTAGGGGGTTGTACTTGGAAGAGACAGAATCAATAAATGTGACACAGTCTGTTGGACTCTATTACCACCCTCCACTTGGCAAATATGTAACAACGAGTAAGTCTGTGCAGATGGCATAACCTTATATAATGTTACGAAAGAGGATTGAAAGAGGTCATCTGTGTGAGGGCTGCCCTGTGTTAGGTTGCAGTTTGGCTTTAACAGTGTATTGTTTCTCAGAGACTTGACTGCATTGTTATACAAAGTTACTGCATATTATGTGCAGAACCTCCAGCTCAGTCAAACAAGCATCGACATTCTAATAAGTTTGAAACAGCTTCCATTTGTATTGTCCCACCAATGTCCTCAAATCAGCTAAACTTTGACTGAGACAGTTTGTTTTTTGAGCATTTGTTCTGAAATTGAAATACCAATGGCAAGTAAAGGTAAAACGATTATTATGAAAAGAAAAGATTTTAGATTGTGTGTTAGATCCCTTTAGTGCCCAAGAAAATAATGAGTGTATAAAACACATCAATGCAAGGGTCAAGTTAAAAAAGAAAGTTACTCTGACATCTATCTGGTGCAGTTTACAACAGAGGGTTTGTATCCTCATTTTCAATTTGCCTTTTTCTTCTGTTCAAAGTTAATTAGACTGACCTTGGGGTTTGTTTTCAACCTGTCTGGTCATCCGGCTGTGTTTGTTGCCCCATTCCCATGTTCCTTGATTGTAGTGTTTGCCTTGGGTAGCATCCTGCAATCATACTCAGTGTTTACAGTGACAGTACAAGTGTCATGGAATGAATGGCTGAAATATTTTGTAAAGACAAAATAGGGTCAGGGTCATAATTCAAGCACCTGACTTGGGGGACATCCTCTGCTTTATACCATTTTGGTTTAACATGTAACTTAATGTTTCACAAAAAGTATTTACTGTTGCTTCCATCTCAATGGACCAATTTGGTTTGCGGCGCTAAAATACAACTAACTAACCAGCCAACTACATAGGTTATATTGTGTGTTTTAAGAAAATAAAAGGTAAATGCTGCTAGTGTCTACCTATTTTGAGCACAGGGGCTGATCCAGGGGTGGGTCCAAGGAGTCACTGGCCCCAGATGAAATCTGTTTGGTCCCTGTCCTGTCAGTAGTAGTCTTTTAATATTTAATAAACTGGACACCTACTAAAAGTACTCAAATATGACAATTGGTTGGGACATTTTATTTTCTAAGATTTTTGGAAGTTCATACTTTGCTTGAATAATTGATATATTTAATGATGTGTGGCTTTGCACAAAGAGCTAAGAGTGAACAGTAAACAAGGGTGACTTAAAAAAGCACCTTTCTGAATGAGGAATCGTGTATAAATGTTGGACATATAATTGGCCACCACTGTATGAATCGGATAGATTATGGAATATATTTCAGTATAGGCCTAAAAGGTCTCTATGGTTCATATCTCTCAGAGGAAATCAAGGTCTTGTTTTGTTTGCAGTTGTTGTTGACATGTCACTGCCTCCTTTTAACTGGTTTTGGCTCCATGTGTACCGACAGACTGGCCTTGGTGGACATGTGATGTGCTCACAGCTCCTTTGAAAAATAATTGCATTTTTCAACCAACTGTTAGCTATCCTTCAAGGTTTGCATTGGGACTGGATTAAATCACAACTGAAGCTGGGAATACTGTGGACAGGCTGGATAGGTTAGCAGTCCTTTATAGGGGTGACATTTAGACACAAACGACCATTCACACTCACATTCACACCTACTTTCAATTTAGAGAATCAATAATTGTGTCTCTAATACATAGCATTGAAACTGCCATGGTTAAGATCACCAACGACCTCGTCTGTGCAACTGACTCGCCCTCCTCATCCTTCTTGACCTCACCGCCGCCTACACGTACAAGATCCACTGAACATGTCACATCTCTGCTTATTCAGTTACACTGGCTCCCTGTATCACATCACATCAACTTCTAAATAATTTTGTTCTCTGTTATAGGGACTCTTAATTTATCACACGGCTACTCACAGATAGTCGATTAGTTACAACCGTTGACCTCAGCACAATGGGTGCCATGGCCTTCTCTCATGCTGCAACCAATCTCTGGAACTCCCTTCCCCACCACCTCTGCACACTGGACTCCATTACCAAAGTTTTAACTTATGAACTCACTCTTACTTCTTTTCAATGCAGCTTATTTATATTTCTGTTTGCTACAAATATGGATTCAAATTGATGCAACTTCTGCTCTTTTGCACTGTTGATGGTAATTATGTTTAATTACGTTTACTGCCGATTGGTTGATTAATTGCTGTTGATGTTATCCGATGTAAGGTAACCTTGATTGTTCCCGAAAGGCACCATTAAATAAAATGTATGATCATTATTGTTATTATTGTTGTTAATAATGCACACAATTTCCTTTGAAAGGTGCTGCACCCGCGGTAATGAGGTGCCTTGTTTCGCCCTAAAATAAACCATATTATTATTATTAATCAGAAATTAACATTTTACGACCCTACTAACCTGACATGCAGATCAACCGTGAGTCTGTGGGGATAATTTCAATAGGCGCATCACTAGTGGGTACATTACTAGCCTGCACAGCTGCAAGTTCATGAAAATATTAAGTGGTTACAGGTGTAACTTTAGCCTTCTCTTGACATGGTAGCTCTTTCTCTCCTAAACTGTCTTGTAATGACACCATTGTTTTGTTCTGACATTCTTATATATGCTAATTCTAAGCTAACAGATAAGTTGCACTACATACAAGATGGCGACTTCTGAAGGTTCACTATTATATCGCTCCTGTAAAATAAGTTCAGTGTACAGCTTGTAGAAAACTTGGCTTTGTCTTATTGTATTAAATTTAATGATTTGCCCTTTGCTGCTGTTGGTATTATGTTGCTTTTTAATGACTGATTTGGAAGGTTAGTCTACAACCCACCAGTACAATTAGTAATAAGAGGAGATAATACTAACACTAGCTATTTTTAGTCCTACCAGTGACTATAAAGTGAATAAAAGGACAAATAAAAAGGAATGAAAAATACAAATGTAATGTCTATTTATTACTCAGTGATTCCACAAAATTGTTCTTCGATATTCTCAGTAGTAACTTGGGTCTTGCTTGAGACTTGATGGTTACGACTGGAGACTTTCTTGAGGTTTGTACTATTGTGACTTACTACCACCTTTGAATGTCAAAAATAATGATTCCTATAATAAAACCATCATTAAGTGTACCTTGGTGGCAGTGGCTTTCTCAGCTGGTCACTCCCAGTGGATACAGTCAGATGACCTGTGTGGAGGAGTACAAGGCCTTTTCTTAGTTTGCACTGGTAACCTGTAAGAGTGGCTGGCTGATGCTTCAGCACCTTAGTTGGGAACAGCTCCCCTCTGTGCTGCCGGTCTGAAGGAGGGAGCCCCGGTCAGGTCTTGTTGATGTTGCCAACCAGGATGGTGTACTTCTTCAACAGGTTATTGGCGACAATATGGTACATTTAAAAGTCGTCCCTGGGGACATTTCTCCTGTTTGCGATGTATGGCTCCACCAGTTTCATGCCCACAAGGGATACTAGAGGTGAAGATAACATTTGTGGTTCAAACCAGCAGACCATACACACACATTGTAGGGTACATGCTTTGGCTTGGCCTCCAAAGTCATTTATTAAGAAAACCAAAATGTGTGTGGAATGCTACATTCTATTATGGGTACTAATCCTAAATGAATCCTGACGAATCTTCTTAAATACGGTCCCTTAAGGGTAATAGAAATATTTCAGTTTTATTTTGCCAAATAATTTTTTTTTTTTAAAACATGATTTTGTGCATTTCATTATTTTGCATTATGACAGAAAGGCACATGCACGCAACATTCCTTATTATTTTGCCGTATTTGCCCGTCACTGGGCAGTCCCAGCAGGCCATTGCAAAAGATAACCTTTGGAGGGAAAACTGACCAGACTTAAAATCAAATAAATTTCATTTACACAAAATAAATAACTGGATTTATCTATCCCGCTGATTTACTGTCTGAAGTAGATCTGCCTGGTCCCTGTGTTTATTTGGATGTTTGCTGTCTGTCTGTCCTTTCAGACAGGTCAATACTCCTTTCATACTCTCTGCCAGTGACCTTGTCAAACAGAGGAGATAATGAGACTTTTAGTACTTGTTTCTGACACAAATTTTAGTTTTCACTTGCTCTGAAGTGACAAATGTTCACACTGCCAAACTAAACATTAGAGTGCACGTCCTTGCTCTTGATACTGGTGTCAGTTACAGTTTTACAGTGACTTAACAACAGTAGAGGAAAATGTAGCCCAGTCATATCTGTTCTCTTTGTGTCTTGTTGTGATTGTTACGGTGCTCTAAAATGCCCGGTTACGTTGTAACCTTGGTGCTCTGAGCGAACTAATAGAGATGTATATGAATACATATACATTCATACTGTATATTATATTGTAAGCCTGGCTCTATTTATATTTTTTTTATTTGATTGAAGCTGGGACCAATAAAAACTAGTCTTTGTCTTATTGTATCAAATTGAATGATGTACCCTTTGCTGCTGTTGATGTTACAGTAGTAACCTTGAATGACAATATCGTCACAAGACCTAACACTAACATGTACTCATTATTTTGTTTTTATTGTCCATATTTGTAAAAGATTTTGTAATGGCTGATTTGGAAGGTTAGTTAACAGCCCACCATCACAATAAGTAATAAGCGGAGATAATACTAACAATAGCTATTTCGTGTCTTACCAGAGACTGTAAAGTGAATAAGAGGACAATTAAAAAGGATTTAAAAATACAAATGTAATGTCTATATACTATAAATAGTAATGTGTACTACAGTCGTTTAGAGCTTGGGAAATCAATAATAGCTGTATCAATTCTCATCGCCAATATTAGGAAGAATTTAGTGTTTTTTTGGACAAATGGAAAAGGGGCTCTACTAACACATTTCTAGTGCCTCACACCACAGGCTTCAGACATCCACTTTTCCCATGTTTCAAGCCATTTCTCTTCATGTTCATCCATTGCTGCTGAGGAAAGCCATCAAAGTTTGCACCTGTACTTTTTGCCCTAGTATAGTGTCTAAGGTTACCATGGTGAAATGGTAAGACATGTTTTGATGACAGATAATTTCGTGAGCAGTAGCTGCATTCTCTCTTTGTTTACAGCTGCTTTAATTTGGAAACTGGAGGTATTCACAGCAGACACTCCTTCTGATAAGCACTGTCATGCCTTCACTCTCCAGATGCAATCCATTCACCTCCCCATTTTGATAAAAACATGCATTTTTAAGCATATTTGAAAAAAAAAGAAATAGCAGCGACACTGCCAAAGAAGAGGAAACTTCGTCCGACTTACATAAGATAAATTGGAAACAGCATCACTTCTGACATCGTGTGAAAACATCTGTGTTACATTAAAAGTAATGTGATGACGTATTAACAGATACCGGATCACTTTTGTAGAGTCCTACAATTACATAATTCAAACAGTCTTGATGAATGCAGTAGGAATATCCACTGTTCTTTTTATTGTATATAAAGCCTGTAGTGGCCGTTCCACTCCGTTCCAATATGACGGCCACTTGATTTTGTCTGAGGGAGTATTTGTAACAGCTGACTCGTGTCCACATACTAGCCAGGCCCGACCCTGCGTGGCAACCCACTGTTCCACGAACACATGAGGCGGGTTAATCTTGAAGTGATTTTATTCAAGTTGGTGTGGCTGTAAGCCTTACAGCACCTGATATTCCCAGGCAGTCTTCACGTCGATGTCACTCAAAATTGCAAGCATGTTTCACGTTAAATTCACGGTCAAAACTTGTTGGAGTAAACTCCTGCAGACTCCTTAAACTCACCAATCTTCTTGTGCGTCACTTAACCAACCCCGCTAGCTCACGACCCACCTGATATAGAGAACCGCCTTACGGCTTCATCAAACTGTTGCAAAAAAACCCCAAAATATATACTTGAAATATAGAAACCACGATATACAACATAAAATTTAACTGCACAAAACTTAAACTACAAACCTGGATAATATAAGAGATTGTAAACCAACATAAATGTTTAACTATACACACACATACTGCATAATGGCTCTTACAATTCCGGCCCCTAATTATAAGGCAGGATAACTTTATAATTATTTAAACATGCAACATAATCACATGAGCCATATTAAACCACAATAACAAACACGACATTTCTTTGTCGTGTTTGTCTTTTTTTTACACTTTGTATGCACACGAGAAGAAGTAATCCGTCTTCACCCCGCAATGGAGTTCAAAAGTTCAACAGACACGGTATTTACTCTTAAGTGTCCATGGCACTATCCCTGCATTCTCTGAGCGGACCATTAACAGTCCAACCAAGAATTGTTTTCACAGCATATGGCCCATTGCTTTGACTGTGGATAACCTTCCATGGCTCGGAAGCAGCTTCATGCACATTATTTCCGATGAGGAGCCCTATTTCAGCATCGATGTGTGGCAGCCTCACGTTATGGAGATACGGCCATGCTTGTATGTCTTCATCCATGGGAATATGTTCCTTTTTTACTGGAAGGCTCTTTTGAGTAAAGACCTTTGGCATGCTGATGAAACTAGTTTCCTCAACTCCACAGACCTCCAGATCTCTAAGAAGGCAACTTTTCACTTCCTTTGTTGAGCCCATTGTGGTTAAGATCAGCTCAGTTCCTTTTCCCTGAAGATTGAGCTGCCTTGCTAAAGAGTCTGTGCAAAAGGTTGCTGAGCTCCCAGGGTCAACAAACGCATACGTTTCAACAACCTTGTTCCCGTTCTTTGCCTTGACGTAGACTGGAAGTATGGCAAGAACACACTTGTCTCCGGCCCCAACACAGGCGTCTTTCTTCTGGCTTAGGCTTACTAATGCACTGGAGACAACAGCTCGATCTGAAGAAGCATCCTCTTGCCTTTTTACACCTGACTGGCTGTAGGCGTCCTCGTCTCTGTAAATGTGTAACATGCTGGGATGCTTTCCTGAACATGTTTGACATGACATTTTCTTTTTACAGTCTTTACTCACATGTCCTTTAACTAGGCATCCGAAGCAAAGTCCAGCCTTCCATATGAAATCCAGCTTGTCCTTATGAGGTTTTTCTGCAATACAACGACACTCCTCTAGTGTGTGATTCCTTTTGCAGAACAAGCATGGCTTAGTGAAAGCTACAGTGTTTGATGTACTGAAATTCCATGTCTTTGACCTTTCATCGTCTTTCTCTTCAGCTGTGGCCACATCTGTAGCAAAGCTGCTCCCTTTTATTCTTTCTTTCTGGAAATTTCTCTCCATCATTGAAACTTTCTTTTCCTTATTTTCAGCAGCAGGGCCTTGCAAGTCTCCAAAGAGAGGGTCTGTGATGATCCTTGCTTGCCTGTCCACAAAAGCGACTAGATCTTCAAATCTCACTCTCCTCTGACTCTTTTCCTGGATCTCGAATGCAAGCGCCCGCCATTGCTCTTTCATTTTGTAGGGCAGCTTGGAGACAATAACTCTCATGTTTGTAGGGTTATCCAACTCATCCATGTAGTCCACATCTTCTAAAGCGTTACGACAGCCCAAGAGGAAGAGAGAGAAACTGTTCAGTGCCACACCGTCCTCAGATTTTATCTGTGGCCAGCTAAACACCTTTTCCATTAATGCTGTGGCAATTTTCAGCGAGTTACCATAGCGACCAACCAGCATTTGCATGGCTTCATGGTAACCACGATGTGCTGGCATATGCTGGCAACTTTTCACAAGGGCTTGTGGCTCACCTCGTGTGTACTGCTCCAAGAAGTACAGTTTGTCAGCGTTGTTGTCTGTTCTGGAATCTACAGTATGTTCGAAAGCCTTGAGAAATGATCTAAATTCAAGTGGGTCACCACAGAAAACAGGAATGTCTCGTTTTGGCAGACGTGCTAAGTTCTGATTTTTCACAAGCAGCTCTGTGATGTCAGCCTGCTGCTTAATGACATTGAAGATATCCTTTGTGGTGTCATCTTGGTCCTGAAAAACCCCATGGGATGTTGCAGCTGATTTTTCTTCTCTGTGTTCTTTAGATCTAGCTCCACCTGCAGTAAGCATCCTATCAGGAGACTTTTCATCCCTGATGGGGTCGTGTGTTCGACGGTGTCCTGCTTCTGGCTGGGCAATTTCCTTCTTTAAATGAGTGTGTGACAGATTTACAGCAGCTACATACTTGTTCATAGGATCACTTTTAACAGGGGAATCATATTCTTCATGTCACGGTTTGGATGGAGAGATGGACCCAAATGCAGAAATTATAAAGTAAAAGGTAATTTAATTAAATAAGTATTTAACAAAACAAACAAAACATAAACACTAAACAGTTAACAAACAAAACACGAGGCTTACGCGGGGATACAGGAGATCAGGAGATCATGAAAGCACCATGGAAGGCAGGAGGGAAGACGAACAAACACCGCAGGAACACAGGACAGACAACACCGCAGGAAAAACAGGACAGACAACACCGCAGGAAAAACAGACAATCCGACCCCGGACAAAGGGAAGACAGAGGATTAAATACACAGGGAAGGGAGGGGCAATTGAACACAGGTGTAACACATGAGGGCAGAGGAAGACAATCACCGACAGGAAGTGAAGACAGAAACAACACACAAGGAACAGACTACAAAATAAAACAGGAAACAGAAACAGAGTGCAAACATGAAAACTCAAAACAACAGAGAACTCCCAAACAGAAAATACTTTTACAATTAAACTCAAACATGCACTAAAGTGCCAGATCCTGATACTTCATAGATTTTGATTTTAGCATTAGACACTGCCAGAGCGGTTTTGAGTTCCAGTTCCTCCTTCTCCATATTTAACTGTACTTCCTTCAATGCTAAAGCTTGCCTTTGTTGAAATACGGCTGCCTTAGCTTCCAGAGCTGCTCGCTTGGCTTCTTCCTTTAAGCGAGCAGAAGATGCTCTACTACTTCCACTGCCAGACTTTGACCCGATAGATTGGGACACCATAGACACACTTTCCATATGAGTTACAGCCTCATCAACTTCTTGAGACTTTTCTTTTTCCAACTCAGCATCATTAATCCACGTTCCAGTCTTCTGAATGAATTCCTGCACCCTATCTTTCTTAGGATAGAACCACTCTTCTTGGTCCTTATTTATCTCATCCTGATGAAGGTAGAGCAGAACCGTACTGTTGCATTCTTTGAAGTCCTCATAAGTAGCTTTAAGAACTTTCAGCCTTGACTTAACTTTCTCCAAGTTGCAGTTGTTTTCCATTAATAGATCCATTTCGTTTGACTTGTTTGTTAACATTCTTAATTTTCCTCTTCTGGCATTGATGTAATGATGGCTCCTTTCCTCCATTGACTTCACCGTAGTCCGCAAGTGCGTCAATATCATCATTCTCATCCGCCATGACGTATTGCTGATGTAACGTCTCACTTTGACAGCAGCCTGTTCTTATAGTCCCACAGCCCTACTGACATGCGCAAGTTGCTGTCTGTGTTCAACAATCCAATTTCCTGCGTAACTTCTGCGGCAGGTCCTTTCACGATCACTGGCACTTGTCCGTGCGCCCAGGTAATAGTCCGATCCTTCCTCGTCACGATGGCTCTCAAGTTTGTCCGCTGCGCTCTCAAGTTTTGACTTTTGTAGTGGCCGTTCCACTCCGTTCCAATATGACGGCCACTTGATTTTGTCTGAGGGAGTATTTGTAACAGCTGACTCGTGTCCACATACTAGCCAGGCCCGACCCTACGTGGCAACCCACTGTTCCACGAAAACATGAGGCGGGTTAATCTTGAAGTGATTTTATTCAAGTTGGTGTGGCTGTAAGCCTTACAGCACCTGATATTCCCAGGCAGTCTTCACGTCGATGTCACTCAAAATTGCAAGCATGTTTCACGTTAAATTCACGGTCAAAACTTGTTGGAGTAAACTCCTGCAGACTCCTTAAACTCACCAATCTTCTTGTGCGTCACTTAACCAACCCCGCTGGCTCACGACCCACCTGATATAGAGAACCGCCTTACGGCTTCATCAAACTGTTGCAAAAAAAACCCGCAAACAGTGCTCAAAACAAAATATACTTGAAATATAGAAACCACGATATACAACATAAAATTTAACTGCACAAAACTTAAACTACAAACCTGGATAATATAAGAGATTGTAAACCAACATAAATGTTTAACTATACACACACATACTGCATAATGGCTCTTACAAAGCCCATGAGGGGAAAAGGGAAGCAACATCAAACCAGATGTTTCTGCTAAAATGAAACTTATTTATGGTAAAGAAATCAGATACATTTATTCAAACAAAGAAATTAGGTTAACTAAAGGGGGGAAAAGATGCTGTATACAACAAAGAAACTGATACAACCAAAAGAGCCCTGCAAGTGACCTTTGGTAAAACACGGGACACGCTAGTGAGCCTATGCATGATGGAGGGCTGCGCAAGGTTTTGCTCAGGATTCTTGAGACAGGAAGTGGTAATGTGGTCAGGCCACACCTTCTGCAGCTGGTGCCAATCCTGTTGCAGCGTTAAAACTGAGGCCTCAGTGCAACTTGATAAGTCATGTGTCAGTCAGGTTTGTCAATCTTCAGTGGAGAAAATCTTTAAATTCGCTTTTGCGATGTGTCCAACCTGATAGCTAATGAATCATCACACAAACTATACAGCTTGAAGTTGTACTCGTGTACCCCGTGTTGCACCCCATCATGACGCACACGTTTAATGGAGCAGCCCAGATGAATGTATTTCCAACAGTGACTAATCATTTCTCCTCTGGGCCTCCTGCTCCTCCAAATGTACAGTTCACTGCCACCTCATTCTTTCTCCTTCACTTTTTATTGTACTGGGCCGTGAGAAAGGCACACTGCGGCCAGCAGAGAGCCATTTAATATCCTATACGTTTTCATTTTAGGCTTCACACTGAATATTTTGTTAAAAATAACTGTAGAAATTAGTTTGCATGCAAAAATCACATTGGCTAAGAAGAATTGTGTTTAATAAAGTAGGTAAAATTCAACTATTTATGCCTGGCTCTTTGTTAGCTCTTTTTATTTACACCCGTTCTGTCAATCTCAAATGATTACACTAATCAAAACAACTATCGATTAACTTGATATTTTAGAAGAGGCAATTTTTTTTTATTGTGTAAACAGTTCATTGCACTTTATGCTGAATATTGAGTGTGTGGAAAATTCTAACATTTACTTTGAAATACAAATGTTATTTTAATAATAAATGCTGAATGCAAACTTGACTCTGGCAAGTAATAAATCAACTTGTTTGTATGTGTGCTATGTTCTTTGATTGTGTTTTTCCACGGGAGTAATATGACATCACTGAACATACAAACTGCTTAGTTAGTGTTAGAACATATAATACATTAATGCTGTGACATCATAAGAACTTATAATAATTAAAACCTCATATTTCCTCATTCCAGGTCTAATACATGATCATCATGTGCTCTGGTGTATGAAATATAGTTGACTGCGGCATTAACTGTCAAAGCAGGTTCTTCTTAGTTTGACTAAACAACAGACCCATTTGTTAAATCAAGAATCTTTACAGTATGTTGTGAGACTCATTCTTGGACTCACTCAGATTTGAGTTGTTGAGATATTCTGTCATATTAAATGCAGTGCATCAGCATAGAATTCATGACTTTCGTATTTATTTGAAACAACAAACCACTTTTGGAACATGTTACACTACAACAGACAGTAAAATTTGCTTTAGGGCAATTCATCCTAATTTTAATTACTTTTCTGACCTGCCATATCAGTACCACTGCTACCACCACTTAAACCCATGATAATTCCAAACATTGCCTCATGTTATATACATTCTTCATTTATGCATCACGGAAAATACACTGAATGAAATCAAATATCCAGAAAAATATGAAAATATAAAATATTTTCACTTCAACTGTGCTCTCAAAATTCTACACTCAGAAATGAAAGCTTTTAAAAGATTTTTCTGGCCAAAAACTTTAATTAAAATATCATGAGATGGGCAATTTTCAATCTTTCCTGGCTGTCAGTGTGATGATAAACTGGGCAGGACGGAGACCACTAGGAGACAAGGTAAAATTACTGTCATGAAGCAACTGTTCCCCATTTTTGTTTCTCTGGTGGTTTTATCAGTTCATATACACAACAGCTCCATCATGTTTATTTGAAATGAGCAACAGCTTTATTTTATTTTATATCATAACAACATGTAAATTATTATGCAACATTTTCACCATTTATTGCCATATCAACAGTAAAAATGGGATTGTTCACCAAGATATGAAATTTCACTCATTATCTACTCACCCCTATGCCGATGGGTGATTGGGTGAAATGTTTGAGTCCACAAAACACTTTTGAAGTTTCAGGGGTAAACAGTGCAGCTGATTAGTGACCTATCTTCAGACATAATAAAACAACAGAAAAAACACAACATTGAGCAATCAATCAAATTTTATTTGTATAGCCCATATTCACAAATCACAATTGGTTTCATAGGGCTTTAACAAGGAGTGACATCCTCTGCCCTTAACCCTCGACAAGAGTAAGGGAAAAACTACTAAAGACCCTTGTAACAGGGAAAAAACTTGCCTCCATTATGCTCCTGTGGTGTCATATAGGTGTCAGTAAGCCCAGACATAAATTCACATTTCAAAACAAGGTCATTTCCATCAATGCTCATAAGTTTTGACGCACAGAAAGCATTTGATACAGTGAACTGGGACTACTTGTACAAAACACTATCTGCAATGGGATTTCACCCAGAGTTCGTAAACTGGGTCAGGGTCATATACAAAAACCCAAAGTCGCGAGGGGGGTGAGACAGGGAGACTGCCTCAGTCCCTTGCTCTTTGCTATAAATATTGAACCCTTGGCAGCAGCTATAAGACAGAATAAGGAAATAAATGATATAAAGGACATGAAGAATAGAGAACATAAGATATCTCTCTATGCAGATGATATCATGACCTACATAAGTGATCCAGTCATATATGTTCCTGCGTTGATGGACACTTTAAAAGAGTATGGAGAGCTCTTTGGCTATCAGATCAACCAATCAAAATACAAGGCAATGATGTTAGTTGGACAATAGCCTATACAACTAACAGGAAGGCTTAATGGTCACTGGTCACAGGGATTTAGATATCTGGAAATTATCATTTCAAAAAATTTATCAAAACTGTTCAAGGTCAACTATAGAAAATTGATGGGCAACATAAAAGCAGACCCCACAAGATGGGAAATCCTACCACACTCTTCGATAGTAAGAATAGAAACGATAAGAATGAACATTCTGCCAAGATTGCTCTTTCTTTTTCAATCACTACCTATATATGTTCCTGCGACTACTTTGACTGCACTGGATAACAGGTTTTCCAAATTTATATGGCAAAGCAAACCACCCAGACTTAAACTTAGAAGACTACTATGTCCAAAAGACAACAGAGGCCTGAAATTGCCTGACCTGAAAAAATACTACTGGGCAGCCAAATTACGAGCAATGGTTGCTTGAGTAGCCCAAGAAACAGACACTATATGGGTAGGAATGGAACATAGTGAATGCCCAGATACACCAATGGACTCATTCCCATTCCTGAATTCAGACCACTGTGGGAATAGTAAGTTGTGAGGAAAAATTTAAAACTCCCCATGACTATATCCAGAGCTATAATAGCAAGCAATTCAGAATTTCTTCCTGCTAGACTGGACAGGTGTTTTGAAAGATGGAGGGAGATGGGTATAGTACTGGAACAGCTGTTCGAGGGAGGTGTATTGAAGTCATTTGAACAGTTTAAAGAGAAATATGAGTTACCAAACCAAGACTTCTACAGATATTTACAAATAAGACACTATTTAAACACACATCAAGAATGGGAAAGCTCTGTTCTCCACCATCCAAAATGGAACACTTGTGAAAGCAAAGTTCATATCACATTCATACAGGATATTGCAGGAGGAACTAAAGGACAATAATTTGGATATTAAAGAAAAATGGGAACTAGAGATTAACATAATATTTTCTGATGAACAATGGGAAAAATCATGCGAGCAGGGACACAGAGTAACCAGTATTCCTAACTGGAGGGAATTTGGATGGAAGATTAAAATGAGATACATCAGAACTCCACTTATAACATCTAAATGGAGCAATACTTCAGCACAATGTTGGAGGGGTTGTGGCAAGGTGGGAGACCACACACATATATTTTGGGACTGTCCAAAGTTATCAGAATACTAGCAAAAAATACAAAGGGAATTAAAAACATGTTTATTTATGGACATACCGTTCGAACCATCACAATTTATTTTAGGAATACTGCCTGATAACCTTGAAGAAAATAGCCAGACAAAACTTCTGAGAGCCCTTGTTCTAATAGCAAATAAAGTAATAACAGCCTCCTGGCTGAAGCCACAGCCCCCCACAATAACCCAATGGAGGGATAGAATTCAAGATATGTACAGTATGGAACACTTGACTGCCCTATTACAACTGAAAACAGAGGTATTCAAAAACAACTGGTCCCCCATTGCCCTACACTTCCATTTGAACTCTTTCGGAATATTGTCTTGATGTAATGTCATGTGAGATGTACTATGTTTGTGGACAATGTTAATGCGTAACTGAATTCTTATATGCCTGGATCCTGAGGGCTTTGGACCGAGACATCCATGGACAGTTAACCCCACTAGCCTAAGACTTGAACCCGTGGCACCTAATTTTCATGTTAAAAATGACTGGATGTGATGTACTGTATGACTGTACTTGATAAAAGGAAATAAAAAGAAGTTAAAAAAAAAAAAAAAGGTCATTTCCACTATGTTTAGAGCCTAAAAGTCCACCAGAAGTGGCAAAGCTAGCAGAAGATAACATTTCTGACGGTCCCTGAATGCGCCACGTCTTAAGATATCAGAGGACATTTAGGCAAAAAAAATTGTATAAATGACCTTGTTTTGTGTTAAATATGAATGTCGGGGCTTGTGGACACTTGGATGACACCACAGGATCAGCATGGAGGCATGTTGTGTTCTTTCTCTTGTTTTCTTACGTCTGAAACTGTAACAATCTGTTCAGTCTGTGTCTGTTTGGATTTCACTTCCTGTTTTATTTTGGGGTCTGGGTTCTTGTGTCTTGTGTCTAGCTTTACTTCCTGTTGGTTTCCCCACACACCTGTACCTTGTTTGTCATTAAGCATTCCCTATTTATACCCTGTGTTTCCCCTCACCCGCTGCCAGATTGTCATTGTCTCCTGTGTGTGTACATGCTCTCCAGTGAATTCTTCCGTGTTTTGACTACCTGGTTTTTGGACTCTGCTTGGATTTACGACATTGGCCTGTTCCCTGTATGGACTTGTTACCTTTGGACTACTTAAGTAAAGTTTTATTTGTTACTTTATTTTTCTGTCTCACGTGCTTTCTTTGCACCTGAGTCCCTACCTAGTTCAGGATTGTCACAGAAACAGGACTCACCATTGACTTCAATTGTATTGGATGCTGCTCTAACAAAGTTTACCCCTGAAACTCCAGAAGGTTTTTTGTGGACTCAAACACTTCACCCACCCGTCCATTGGCATAGGGGTGGGTAGATAAGGAGTGAATTCTCCTCTTTGCAGGAACTATCTTGTGTGGAGACAGAACTGAAAAACACTCAGCGCTCCACATTTAAGCATAGTTCTATTTAACTCAAAGCAGCATTATTCCCACTGTTTGTGATAACCCCACCATCAGGATTAGACATATGTAGAAACACTTCACACATATTTGATCAACATGTACAAAGCATCGTGCAGAATAATATTCACAACCAAGCCACCTCCAGTCCCCTGTACTTTCAAGCCACTTTAATTTGACTATTATATCACCATCTTGTGGTATTTTTCATACCTGCAGTGAGATGAGCTTCTTTGAGTCAGACCAGTCAGTCAAACAGAAAACGCCATAAATCTAAGATCTCATTGAGTCCATCTGTCAATACAGTAGCATGTTTATACGCTGTATGTATCACTCAGACATTGTCAAAACTGTGGCCAGTGGGCACAGGAGGGCCTGTGTGTGGAAAACTATGTCATGTGCCACTGTCTCTCATACAATATGCACCAAGTCTTGCATCTTGCACAGGATGTCAGAAGTGTTCTGGACTCATACAGTGCTTTTAAATATGAAATTGTGTCGTTCAAACTCAAGGGGCTTGCCAGGAAGCCCAAATGTCCATTATCACAAACTGTGAAGAGACTATCCGAGGGGTCTAAGTGCAGATTTCATGTGGAACCGTTTGGGCTCAGAAAGCAGCACAGTGCAGGATTCCTTCTGCCATCAATTCAGTATCACATTGAGGAGCTGAAAACAAAGGTATTCACTGTCAGATGTAGATCAGGATGAGGAGGTCAAGGGGTTTCTGTATTACTGTACTGTAGCTGAAACAGTAAAATGCATTCTTATTATTATTAATAATATCAAATAGCACAATTAGTTAATAACATCATTAACAGCAAAATTATAGTACTTTTTATACCACTGTTTATTTGCTCACCTACATTCATAATGAACAGAAGTGATCGTTTTTTCTATTCAGAGTAAAGACCACCATATTGTAATGTATTTCAGGACATTATGATGAATGCCCTTCATACCAATGGCCAAGTCACCAAGAAAGAAAAAGACTTATGAATAAAACCCAAATGGCAAAAAACAGTCAGTTTAATCTATTTGCATTTAAAAACAATAAATTGCTTTATATCAGCATAATCACAGATGTTTGGATAAGTAGTATATAACTAACTTGATTGTTAAATTCCATTAAATATTTAGATATTAAAATAAATCCTTTTGCCCATTAAAATGTGTATGGTATGTTCTATCTGTCAGAGGGAGCACCGCTCATGTAAATGTTAAATTGCCATCAAGCCAAGGAAAGAGAAGGTAATGCTTAAACACAACTTTACAAAAATCTCTATTAACCGACATTAAACTCCAGAGAGGTTAACAGATAAAATATTGAAATTAATATGTTACCATAATAACCAGATGTTAAATTATATATTTTTTGAAGATAAGCCAAACAGTGAAAATTTAAATTCTTAACTTGTTAACCAGTCTGTTAGTAATTTCAACATCTGTCATGTTGCTGTTCACTAAAGCAGATTGCACTTTGTGCAGACAGGAAAATACATGAAATGTGTCCCACTGTACTAGGGTGGGTTTTAAATATTCTTTTCCATCTCATTATTTTTTGCGGCACATATGTTACCCTCCTGTGTTCATGGCTACAGCTCTGTAACACCCTCAGTATTTGGCTCTGGGGCCCAGTTGTCATAACAGACTTGTTCACCACAGACACAAAACCGCAAATCCGCAGTGCAGATGTAACTCAGCCCCAGCCAGATGTTGTCTGTGTCTCCCTCTTGCACCTATCGGTGATGTGAAGGTCATGATGGTTCGCTTTACTCTAATTCAAGGCCTCTTTCAGGTCACAGTGTGTTCCGTTGTGTTAAGCCAGCAATAGACCCAGTAAGGGTTTCTATTCTGATATTATGGATTAAATGCTGATTCACAGCTTGTGCAATTTGTGCCATGAATACTGAAACAGCTTGTGTGACAGTCCACCTTGGCACTAATAACTAATGTAAAGCTACGCAATAGCCTCACACTGATCACCATCATCAGCAATTTTTTATATTTATATATATATATTTATAATAATTCAACACACAGTATGTACATCCATAAAAAAGTAACTGAATGAATTAAACATATAATTAATTTACTTAATATTTTTCATCAAAAAAAGATCAGATCTTGCAACTGTCACTCCAAAACAATCAAGTCAGATCTTCGTGAAGCTCGCGCCCACAGCAGAAGGGTGCGAATTATTATATAAACATTAGCATATTCCTTGTTCTCTATAGCATCACATTACATATCATGTAGCTGACACTTTAACCCAAAGGGATTTACAATAAGTGCATTCAACCATGAGGGTACAAACCCAGAACAGAAAGAATCATGTTAGTACATTAGCTTGAAAAAAGCCAAACTACAAACTGCTGCATGTAAGTGCTACTAACTTATTTTTTTTTTTTTTGCAACCTCCAATAACTCCAGATCCCAGTGTCTGAAAGAGAAACGGCTCCTATTCTGCCATCTGGTGTCTCTGAACAGATCCCCAACAGATCCGTAGGTGTTATCTCATCCCTGAGTTAGCCATCTTCTAACTGAGTGGTCCACTGATCAGGGGTCTAATTTATAAAACAGTGGGTAGGATTCATACTAAAAGTGTACGTGCGCACAAAAGACAGAAATGGCGTATGCAAAAGAAAACTCAGATTTATAAAACCATGCCCACACACACCTGAACGCAATGTTCACTTTATAAATCACAGTCCACCTGGAAACGTTAGTATTTGAATCTGCCTTACATCCTGCCCTGTACACGCCCACATAAAACCATAAATGGTCAAGGCAAAGGACCTCATGAATATTAAATTATCCTGCTGACAGGGTCAGGGCATCAAGCGATGAGAAGAGGAAGCAAATCTTTCTGACACTGACATCGAGGTCTTTGTTACTGAGGTGGAGGTACAATTATATCCGGCCCGCAATAAAATATCAAATGTCTATCCTAAATGGCTTACTTCGCTAATGCTGCAAGGTATCAGTAGAAGAAAGACACGGAAGATGTGGTATTAACTCAGGACAACTTTCCCGTTTAATTTCCTCCACTCATCAACTCCTCCCAACGCAGCACAGAACCACTTCTGTTAGAAACCCTTCACAGCAAAAGTCCCAACAGCCACACTGCTTATAACAGGAAACACACACAAACCTTCCACAATAAAGCAACTAGTTAGAATACCTTACACATACATGATCCGACACCATCGATTCGTAACTAAAAACATGATCGATAGTATGTCTAAGTCGTCTGAGTAAAAAATTTAACAAATGAATGTGAACTAGTTCATTTTTGGATTTGTGAACTTAGTTCAAAATAAAAAAAAAAAACTATGAACATGAACTAGTTCATTTTAAGTGTGAACTGGCACAAAAATGATTACCTGGGTGAGGAGCTTTTCTCTGTGATTAAGATGAACAAAAACCCACACAGGAGTTGTCTCACTGATGGACACCTTCACTTCATCTTGAGCATTTCCACAGCACAGAGCCTAGCACCAAACAGTAATGAACTGGCAGCCAGGAAAATATGCCAAACATCTGGCTCTGGCACATGTACATAAAAGAAGAATGCAGCCTACCTACATATGTTTTCTTTTTGCACTTTATCCAATATCCTATTTATCCTGTTTAATAAATGTTGAACCTGTTTGGCCCTTTGACGTATTCCCAGTTTTTAATTTTGGCCCTCTCTGGGATCGAGTTTGACACCACTGGTTTAGTAGGATTGTAGTTTCATATATTTTTAATAAAAAATCTCTGAAGTGAAAAGACTGCTATCGGGTGCACAGGGCACACTGACAAACTTGGCAAGGTGTGATCAATCATTCAGATTCTTGTAAACCTATATATACTGCAGTGACAGTGTGTAATGATGGATGATCGACGCATTGGCTCTGTTAGAGGACTTTTCCAATAGGTGAATTAGGAGAGAACAAGTGTTCAGGGACCATGCAGATCTCCTGGCCCACGATGAAGACTGGCTTATTAGCCAATTTAGACACCTGAAAGGTTTCAACTGGGTCCAGTATTACAGAGACCGACCCGACGTAACCGTGCTATCCCGGTGCCTACACAATTTATAACCACTCTGGGGTTTCTGGCAACCGGTTCTTACCAGCGGGAATTAGCCAACAGATGTTTTTGATATGACTATAAACATATGATATGTTCCTTTCTGCCTGAAAGATCCTTTTATCAATAATATACTGTTAAATTTGACGCGTCAAGCATATCAAAGAGGCCCCTCACACTGTGGGATAGCAGGCCAACATCAAAAGGCAATTTGCAGCTCTGTTTCCCAAATTGACATCACTCATGAGTCGCATTGCTATAAGGGCTCAGTGAGAGAATGAGTATTTGTATTGACACAGACTGGCTTGCAAAGCTGTGCTATCTGGCAGATTTATTCAGCAAACTGAACAAACTGAATATGTCTCTGCAGGGCAAGGACACCAGCATTTTAAACCTGTATGACAAGTTGGGTGGCTTCCTGAAGAAAGCAGAGCTTTTGCCACATCCACACTCACACAGTTTTGGGTGTGTGTGAAGCAGGAGCACCCTCACCTGGGACAGAAAGCTTTGGAGCAGCTACTACCCTTTGCCTCCACATATGTATGTGAGGCCTCCTCCTCTGCAATGACTGTGATCAAAACAAAGCAAAGAAACAGACTGTGCCTGGAGAAGAGCTTGATCACAGCAGTTGCTTCTCTGCCACCAAGACTGACAAAGATCCTCAGTGAAGCACAAGCACAAGTTTCTCACTAAAAGCACTCACTCAGTTCAATGCAACAATGTAATTTTCAGTGTTGACAGTTTGTAAATTTAAGATCAGTATTCTTTTCAATCCTTAAAGAAGATATTTTAAGATGATGTATTTTTTATTTTGAGAAAATCTTTTATTTAAAAGTAAGTGAATGAAATATTTTTTGTGAAGAAGTGTTTATAATCAAGTTCATGAGTTCAGTTTGAGAACACATCTTTGTTATGATCCCGAAAGAGGCCACTTTAAGTTGGTAATTATTTTTATGTGCACAAATCTTTATTTATAATTGAGAAAATTAATTATTTTTGTCTTTAGTTATTTTTATATCTTTTTATTTCCAAATTGTTCAAGAGAGACCACTACAAATGAGCAATGCTATGCGCATTGATGGAGTTTTAAATTTGTCCTGTTCCATTACTTAAATTTTGTAGGGCAACCTATTTCCTCAAATTTTTTAAGCAAACTCTACTTATCCGGGCTTACAGTGCAGGCATAACAACACTCTAGCTGATTCTCTCTGCGGTTTTCATTTCGAGACATTTAAACACATCTGTCCTGAAGCCTGCCCCCTATAGATACAGTTCCTCCTTTCCAAGCTCTAGCCCCGATTAAATATTTGAATCAGCCATGGCTTACATGAGGAAAGGATTATCAGCTTGTTCTCAAAAAAACAATGCTGATGACTGCTATACATTCATTCATGTGATGCTTGATGTTATATGTTGAACCTATTGTAGAGGGAAAAAAACATGAACAAGGTAGATGTTGAGTCAAAGCTTTATTTACATACAGCACAAATATTGTTTTGGTCCGGGACCGCTATGCTTTTGATAGATGCTATTGTTTTTTTAATCAATACGGGTCAGAGTTGGACAATTGGACGTTTTAAAAAAAAAGCTTTACTTGCTGCCCCATTACAACAGATACATATTTTCTAGACATTATAACTCACATTTTAACAGCTACCACTGTCAACCCAAATAGTGCCATTATTCTCAGTAATTTTCAACAACTTTCTCTCCCTCATGTCATTGACTCATGCGCTCGTGCTCAAGCCCTGTCGACATCCAACCAACCTCACTCCTTAAAGAAGTAATCAGCACAAATGGCCCTAGCCTGCGCCAAATTATTAATTACTCACTTGCTTCTGGCCAAGTTCCTAATTATTATAAGAAAGCCAATAGGGAGGTGAGGGGGCGGGGAGAGCACCCTCACCTGCACCACAGAGGATCAATCAGTGCAGGTGAGAGCTACTAGCTGATTGATCCTCACACTTAAAAGGGCAGCGTCTTCGCTGCCTCAGAGACTCAGAAGGAACCTGAGAGGAGCCGAACGAAGCTGCAAAGCTTGTTACTTTGTGTGTGGTTTAAGTGTATGTTGTTGATCACGTGTGTGGTGTTAATGTGTGGTGGTAATAAATATGTTGAAGAGCACTAATTCTGTCTCTGAGGCGCCTTGAGGCAGCGAAGACACTGCCCTTTTAAGTGTGAGGATCAATCAGCTAACAGCTCTCACCTGCGCTGATTGATCCTCTGTGGTGCAGGTGAGCGTGCTCTCCCCGCCCCCTCACCTCCACAGCCACCATTCAGCCTTTATGGGAAAGCCAAATCTTGACCAATCACTTCCACAGAATTGTAGGCCCGTTTAAAAAAATACTTCATATCCAAAATTCTTGAAAAGGTGGTTTTAACCCAACTTTTAGCTGCGTGTAAAGAATAATATTTTTGACAATTTCCAGTCTGGTAACAAACGACACAGTACGGAAACCACTGTCCTTGAAATTACAAATGATTTATTGATGTCTGCTGATGCTGGTGATTGCTCCGTATATAACATTCTCATCAATAGACTAACGCAATGTGTCGACATATGTATATATATATATATTTAAATCTACTTGTCTTTTAAGCCAGACAACGTCAGCTGGCAGCACAATTGATCCCTAAAAGGATGCCTAACTGCCATAAGGAATGGATGTCACTTAACTGCCTTCAGTTAATTCAAATAAAACAGAAATAATAACCCTCACTCCCAACCAACTAGTAGGCAAACTCTTATAATTTCTCGGTCCCCTGGCAACCAATATTAAAACAACTGCTAAAAATCTAGGTGTCATATTCTATGCTAATCTGAATTTCAAAACACACGTTAATGAAATCACTAAATCCTGCTACTTCCATCTGCGAAATATTTCCTAAATTAAATCAGATATATCTCTCCCTGACCTAGAAAAGCTAATACATACCTTACTTTTCATGTCTGAACTATTGCAATGCACTGTATACATGCCTTAGTCCAACCTTACTAACTCGTTTGCAAGTTGTTCAAAATGCTGCTGCTCGTATTTTAACACAAACCATATCTTATATCACACCATCTCATTCACTGGTTGGTAATAAAATTCTGGGTTGATTTTAAGATTATTTTCATAACCTTCAAAGCTCAACATTCAAAACTCCCACCTTTTTGTGTTTTCCCTCCCCCCTGCTCCACTTGTCTCTTCTCACAGGTGTGATGGATCAGCTGATTGTGGCCCTGCCCAGAATTTAAGGGAGGGTGCAAAAGAGGCTCACTCACTCTTGCAGAAGCGACAGCAGCAACAGCCTGATGATGTTTATGATGAGGATAATTTTACCGAATGTGGTTCTTTGGGTTTCTTACTGTTTGAGGATGGAGGTCTGGTACAATACTAGTTTTCGGGCTTTATTTCTCGTTTAGGCAGACTTTGGGGTGTATGAGTTTAGGGGAAGAAGCTCTGGGTCCTACGGTCCCTGTGGGCTGGCCCAGACTTCCTCATACACTCCTGATCAAAATCTTAAGACCAGTTAAAAAATTGCATGAATTTGCATTTTGCACTGTACTTTGCACCTTCTTAGGAAGGTTCTAAGTAGAGTTTCAAAATGCAAAAAGAAGAAATGGGAACAAGAGCCCAAAAGTTGTGAGCAGGCAATTTATTGAAAACAACAATTTAACTGAAGTAGGCTGTTCATCAGCTGATCAAAAGTTTAAGACCACAGCTCAAAAAAAAACAAAAAAAACCTAAAACAGAAATTAAAGTGTCAAAAACTGACTCAGTAATGAGTAGCTCCACCATTATTGTTGATCACTTCAAAAATTCGTTTTGGCATGCTTGATGCAAGTGTTTCCAAAAGGCTAGTGCGAATGTTGCGCCAAGTGGTGAAGATGGCTTCACGAAGGGCATCCACTGTCTGGAACTGAAGTCCATTTTTGTAAACTTCCCTTGCCATCGATCCCCAAATGTTCTCAATTGGTTTAAGATCAGGGGAACACGCAGGATGGTCCAAAAGAGTGATGTTATTCTCCTGGAAAAAAGTCTTGGTCAGACGGGCATTGTGAATTGGAGCGTTGTCCTGCTGAAAAACCCAGTCGTTACCAAACAGACGAGGGCCCTCAGTCATGAGGGATGCCCGCTGCAACATCTCCACATAGCCAGCTGCTGTTTGACGCCCCTGCACAACCTAGAGCTCCATTGTTCCATTAAAGGAAAAAGCACCCAAGATCATGATGGCGCCCCCTCCACTGTGCTGCGTAGAAAACATCTCAGGTGGCATCTCCTTGTCATGCCAGTAATGTTGGAAGCCATCAGGACCATCAAGGTTAAATTTTTTCTCGTCAGAGAATACAACTTTCTTCCACCTTTTGAATGTCCCATGTTTGGTGCTCCCTTGCAAAGTCTAAACGGGCAATTTTGTGGCGTTGAAGGAGACGTGGCCTTTGAAGACGTTTCTTGTTTTTGAAGCCCTTCCTTCGCAGATGCCGTCTGATGGTTATTGGGCTGCAGTCAGCACCAGTAATGGCCTTCATTTGGGACGAGGATCGTCCCGTGTCTTGACGGACAGGCATTCGGATCCTCCGGCTCAGCGCCGGTGAGATTTTTTTGGGTCTAGGAGAACAAGGGGCACGGAGAACAAGGAAAGATAAGCAGGGGAAGCTGGACGAGACAGCAGACAAGACTAACCATAGAATGACGACGTGTAAAAACGAGTACAACCCGACAAGGGACAAAGGGGAACACAGAGGCTTAAATACACAGAGGGAAGGCAGGGCAATTAGGCACAGGAGAAACAAATGAGGACTGAGGAAGATAATCACCGACAGGAAGTGAAGACATAAACAACACACAAGGAACACGAGACTACAAAATAAAACAGGAAACAGAAAACCCATAGAGACTGAAATAACAAACTAAAATGACAGAACATCACATTTACTAGGTTGTGGCCACAAAGTTGAGCCAAAGTTTTAATTTTCTGTTTATATTTTGCATCTCTTGACTCACAATCCCAGTATCAACCAAATGCAAGTTTATGCAAGCGAAGATGAACAAGTTAATTGCAATGCTCCCTTCGTTCGATGAACGGAGAAACGAGAGCCTTTCCCAGCTGCTCTAGGAACACCCTCCGCTTGTTCCGCTTGCCCAGCATCCAGTCTGGGTTGGTCTCTCTCCATATCACAAAGGTGTTGTAGGAAGAGACGTCGATAATCAATAGTATTGGGGGGGGATATCAGCTCCCTGTCAGACTGGAGGATATGGCTGGGGGGAGTGAGGGGAGAGAATTTAGCTTCCTGACAGCTTGGTGTATGAAGCTATTTCTGAGTCTGGTGGTGCGGCAACAGAGGCCCCTATACCTTCTTCCAGAGGGTAGGAGGCTGAACAGACTGTGTGCGGGTGGTGTATTTGTCTTGCAAGGAAGGGAGTGGGGCACCAATGATCTTACCAGCTGTGTTCACTTTGCGTTGCATAATGTTGTGAAAGACAACCAGGGGCCAGCGCGCGGTCATCCTCCTTCAGCTATATGTTCCGATCACCTTGCCTAGGTTGTCCATGCCACCTTTGCTGCGGTTGTAGTCCAGGACGATGACCGGTTTCCTGTCCGGGCGGGCGCTGATGTCGGCCTTGGTGTGCAGTGTGTTCAGGAGCAACACGTTCCTGTTCTTTTTGGGATGTAAGACACCAGAGTGGCGGTGGGCGTGAATGCAAACTTGGATGAGAAGTCCTCTCTTCCCCTGACCGTGAGCAGCCCTATTGTGGCACGAAATATCGCCCGGCCGATCTCAGGGTGCCACAGGCTGGCGGCGGCCTCACCCCGGGATCTGTACACGCCCGCTAAGATCAGCAGCCCTACATAGGTGCGCAGGTTTGTCTCATCTATCCCTTTCCATTCGTCACCGTATTTCCGACGACCCTCCCGGTTCGTCTTCTCCAGGATGATGTTCTCTACCGTCGACGTAATAAACAGGCAGAACGTCGAGGCTATCGAAGCTATCCTCCACGTCATCCTCAGAGTCATCACTGTCTTCTTCCTGGTCTGCTTATCCATCTGGTTGTCCGTCCGCTTCTAGGTCTGGCTCTTTTGCGTCCTCTACGGGCGCAGAGGAGGGATCCTCGGAGAATAGCTGTTTCAATCGTGCAAACGCGCCGAGGTGATATCGTGGCATGGTCAGGGAGGGTGGCACACGGTGAATGGGACACCGGCTTCTCTTTATACCCCTCTAGATTACAATTGGAATCAGGTGTGGGTCTGACTGACCCCACATTGCAGCACCCAAGCGCCCTCCCTGGGGGTCTAATTGGCCCCCCCAGAACAATCGAGAATGACAATCCATTTGTCTCAAATACACCCAGGAGAATTGGATAATAACAATCCTTGGGTTACCCTAACCCTCTACCTGAACAGCCAGGGCTTGCGGATGATCACATGATACACACAGAAACACACACACACACACACACTGGGTCAATTCGACCCAAGAACAACACAAGGGATAATTTGTTAAATTATTTTCCAATCACATCAGCCAATTTTTTTCTCAAATATTTCAACTTTTGTACGTCTTCTGTATGTTCTCATTTCAGGATAAGATAAGAAATGCAGCATACAATTCAGAAGGAGGTAGACAATGCCATGCCTCTTGACTCTGACTATTTAGTATTTAGTTGTTTTGTTTCTGTTTCTGGACTCTTTTGTTTATTGTCATTTCCTGTGTTTAGGGTTGTATTTGTATTCCTAGTGTCTCCTAGTGTTTAATTTGTTTTTCCTGTTACCCTTTTTGAGTTCATTTAGTTTTTTCTCTGTAAGAACTTTGCCTTTCATTAAAGAACACCTTTTGTTTCACTACCTTTTTGCACTGCATTTTGCTTCAACAAAACCTGACAGACAAGAGAATGAAAAAGACGACAAAATAAAACATACAAAAAATTAAGAATATAATATCCTTTTAATACCAAATATTGTTTGAAATAGAAATATCTATGTGTATGTGTGTATATATATATATATGTTGGAGTTGATCATGTCTTTTTGAAAGACGCAACTTGTTTTTAACAAATTATTTTTAACATGTCAATATGTGGCTCCTATCTCTCAGCAGGGAGGGGGCGTATAGCAGCTGAGGGGAGGACTTTAAAGTAAATGATTTTGCAACCTGTTGCAAAGCTCAGACTTTGGGAGGCAAAGTCAGGGGCAACTTCTAAATCTTGTTCAGCTAAATAGTTTGAATTGGGCTCAAATTAAACAGCTGTCTGTAGCACTGTCATGGCTGACCAAGAAGAAGGAGAGAGGTTGGTACAAGACAGAGATATAAACACTCCTGGTAATCAAAATGAAGACACCACCAATGTTCGGGACAGAGAATCTGAGGATCAGCTTCCAATCCAACCTGAAGAAGAGTACGAGTGTCCAGGCTGCCAGTCACTGGGCGTCCTGACATTGCCCTGTGGCCACAAACTGTGTCCCTCGTGCATAGAGCTGAGTCAGGGAGAGCTGGGCCTGGCTGGCTGCACGATCTGCTACAGATCACAGCTGATGGACTCGGTCCTCCACACTTTGCTGGAAGCCCTGTTTCATGATCTGCCTAGGAGACACGGAGTCGTGCCTGGAGCTGCAGAAGAGAGTGTCAAGAGATCAGAGGATGGATATAACGTGATAGAGAAGGAAGAGCTGTGTGGTCAGCACAGAGAAGCGCTCACTGTGTTTTGTCTGCAAGAGGAGAAGCTGCTCTGCCAGCAGTGTCAGACAGAGGGGCATGACGAGCACGAGTGCTGCTCTATTGAGGAGGCTGTTCACAACTGTAAGGTCAGACAAAAGAGCACAGAGACAGCACACAAACTTCACTGACCTGAATAGTTGGGTCTTATTACAACAACAAGTATGGAAGGGATCCTGCACCTATTTCACACATTAAGATCAGTTTACTAAGAAGTGCTGGTCAGAATGTGAAAACAGTTATATGATACCAACCAGGGCCGGCCCTGGCAATGTTGGCGCCCTAGGCGGGGTTTCAGAATGGCGCCCCCCCCAACATACACACGCAAATTGTCATGCATCCCCAAGAACTTTTGGACTGTATACAGATGCACACACAGGCAGACAAAATTGTAAGCTATAAAAAATAATAAAAATATATAATAAAAATATAAAAAGTCTGAAATCAGCTGTACTGACAGCATATCATGTCATGTCGACAAAAATAAACATTAATGATGAATTGGGGTGATTCTACCTCTATATTGTTCTTTCTTCTCCTACCCTACTTTGCTGCGCTTTCTGAATCGTGCACCTGATAATTTAATCCTTTTTTGACTCATCTTCAACTCTTACCACAGTCTAACACGCCTCCCCACACACACACACAAGAGAGTATGTGCTTGTGTGTTTCTGTCTGTTTAGACACAACTGACAAATGTGTGGATTAAGCAGTGTTTGGCAAGTTACTGAAAATTAGTAATTAGTTACAGTTACTAGTCACTTCTTTTAAAAGTAATTGATTTACCCCACCAGTTACTGTATATCAAAAGTAATTAGTTACTAGGGAAAGTAACTTTTAAGTTACCTTTATGTCTGCTTTTTAAATGTAATGAATATGAACAGTACTGAACAGTCAAACACAATACATATATTTTTTAGACCTATTTATTGTAATCAACAGGGCAACAGGCCCATTTGTGGGTCATTTGGTACCGGGCCGCACAGAAAGAATAAACATTTTACATGTTTTCTGTTTTATCTAGTATCCGGTAGTTTTTCAAAATAAAACCGTTTTATTTTGAAAAATTACCGGATCCTCTGCGTTATGACTCATGCTTTATGCATGTCAAGACGCTCGTCTCGGTCGCGTCACTTTTTCGCTGACCACAAACCAGCACGGTATTTGTCGGACCCATTTGTCATCAAACCAGGTGAATCCAGCAGGTCTGTTTAAGAAAAAGATCAGCTGCCCGAGATCGCAAATGACGGCGGCCCTTAAAGTATGTTTGAGAAAACAACTCTGCCGGTGTCCTGGATTAAAGTCACGGCAGAATACCCTGAGATCGCCACAACAGCACTTACAACTGTGTTGCCATTTCCGACATCATATCTGTAGTGACATGATAGATCGTTTGAAATATATCAATTTTCAGTGTGTTTTCCGGCCCGATTTGCTCGCAGCGAGCGAAAAAAATAGAACAGACCCCGGAACCATCGCTGCAGATCGCGAGCCGGCCGCGGCGCTGCCCGCAGCTTTCCGGCACAACGCTGCCGGTGCGAACAGCCCAATTATTTAACATGGCCGCGGAAAGGAAGCGGACAGCTTTCGTGGCGCCTCGCTGCGCTTCTATCTCCGGTGCGTCCCCGGGTTTAGAAGATGATGTTGTGATGTGAATGTTTTGGTTTATATTGCATGTGTCACGTCATGATAAATCAGTCCCTTGTGCCGCCCTCTCGGCATTTTGCGCCCTAGGCAACCGCCTACTTCGCCTATGCCAGGAGCCGCCCCTGATACCAACTATGGAAGCTTTGTTGAGATGAAATATCAATGATAATATGTCATAAGCCGTTTTAAGACACGACCTCTGGAGAAGCTTTCCTTCCACACATAAACAACATGTACAACTCACCGGGAGATTCTCTGCTCAGACTCATTCACAACAACAATAAATCCTCCACATGATTCAGGTGAACTTGGTGCAGCTGGCAGAGGCAGGGCGTAACATATTAATTCTGCTGCAGAGATCACATGTTTTTTGTTTACATCACATTGACAGCATTGGCTCTCATCAACAAAAACTCACTTCACATCTTCGTCTGTGTATGGCGCAGGGCCGGGTCTAGACAGGCATGTATGAGGGGGCAGCCACAAATCTTGAGGGGGCATTGTGCTCCAGCACCTTTTACCATGTCTAATTGACAAATTCACTCACTAGGATGCGGGTACACTGAACAAGTGCCTTGTAAAGTACTGTGGTCTCAAATGCTTGGCACACTTATTTCATTGTAGTTATTGTTGTTAGACTAACCATATATGAACTTGGGTTGTTAGTTGTATGTCCTACCCTCAACCTAAACTGACTGCACTTTGTCAGGCCTCTACCCTAAGACCTGCCCAACTTGGGTGTCCCTATGAAGACTAGCTTCTGTTGGTATAGCTCTTAGGGTCACTGAGGCACTCAAACCTCCTGACCACGATAAGGTGGCAATCCCTCAGGAGGATGTTTTTGTATTTTTTTTGTATTTTTTTGTATTTTTTTATTTTTATAATACCCTTAGGAGGATGTTTTTGTTTAGTTTTTTAAATAAAAATTAAAGAAATAAAACAAAGGCTATTAGCCTAGAAAAAACAAACAATGTTGGCTAACTACAGCATTTTTGCTGGCCACTAATTTTAGTTAAGTTCTCCTAGGTCTCTAGGTCAACGTCAGCCTCCTGTTTCCCTTGGCAAACTCCCTCACAAATTCGTCCATGTCCAGCTTGTATGTAATTGACTTTTCATGGGCCAAGATAACCAGGTTCCTCTTTCTGTGATGCAGCATAGTTCTGCGAAAGGGGGTTAAGACACAGTGTGGAGAAAGAGCTCTCACATGCAGCTGAAGAAACCCCAATGACCAGTGCTGTAATGTATAACTTGTACAACAAGGGAAATGCTGCCTTGTAGTGCTGTAGGGTTTTGCACACTGTAGACAGATCTGGTTCATTGGGGCATTCCTTAAGCAACATGGGCTTTGCCACCAGGATTTCATTATTCAGACATCCTGCATCAGTGCCAGCCAGCTCAACCAAAGGATGCAACAGAGCTCCATGGAGGAATGTGCCAGATGTAGGCACAAGGCTGGACGTGGCCTTCATCAGCTCCAAATTCTTCTGGCAGAATCTTGTCTCCAACTCGGTAATTGCCCGGTCTTTTAAGTGTCTTATGGGGGGGGAACACTGTCATCTGTGTCTGTGTGGCCCACTGTTGTAATTACAACACTGTCACTGAGGTGCCTATTCATTGTTCTCCTTCTCTTTGCTGGAATGTCATCCCCAGCTGCTGTGTGATCTCCCTCTCCCCACTCATCGCTGTGATCCCTCATGGCCCTCAAAGAATCCAGTGCTGTACCAACCTCGTTTGAGGCTCTGCACATATCCACAGACTGAGACTGTAGTATGGCATTTGCTGGTTTCAGTAGACCAAGCACTTGCACCAGAAACTTGCCAATTTTAAAGAAGTGCTGCCTCTTAATCTGGCAGAGCAGGCCTGATGCTTCAGTGCACAGATCCACTGCAGCATCATCATCCGTTGCCACCTCAGACAGAACAGTGATTATTTTATCTTCATTCTCAGTAATGCAACGTGTCACCTCATAGTGGCTAGTCCATCGGATTTGAATTAGCCTCCTAAGATTAGGAGCATCATATTTTCTAGTGATGTAGTGGTGCTGAAAAAAGTTGTACAAGGAAGAAGACAGATCAAAAAATCTTTTAGTACATTGTTCGCTCTGCATGGCATGCACAACTACCAGGTGCAGTTGGTGGTTGTAGCAGTGAATGTAGGGTATATACTTTCCCAGCTTCTGTTGGAGCAGAGCTTGAACACCTCCTCTCACCCCACTCATCACTGAAGCTCCATCATAACACTGGCTCAGAATGTTGTCAGCACTGTAACCAGCATCAGAGAGGCACTTCAGGATCTCAGAGATTATGTACTGTGCATCTAGTTGGTCGAGGTCAAGCAACCCAATGAGATGCTCCTCGGGTAGGGAAGCACTGACAAACCTAATCATAACTGACAGGTTTTCGACATTACACCTGTCCCTGCTCCCATCACTCTTGAGGCAAAAACCCACAGCATCAGCATTTTCATATTTTTTTTTTATCTCTCCGAGCACCATGTTTGCCAGTGTGTCAATAATTTCATTTTGTATGTGATTTGATGTATATGATGCATTCCTTGGGATACCCTTGGCGATGCTGGCTAGTTTTTCATCTTTCTCAAGGGTATATTCCATTAACTTAAGAAAAAGCCCAGAAGCAATATCATCATCATCATGACCAGCAGCATCACGCCTGTGTTCCGTTGTTCCACGTAGACTCAACTCATTGACACAGAGGAACTTCACAGCGTTGCCCACACTCTTAACATAGTACCGTTTTTTCTCTACCTGTGTCTTGCCAACCAATAATGTGTCAACATTTCCCCCAGTAGCCTCTCTCTTCTGGTGCTCAGCCCAGAGAGTAGAAGCATGCACATGGTTGTGGGAGGACACATGCCTCTGCAGCCCTTTGTCACTTTCCAGTGCAACTTTCCAGTTGTTGAAACCAGTCAGAGTGAACACAACATCCCTCTCATTCACAGTACTGTATTTGCGACAGGGAAAGCAGAAACATGCATCCCGTTCAGCAGAGTATTCAAGCCATGGTCGTGTGCGGTACCAGGCAGGATTGAACGACCTCAGTTTTTTGCTAAATGCACGTTTTGGGTAGCTACTTAATAATAGCTGAGATGGTGCAATGGTGGTTAAGTCACTGGGTAAAATGGGAAGTTTGGGGTTAACTGTAAGAACAGCTGGGAAAGGAGGAGGTAGAGTAGAAGTAGTGCTTGCTGGTGTTATGCTAGCTACTGCTGGAGTGATGCAGGCAGTAGAACCACTACTAACGTTAGCTGATGCGCTGCTAGCTACAACACTGGCAGGGGTAGGTGCAGCGCTAGCTGCTGAGGTGCTAGCTAGAGCATTGCCACCATGATCTCCATTGGTAGGGGCAGGAGGAGTATGTTTTTTAAAAGCTCTGAAAAACGGATGCATTGTATATGTAACCTCAGAATGATCAGCAGAATGGAATGCAAGCAATCTCTACACTAGTGTTGTATGTCACTTGTTTACAAGGCTGAGTCCCTGAGGAGAATGAGATACACAAGGTTGGGACAAGTCTGCTGAAAGTTTTACAGGAGTGGAAAAGTGAAGATGGGATTGTAAAATAGCAGCCAGATTGCAGAAGTTGGGTGGGGGCGGGGCTTTCTTTAGGGGTCTGCACGCACAGATCATTTGTGCTCAGTCTGTGGCAGGGAGCGGACAGTGCTCTCTCCCCGTGCTGTGACACATGACAGGGACTGTGGGCCCACACACCCTGATCTAGGAGAATAGGCTACAGCTTAGCGACTACAAGAATTTGGTTATGTGGTTTTGGTTGTTGTTGTTGACTGAGCAAATAAAGATTTTCAAGAAAAATATTAACTCTTGTTTTTATTATGTTATTAGCAATTAAGTATGTCACTACACAAAACACTATGACCGAATTTAACAGAGCTCCTTTGCTTCGCAGTTTACTGCTGCAAGCTGCTATTAGAAACCTGACACTAGCTCATTTGCATACTAAAGGGTGATTGGAAGTTGGGCAGACAGCTATCCCTCACAGTGAACCGGCAGCAGGCCGATACACTGAGCAGAGCGAAAAGGGGAGATGGAGCGGAGGTGAGAAACATGACATGAGAAACAACTTGATATATTTTATATTTGAGGGGGCAAGCAAGACATTAAGACATTAAGAAGTGGAGCGGAGGAGAGAAGCATGAGATAATAAAAAATATATGAAATTTAATATATTTTGGGGGACTTAGTTTGAGGGGGCACAACATTTATTTGAGGGGGCCAGGCCCCCTTTTGCCCCTGCCTAGACCCGGCCCTGGTATGGCGCCGGTATTTTTTTTTGTTTTCCGTCTGCCGCCTTTAGAAATGCCATCAACCCCACACTCGCTTGCACTGAATCCTGCGGAGGATCTCTTCCTGTGGTCTGTGTTTCTGTGGACTTTATTCTATGGGGCCAGGCGGGGAAAGTCGGCTTAAATACTGGAGGCTCATACTTGGTCATTTGCATTCTCACATACACCTCCTTGTGTGAAACTCTGGAGGTCAATGCATGTCTGAAAACAGCTATATTGATCAGGGTCATCTCATCTCAGGTTTCAACAAATGTATAGCAGGAAGGTTGGTTTAAAAACTGCAGGAGTGAAAGTTTACCTGAGAGTGAGGATAGAAGAGCATAAATATTTTATAAATGTGCATTGTGAGAAATTCAAGTTAGTGTTTTAGAGCTTATGGACCTCAACTTCTGCTCCTTCTATTTTGATGATTTTTGTATTGTTAATCTGTCCCTCAGACCTCCTGGACCTTTATGGAAGTTTATTTCTTTAACATCTGGGAAATTAAAACTGAAAATGATTTTGAGGAGAGGTTTTGTTGAGCCCTTTATTGTATTTTAACACCATTGTTTAGTTTCAAGATGAGCAATTTGCTATGCAGGTGTTTACGTCCACTTCGTAAACAGTTGTAATAGTGCTACCTGTGTCTGTGTGAGTTTTCTCCGGATACTCCAGCCTCCTCCCACAGCCCAAAGACATTCAGATTAGGTTAATTAGAGACTGTTTTATTTTATTTAATTATAGCAGTGGTTTATGTTAAATACATTTTATCCATACTCTATGTAATGTGTCTGTTAAAGTTCTCAGATATCCAGGTCATGGTATCTTCAGAAGTTGTACAAAGGCAACTGGACTTGCTTGTGTTTCTTGAAGACGTGTCCCCTCTCATCCAAGGGGCTTCTTCAATTATGGAACTGACCAGTTCTGTGGATTAATGTTTGATATTCTGTCTGTAGAGAGAGTTGCGATCTGCTATCAGAAGCCTCCAGGTGCAGCTGGACAGTTTAACATCCATCAGACAAACCTGGAAGGATACTGCCACTCATATCGAGGTACTGCATAAAAGATGCATGAAAAATCCTTAAAATGAAATTACAGCTGTTTTGAAAGAAGAAGAATTTATTAAGGGAAGTCAAATATTTTTGTTGTATTAATACCTCATAAGGCCCACATTGCGCAAAAGCATATGGAGATTGAAACACATGTTAAACAACTTCCTCATTTACAAACAATAAGCAGTAATAAGGATTTAATTGAGGGAAAACTCGTGGGCTCTTACACCTAACTTGACTGGTCCAGACCTTCTGACTTTTCAGTTTAGTCTGGTTCAAAATAATAAGTGTGAAGGTGGTTAGGTTGGTTTGTAGTGTGATAACATTATTATTATTATTAACATGGATAATTCGGACCAATAGCGATAGCATTTAAATCACAGGATTGCTTGTGGTCCTTACCTCCAATGATATAATGTTTCAATGACAAAGTTGTTCCTTTGGCTGGGAGTAATACCATAATCATTATAGAATGGCAAAGAAATGAATGAAATAAACTGGCTCATACATTTTCTCCACTCAAATGGAAAGAATACTCTTTTCTATGCACTTTATTCAAAAAGTTTAGTGAATACAATAGCTGAATTCACAACATGCCAACATCAGATGCACGCCCAACGTCAAATGTCACAACAATGTATATCCTAGTTCGGACTTTCAATTTTATTTGTATAGCGCAAAATCATAATATACATTATCTCAAGGCACTTTACATACAAGACCTTAAAAGTGATTCAGAAACCCAACAGTTCCTACAATGAGCAGCTATTTGGTGTCTGTGGAAAGAAAAAACTCCATTAACTGGGAGAAACCTCTAAAACCAGACAAGAACCATCTGCCTCGACTGGTTAGAAATTTATTTGAATATGAAGTGTTTCAAAAAATCTTCTAACATGATGTCTTATTACCCCATTGCCAGAGTCAATCAGTACAAACAGCCCAGATTTTGAGGGATGAGTTTGATAAGATGCACCAGTACCTCCATGATGAAGAGGCTACTCTGATGTCACAGCTGAACCACGAAGAAGAGGAAAAGAGTCATAGGATGAAAGAAAAGATTGACAGGATCAACGATGACATACAAGTGTTGACCGAAAGTATGAGAGAGACAGAAGACGCCATGGGCTTGGACAACATCCTCTTTCTTAAGGTAATTTCTACACCAAGTACTCTGGTTGTCTATCCTCACAGATATTATTTGCATTTAAACACTCACACACTACATTATTAAACACTGTATGGTCTTGGTTTGCTTTCAATACAGACTCTTTCTTTGAGGCACGAATTACACAAGAGTTTCGACTGGATTCACAACTGATGACAGGGAGGACACTGAAGTTCATTGAAAATACTGTCCTGGACTGTACTGAACCGGTTTGAGATGACTTTCGGTTCATAATATGGAATTTTAGCCTGCTGGATGTATTCATTAGTTTATTGTCAACTGTGGACATAAAGGGACAAACATGGTCCGCGGCAATTCTCAGACTGGCTCAATCAAACCATGATTGATTGGTATGAAAGGGGAGTCAAGAAAACCTTCCATACAGCATTAAACTACCAGCAGCAGCATCCTGGTATAAGGTAGTTTTGACCCGTGCTATTTCTGTTCTTGGCTGACAAGAGTGAAACCTGACCATCCACCTTATGTATGAGGTGCTGTTCACTCGGATTCTTTGATGGTAACCACAGTTATCAGTGGTTATCTAAGTAACTCTAGTATTTCTGTCAGCGCCAACCAATCTGACCATTATCCCCTGACCTCTCTCGTCAACAAGGTGCTTCAATCCACAGAACTAGGGTTCTCTGGAGTTATTTTATTTTAATGTCAAGCATGTGATGAAATGACAAAAAACTCTGAAACCTAATAATTTTTGTCCCCACAGAATTATAAGAAGAGCTCTGAAAGGTAAGCCCCTCATGCTAATAAAAAGGGAGTTTTCTCAAATAATTAAACTAGACTAAATTACTTTTATTGAACATAAACATATTTATCACGTTTCATATTTATTGTTGATTGTTATTTAACCATCAACCTTTAACCAGCCTGTGTTACACAGTGTTGAGGCACACATAAACAACACACTTGTCCCGAAGCCCCCACCATCTATTTCATTTATTCTTAAAGACATTAAACCCATGTGGTTCATTTTTATGGATCATTGATAGTGAACACGTGCATCAAATAAAAACTCCATAATATTGATTTAATGAGACAATCTGCAAGCTTTGATGAAGGTGGCAGCTTCTGGAGGCAGGTACACTGAGAGGACAGGTGGTGTGTTGGGGTCTTTCTGCCTTCTAAGAACAGTTAAACTTTACATGTATTTTTTTTACAGTCCACCGGCCCACTGACCTTAGACCTGGTAAAAAGTATCTTGGGTGATCCGATCATAAGGCCCTCTTTCTCTCACTTTCTATCCTACTCCTAGAACTGTCCACTTATCACCAGATCTAAGTAGTTCTGTGAGCACATTTAAGATACATACGATCAGTCAGACTCCATTTGGAGGTGATATTAGATGCAGTTGGTCACATTCTCTTAGCAGTGTCAACTTGTCCTGGGCCACATTAAACAACATCTTCTGACCTGCAGTTTCCTAAAGAACCTCATTATTGTTACACTTCTAAGTGTTTCTAATAGATCTTTCTTCAAATGGGTTAAACCTCATTTAAAAGCAGAGCTCTGCAAAGTGCAGCGATTAACTCAATTTTCACTAATAAAATATTGTAGCCCAAATAATCTTAATAAAATGATTAACATATCAATAATGCCTTTTTTAAATGTTACATTTCTCATCAATATTGGGATATCGAAACACCTCTGTTAACGAGTAGAAAATGTCTGCACTGTGGCATCCTTCTCCGCCACTTACTTAACAAAAGCCATGCAGACCTGCACCTGTTACACACACACACACACACGATGCAGACCATGCAGATGTTGTGGTATGGTGGCTCAACTGCACTGTTTGTCCCAGGGCTCGGTGCAGTGTAGAGGAGCCGGACGAAGAATCAGAAGCTCTGCTTGATGTGGCAAAGCACCAGGGCTGTGTGCAGCACCGTGTCTGGGACAAGATGCTTAAGATCATCCAGTACTGTGAGCACTGCTTTACTCTGTGTACATACAGAAGAGCAAGTCATTGGATAGTTCTTTTTTGTCTTTTCATATGTGTAGACTGCAATGCACTGGATTTGTTGTTGCTTCATTAACAAGTTAACCATTGGGCAACTCAATCAAAATATCTCTGGGATGAATGTCAATTATTGTCCTTAACAATCTCGACAGATTGTCGCTCATCTGAGGAAAACCCACTTTTTGTCTTTATCTCTGCTCTCTTTTTAGTGTCTGCCCCTTGACCAGCTAATGTTTGTAGAGCCTTCTTGGTTGGCTGGCTAATGCTAATAATATTGCATGTTTCTGTGAACCTAGTGTTGCATGGCAACAACAGTGTTTCAGTGCATTTCACCTGTTCACTGTTTTGAATGAGGGGATTACCCTCCTGTAAGATAATTTGAAGTTCCAAAAAAAGGTTTGATGCAACAACATTAACCATATCATGTAAGGTGCATATAGCATCGTTTTAACAGTTGCCATAATGTGACTGTCATGGAAGAAAATCTGCTGCTTCCAAGAGGGTTTCCATTTGGAAACTGGGCAGTGGCATCCTGATGTGTTGAAGAATGTTATCTTATAAATATGCTTGTCAACACACTGTGCAATTACACTGTCACTGGTTTCTGTTGCTTTTTATTATCCTAAACATGATCAGCAGTAGAACTACCTGTATCTCATGTTTTCCTATGGAGGGAGAGATGATGCTGAATCTGCTGACACACCACTGGTACACCACTTAGATCTATCTCCATTCTGTGATGCCCCCTTGTATGTGGACGACAAACACATTAGAAGGACAGTTCACTGAAACCCTAATTACCACAACCCCTGTGGTGTAAACGGTGAATCAAAGTGTAATGTGTATTATTGGCACTTGTGTTTCCTTCAGCCTCATTCTTGATTGTTGGGCTGTGCTCTTTTCTGACAAGGGGAATATTTGCCAATGCTTTTATTTAGTGTTGAAGCTTTAATGCATTTGTCAAAAGCTATGGTTGCTAGGATAATTATTTGGTGTTGGTTTTCTTACTGGTATACTTGCATTAACCTATGCTGCATTTGGCTCTGCACCAGGGGGTTGACTGGCCATCGGCACATTCTGGAGAATCACAAAATGGTCAGTGGTCTGGGCCTGATTGTGGCCGCCACGTATGCATCGCGTTATTTAAAAAAAAAAGATTTTATCATCATTATTTCAGATATTTGCACATATGCAACAGAGGGTTTAATGCAAACATTTGGTTATTGCATGCCAAGTCAACACCCAAGAAGTAGTAAGAACAGAAATATAGAGCATTAGTGGCCATTGTGTGAGCAGTGTTAGCTTCGGCTGGAAACAATTTACATCAGTTACCATGGTTACAATTATGAGACAGTGCCAGAGTGAAAAATATGGACAAAAATCAAAGAGATAATGAAGAAAAGGGTGGGGCTTTAAATGTAAGCAAGAGAAGGCTATAATCCCTTGAGAGTGATGCAATGAAATGTCGTGAATTAACAGCAGTTCCAGTAGTATACATAAAGTCCAGCAGCACCATTTGAGTGGAGAAATTAATGTGCAGCCAATTCCTGCTATGCTCACCTCTCGATGGTGAGGGACCTATGTGATGGTATGAGACCTGAGCTGGTGGAAATCCACAGGAAAGTACAGGCAAGTGGTAAATACTGTATGGATCACAGTCAACACAACATCCGGTTGCTCCCTTTTAACCTAGTCCTTGTATGTGTTGCTCATGTATGCAAAAAAAACAACTAATTGCATAAGAGAAACACAAACTGGGGTTACTTTAATTTCACGCTAAGTTAGGTCCCAATTTTATAAAACATGTTAAGTGTATTTGTAACGATGCATCCAGATAGATAATTTGAACCAAGTGTTATTGTATTATTCAACCTTTGGAATAAGTAATAATTAAAGTAATATTAAAAAATGCATGGAACAGATGATAAGCTACTGCAAACACAACCAAGCAACATCAGTGATATTTTGATAACCTGCCGAATATCCTGAGTTAAGATTGAGGCAACGTGACACTGCTTCGTGCCCCAACACAGATTGTTGAGTGCGGGGCCAGGTCAAAGTTCAGGTCTGTTTTTTAGTCCCAGTCCTTCCATGCTCTGCGCTGGTCTCTACACCCAATTTGGCACCCCATCAATTATCTATACTGATGATTCTTTAAGGGTCATAGGGGGATTGGAGTCAATCCCAGCAGACATGGGGTGAGAGGCGAGATACATCCTGGACAGGCAGCCAGTGCATCGCAGCCCCATGTTGCAGCAAAATACATTTCAGTGGGGAACACTTATTCATGATTTAACTATTTATCTATCACAAATGGGAAAACAGTTTTGCTTGGCTCTGGCGTAATTTGGATGTTCATTGGATTAGCCAAGCTGCATGATCAAATGAAGCAGGGAACACATGCGAAGCCCCCCAGCTGGGGTAACAGGCAAGATACATTTGTTCAAGACAAATACCTTTACCACAACCATGTTTTTTGGACTCCGTGCTAAAAGGTGGAGGCTAGGGTGGTGGAAGCAAGTTTTCGGCAGCAGAGCATGAGTGACAGTGTAGCTGGGTAGGGATCATTGAGGAGGAGGTCATATTTAAATGACGAGCACCCATAATCAGTCACTGACAGCTGAGCACATAACTCCATGTCCTGCATGAACTAACGCGATGCTTCATATATCATTCAGCTGATTGTGTGTGGAGAGCCCTAACTCACACAATTGCTGAATGGCTTGTGATTTTATACATGTCAATTGGAGTTTTGCTGCACTATGCCTATACTTACAGTGAAAAAATAGTGAGTGTTTCTGTACATTGAGTGTATGCAGAGTGTTGACTTTTAGTGTTGATATGTGCATTTTTCTTTGTATTTCACTGAAACATTCTGTTCCTCAGTTCCAGTGACCATGGACCCTAACACAGGCTCGGTGTGTTTAAGTGTATCTCCTGACCTTTCCAGTGTGTTTGTGTGTGAGGAGCAGCCTCTTCCAGACAATCCAGAGAGATTTGTGGGCCCAAAGAGCATCCTGGGCTCAGAAGTCTTCAGCTCAGGGAGGCACAACTGGGAGGTGGAGGTGGGAGATAACAGCCACTGGGCACTGGGCTTGGCCAGAGACACAGTCCAAAGAAAAGTCTGGTCCAACTCTGATCTAAACCCCAGTCCTATCTTCGACTCAGACCCAGACCCAGGTCGCGGCCTGTGGACTGTGTCCCTCTCCTCTGGGGAGTACTTGGCCTCCCCCGGCCCCAGCACCCCACTCAAGCTGAGAAGAAGGCCACGCAGAATCAGGGTTCAGCTTGACTGGGAGAGAGGGTCTCTCACTTTCTCTGATGCCAACGACAACACCCTGATCTATCGTTTTAAAAAGCAGTGGAGTGGAAATCTGAAACCCTACTTTTCCACTACATGTTCTAACAATCCACTGAAAATCACAGCAGGGAGGATGAATGTTACCTTAGAATAGTGTCAAAAGCCCTTTTCAGAAATGTCCTGTGGAGGATCTTCAGAGAAATGAGTCCGGACTTCCTCAGCAGTTTGCCTTTTTAACAATTGCTGCTTCAAGACCAAAACATTAGTAACGTACTGTAACTCTAGATTCTAGGAGTATAGGCTTCACCCTTTAAGGTTATCGCTAGTGGGTTTATCCCTCGCGCACATGCGCAGCACTGAAAACTTTAGTTCACACCTACCCACTGTGGGCCCCACCTTGGACTCACCTAGCATAAATTGGAGTGAGACCGGGGTGTGGCCCACAGTGGGTAGGTGTGAACTAAAGTTTTCAGTGCTATTGTGTATGTATCACAGCCTACTATATATAATTCCTCTGTCCCATAAAGTTCCATTGATGTCCAAGAACTTTTAAACATGACAGTGAGCTTCACTGTTGCAGTTGTTGACATGTTCCTTCATTACTATAACTGTACATTTATTACAACCTGGAAATAACTTATTAAAAGATGTGGTGGCGGGTCAACTCTGCATTGTCGTTAAGTTTAATTCAGCGTCTGCATACATTTCTTCTCTTCACAGTGACCATGAGACTTTAAAGTGATAATATGCAGTCAGGTCAAGCACTAATCAACTTTGTCCTAAGGGTCAAATCAAATATTCTTGGGGGCTGTAGTTTCTCCATCCTCAATTGAAACCAAACACACCTCTTGGTAGTCCACCATACAATACCAACCAAGCCTCTTCAGATACCTCAACTTCGAAAGCAACCACACGATTCTGGGAAAAGGAGGGGAGAAAAATCTAATCATCCATCATTGTGTCGAAGTGAATATTTGTACCAGATTTGAAGAAATTCCCTCTCGGCATTGTTGAGAGCCTGTTCACGAGAACAGTAACATACAGGGAGGAACAAACGGACAACCAAAAAACAAAATGCCTCTCCAACTGGCTGTCACCTGCATGGAGGCATATTTACAGCCCTAACAAACAAGGAAAAATTGTATAGAAAGGCTCTCTGGCAGTGATGCCAATTGCTTACAACATCTGCTGCTGTCTGTCTGCCTGATCTCTTCTTGAAGTGCCAAAGTAACATGACACACACACAACCTCTGCTGAGTATTTGGCTAACACATATGACCTTTAAAAACCACTCCACACACACACACAGGAGTGTATGACTTCAGATGATCATTATGAGGATATCATTGACTTGCATTCATTTCTTGGTGACTTACTCTAACCTTTACTACAACTTTCCCAAAGTTAAAATGTGCTAACGCCAAGCATAAAACAAGCTGCATGATGTCAAGAACTGGTATTAACTGAAGAAAAATAAGTCATGTGTAGTAATATAGGAAATTGTGGATGTGATACATTGAAATACATCAAGATGCATTGTTGTTTCCTTTGTTGTTGATGCTCTTGTGATAAACCTAGTGAATACCAAAGAAGACAATTGTCTCTGTGTGGGTGTATATCAAATGATTGGAGCCTACACATTACTTACAATATGCATGGAGCAGAGCAAGTCCATTCTGAGCTTTATTTTGGAGACAGCCAGTCGGAGAGCTTCCTACATGTTTAGCCGCGATCTGTATTTATTTTTTATGTATGTCAGATCTGAGAAAGGCTTTTCTCACAAGTAAGTAGAGCCAGAGGGTATCAGTATTGCGGCCTTGGATAGCTGTGGGTATTCCCTCTCGACCGAAATCCAAAACTCCGCCAGCGACTTGGTGTTAAAGGCTGCCTGTAAGGTTTGGTCACTTAACATTTCAACCAATGTCATCTGACATCCGACCTCCAGGTCGGATGTCAGATGATATGCCCTCGTGACTGTGAATGGTGATCTTATCCAGTCATATTTCTCTGGAGCAGTTTCCACAGAAAATAAGTGTTCCAGGAGGGACTGAAGGTGCGTTGGGATACTTTTTCACTGTTTGGACACTCAGTGCAATTTCCTCCAGCTCAGACAACATATCAAGCCTAGCCACTTTCACTTGGCTGACCAGAGCTCGAGTTTCTTCTTGAATGTGCAGATTTCATCTTTCATTTTTTTCACCTTGCAGTGCCAGTCCCCCTCCCCACTCCCAATGTACACATCCAGAAATATACCATTGGCATTACAGATATCCTGCAGTATTACAGAAGGGGTGAAGCTTTTTGTTTATTTAGCATCTCTTCTGTAATAAAAATAACAATGGCTTATATTTGTAAAGCGCCTTTCAGGGGACCCAAGGACGCATAAATACAAACACAGAACAGGAGGGAATTTAGCAGCATGGTGGAGCATCAACAGAGGCAAAAGGCCTTATTGAATAGGAGGTGCTTGAGGATTTTTTGAAAAAGTCCAGTGATTCAGCGTTGCGTAGTTCAGCAGGAACGGGGTTCCAGAGCAAGGCCAGCCCCCAACTCCATTTCCTCCACTATGTAATGCACAATCCTGCACATCGTGGACCTTGCCGTCATGCAGTAACAGGCTCCACACACCAGCAAGTAGAGCGTGAACAGCACCTCAACTTCATTGCTCCAGCCATGTGCTTTTTGTCAGGGCAGCATCTGGATGAGCATGCTGATGCTACATTTTCCACTGTGATGTGACCTGTTGTGTTAATGTGCATACTTATACCTGAGAATCCTTAATATTATTTAATTTGATGCAGTATAAGAGCACAACTATCTTTCCAGGTTGAGTTGAAAAGATACTGTAGCCTACATGATGATTGTTTCATATTCATGAAATATACTGTTCTTTTGAAAACTATCCTGGCTAATAACAATTGATGAGGCACTTATAGCATTAATATATAGGATTGTTTGTGTGTCTAACTCTACAAGACCTGTCACATTTGTAATCGTCTTGATGTTTGACTACCAAGAAGAAAAATGTATGTGGATTATAGCTGATATGCTAATATATGTCAATATTGTTAAACTATCAATCATCCTAATAGCCCAGAACTAACTGCTAAGCTCAGCAAACCAGTTGTAAACCTGTTCATGTGCAATTAAGTGTTTACCATACATATAGTATTGTGTGTCAATTCCATATGAATAAGTGTCAAGTTCCCAGGTTTGTCTTCAACTCTTGCCCAACTTGCAATGGCCTGTTACTTGAACCCCAAAGGATGCATGGGACAACCATTTTCAACACAGCTGAATCTTTATTTTTCCTTATTTGTTAGTTGTTTGCTGGTTGGTTCATCAGGTTGAAAACCTTCAAAACACAAAAAGAACAAGAAGTTATACAAATATGCAAATATTTTAAACAACTTTAAACGGAAAAAAGTAAATTTGTTTTTTACAGTGTACATAAATGAATGAATGTAAACAGTATTCAAATATATAAATTGAACAAACAACTAAGTACATTTAAACAAAAAGCCAAACTTATATGCATGCTGCCTGTATGCTGTGTGCTGCTTGATTATTATTTTACCATTCGTCAAACAAGGCATCCTAACTTTAATGACGATAGCAGCACTTCCAATATTGCATATTCATCAAAATAAAAGTCTTGTTACAGTACCAGTGGCTTCTTTGGTTGTACCATGAGCTGAATCCTCTCTCCTGCCTCTCCCTCTCTCTCCTGAGACGTTTGCTGAGAGTTCCTTTCCATTGGCAGGTGTTCCAACTCAAATTTTAATTAGCAGCCTGCACTGGCCTGCTGGTGGTGCATTATGGGACTTGAAGTTTTTTAGGCAAAGTTCATATTTTTACCTCAACAATAAGGATTAAATATTACACACAACTTTGAATAACCCAACACATTTAACCAGCTCTAGGAACTGCAGCTGATGAATAGTAAATCAAAATACTTGATGTTATATGTTGAACATATTGTAGAAGGAAAATATATTAGCACAAATATTATAAAAACACAACTGGCCTAGCCAGTGAATAACTGATCAGGTGAAGCCTCTGGGTCATCCCTTGTGTCCGAATTTTCCCTGATGTGTAGACGTCTGATAGCTGTGAGATCCAGTGTAGCTTCTAGTCCTATTTGAAGTGTGGCTCACAGGTTGGTGAGCTCCTGGCTGTGGAAGGATGGTTTCACGTCAACTGTCCCACTTCAATCAGCTGCAAACAGTATTATATTGAATATTAAGGGAATTCACAGGAATAAACTGAACATTTTGGGCTAATTTATACTTATTGTATTTGCCTTGTCATATACAGACATAAATATAAACATTTTGTTTTGTCATAAGCAGACATACATGCATGCAAACATTTCTAATACAAATTTGAAAAATTATATTTTTGACTTAATCCATTTGTGAGTAGAACTTAAATAGGTTCTTTCATTGAATAAAATAAATGTATTCCCTATGATTCTATATGTATAGACGCAGCCCTTTAAGGCTATCGCTAGTGATATATCCCTTATGTGATTGTTCAGCTCTGAAAGAACTTTAGTCAACGCCCGTCTCCCATCTAGTACAAATTGGACTGTCAATCTGTTCACATTAAACAGCTTTTCTTATTTATTTTAATTTAAGGAGCCAGTGAGGCTCAAAGCCTGAAGGGCTGTGTCTAAAATTCAACACAAGTTAATAAACATTTTATTAACTTGTGTTGAATTGAATGACAAGTAGTTCTGACAAGTGTGGCATGTGAAAAGTTGTCCACAGTAAACATGTTCCTAACTACAAACATTTACAAATCAAAGGTTCCTATCAAATTCACACTTGCATACATGGGTCATTTTTGACCCATGTGTGTAAACTTGATGTAGTAATACAAAAACCATTTTAGTTAAAAAATGAAGACAGAGAAAATGAAAATAATGATTTGTGGTAATCAAAAACAAGATATTTTAATTAATACTTTGTTATATTAAATGATTAAATGAATAGATTTTAAAAGATATAGCAAAGAAGCACAGCCATGCATGAAATAACATGTGAAATGAATACGGGTCATTTTTGACCCATGTTGTGCCTTACAGGGGTAGTGATACAAAAATGATTTTTATTAAAAAAGTAAATAAGGACAAATAAAAATAAGAATTTGTAATGATCAAAAACAAGTTAATTGAGGAATTCCTGGAATTCTGAATGATGAAATACATTTATTGCAAAGATATTTATAATTAAAACTCCATCGGGTCACTTTTGACCCATGTTGTGTATCAAAGGGTTAAACCTAAGTGCTCAACATCATGACTGTACACAGTGTTTCGTCTGAATCAAAAAAGTAGTTAGCATAATGGGTCTAAGTCTACATTTTATCATGTGTGTTATTGTGTGTCAATTTAAACAACAACACTTTAACTTTTGTCTTGGTCGACCAACAAACTCCTGTTCTGACTTGATCAGTTGTGTCTTTTAACTGTCACTGCAGGATCACTGCATGAAAAGAAGCGTTTGTGTCAATCTGTGTCGCAGAGAAGTGTTGGCACATCCTCTGGTTAACGACTTTCACACGTATCTGCAGGCAGCAAAGGAAACGCTAAAGTTTCCTGCAGTTGTCAAGCCTCAGAGCTGTTGTGAGGTGACCCCCCCTGCTCCAACGCCAGGACGCTTTCACATGCAAATTACACTGAGCAACAGTGCTCTGAGCTTCACAAATGCAAATCAGTTTCCCTGAGTGAAGATAACACCTTTTAGTAAGAGGCACCAAACAAACTATCTGGCTGAGTAAACCAGGCTTAAAATAAATATTAAACCTGAATTTTAAATTGTTCTTAAGTAAGTAAGTGTGCTATAATGAATTATATTGTATACCACGAACAAAGGTCAATGCAGTCAAAAGAAATGAAACAATGCACTTTATTTCAAAATTTTATTGTTATCTAAAACACAATCCTAAATCTCAACAACTGTACAGAGTGGCATGATTACATTCACTTTTTCAATTGTGCTGGTTAAATGCACAGAGGAAGTGTTCACCACACATCTACCAGCAATCCGCTCAACAGGAAGAAATTATGCTGGGTATGATGTGTCTGTGCTCTGTAAGCTCCAAACTTCTCCCGGCTTTCCATAAAAATATCTGTCCGGGTGGGGATGAAGCCAGGACACTTGGGCAATAACATGTTTGATTGCTGTACAGTTTCTCATGACATTCAGAACTATGAACTGCTTTATAATACCTGGTCGCTGTTCGGTAAGAGGGTCAAGGATGGGTTCCTCAAAACTATTAGTGTTTGCACACCACTTAGCATAAACATATGCTGACCTTTCTGACCTTGTTCCATCTATGGAATATGTGACATTCAAATGTGTGACCCTTTTACATGTCATTGCAAAACAGTTAACATCAGTGATGCAGTTTTCAGGATACATCTGATGATACATTGATAACATTGCATTCCTGTCACGCTCATCCAAAACAATATGTTGAAATGGAGAGAGTGGCACCACTGTACAGTTTTCTAAGAGAAGTCTTTCTGCTGACACCAAAACACTGTGCTTCACATAAAGCATATCAGTTGTGTCATCGCGTGTCAAAGTTCCAACTCTTTGTCCTCCCAAAATACTAGCAATCTCAGCCCCATATTTACACATCCATGGCATACTAAGCTGTTGACTCTGCTGAAATTGCCTCATAATTTGAACTTCAATTGTCTAATTGTTGTTATTAAACTTTCTCAGTATTCCATTAAAACAGTCAACACCTTTATCCAAAGCGACTTACAATAAGTGCATTCAACTATAAGGTTACGAATAGGGATGTCCGATATTGACTTTTTTCCGATATCCGATATTCTCCAAATTCTTAATTTCCGATACCGATTTCAACCGATATGGTATACCGATATACATATGCAGGCGTTTTTTCCCCCAGACTAATTTTAGGTCCCATCACATTATTTTCTGCCATACATTGTCTATAAAAAAATAAGGAAACTACTTCAACTTATGGAAAAGTTCCATATTTATTAACATTTTGTCAACAGATTGGATCATCATACTTTTCCTGAGATCATCCTGACAATGCCCATTACAACTAGGACAAATCTGATTTCTTCACAAATTGTAAAAAAACAAAACAACAACATTGTTGTCCTGTACAACTTCATACAGCATTTAAAGTAAACATGTGTAGTGTAGGACAGCCTACTGAAAACAAATTTCTATGAGGTACAACAAACAACACTTTTGGAATGAGGTAAAGTGCACACAAAGGAAATAAAAGTGCAAAGATATAGCCTAGAGACAGACTCAGTCCTTAGCCCATTACTTGGACTAATACAGTATTTGTCAATTTAAAATATAAACTGGGCTCAATCAGCCCTGCTAAACATGAGCAAAAACACAACCTGTAATATTAATGTGGTGTGCAATAAAAACAAGAAAGGCACACAGTTCAGTTCAAACCTTCCAGAGTAGTAAACAAAGTTCTCCTTTTGTCCAGAAAATGATGCTGAAAGATTGATGGGCCATATGTAACTGTCCATAACTTGGCTAAAACAATCATTACAAATATAAACCGTTTCTTTCTGCCCTCTCTTTCATAATGAATAACAAAAAATGTGCAAATAAAAAAGGCACAAAACTAAAAACAGCTTCAGTTGAAAGAAGCAAACATAAATTAGAGTGCAACGACTTAAAGTGCTCTAATTCTCATCCTCGTACTACTGTTTAAGAGGGAGATTTTTCTGAATGAAAATAAGCATCTCAGCATTGTCGCAATGTATACGATTCCTCTTCTCGTCGATGACATGCGAGACAGCACTGAACAGCCGTTCGCTGTCTACACTGGTGCAGGGTGCAGTGAGGTACTTGCGTGCTACACGGGCAAGAGCAGGGAAGCTGACTGTTTGAGCGACAGTTGCGTTGTTTTCTGCAGGGAGTCCTTTCCTCCCTCGTTGTTGTTTTGCCTTACTTTGCTGCAAAAACGCTTCGTGTGCCTCGGGGTGGTTCTTCTTAATGTGACAGATTAAATTCGAAGTGTTGAATGACGAAGCCTTGCTCCCCCCTCGCATGACATGCGCCTCACAATCTTTACAAACCGCAAATCTGCTATCCGCAGGTGAAACGTTAAAAACATTCCAGACCGCAGACATTTTGTGAAGCAACTAGCGGGCAACCTGTTAGCCACACTAACCACACTCTTCTGTTGTTGTTTTGGTTCCTGGTGCGGTTTGTTGATGTCATCAATTGCGCGCCGGTAAATGTCAGGACCCAACAAGCAGCAGCGGCAGCACAACCCAGGCATTATAATCGGTTTTCATTATCGGTGGAAAATCCGATAACGATATGAACAGATATTAAAAAAATAGGCTAATATCGGCCGATATTATCGGCCGACCGATATTATCGGACATCCCTAGTTACGAACACAGAACAGCGTGAATCATGAGTGTACATTTACTACACACCAGAAAAAATAAACTGGGCCTCAGTCACATACTCATCCCATATGAAGTAACCGCTGCTTTAAGATATGGAAACTGTGAAAACCTCACGTCACCTGCTCGCGTCATCAGCTGAAGGGCTTGTCCAATCACAGCCTCGTAAACGCCGTGCAGCGTCGAGTGTCCCGCAGACATAACTCCGGCTCGTGTTTAGTTTGTTCCGTACGAGTGACTCTGTCTTCGGGGTAAATAACTTGCTGAAGTCGACACGACGCTGTTCCCTGGAGGAGAAGATGAGTGCGTGTGTAAGCAGAGCCGCGGGCCCGGTGTGGACGAGTCGAGGCGGAGAAGACGGACGCACAGTCCCTGAGTTAAGGTAAAAGCTAAGCTAGGAGACGCCATGCTAACTACTAAGCTAACTGGTACATCTGAAAAGCATGTCCGCCACTTTGGGATAGCGAGAAAGTTGCTTAAATACGAATACAGCATCGAGTGCTGGAGCAGATCTAGTGCATGTGTAAATATGTATGAATTACTTAGATGTAACAGTTTGTTCTCGTTAAGTTTTTTCATCAACGTGACTTTTCTGTATGTTTTCACAGCCTCAGCCCCCCCCACACACACACACAAACAAAGAGGCATTAGGCTGAGACGCTGAAAGTCCGGATTTAAAGTGCGAAAATTAAGCCATTGAATGTAAGTAACTGTTTATGAATTGTTTTGGTGTTTTTTTGCTGTGGATCTTCCAACGGTGATGCAGCGCGGCTATTTCCGTTTATTAATAATAAAGTCATGTTACATGTGTTGTTTTCCAGCTGCCTGTCCATGACGTAGTAAGACACACTATGAGCCAGTATGATCCGACCAGACCTTACATCAGCATTGAGGAGTTGTCGGAGAAGAAAGAGGGTAAGGTTATATTCATTAAATAATTTTCCAGTTACATGTAAAGGTGTACGTTGTCATTGAACTGTGCTAATTTTACTGAATGTGTTTACAGCTGATTGAAGCGGGACAGATGACATGGATCCATCCTTCCACAGCCAGGAGCGCACCGACCTGTGTGCCACACTTCATATAAGACTGGAAGCTACACTGATCTCACAGCTACACACCACAGACGTCTACACACTGGAGAAGATTCAGACAGAGTCCCACAAAGAAGTCATGACCCAGAGGCTGCAGAGAAACATTTCAAGCCTCACCTGAGTTTTTGTACAATATATTTGCTGTATGTTAATAAAGCTTTGACTCCACATATACCTTGTTCACATTTGTTCCCTGTACAATATGTTCACCTATAACATCAAGCATCACATGAATGTTTAGTTTTAATTAACTGCAGTGCTTTTGGTAAAGGCTTACTAATAAATATTAATATATACATTTTTATTATTAATATTGTGTGGGAGGGGCTTACCCCACGTGCGGAATGCTGTGACCCCACGTGTGCACTGCAATGACCCATAAGGTGACCAATAGCAACACTGTGACATTAGTTTCAAGGGTCTGTGGTTTCCTCCAATGGTGAGTAGAGAGAGGTTCTAGCCAGCGGCTGGACTCCGATTCATATGCTAATTAGATCACACGTCGCGATCGGTCCGCGCGGCGGAGCGAGCCCCCCCGCGGCTCTCTCCTTTGTTCTCCAAATCCCCCTTAAGGTCCGCAAACGCCGATAGACCCACCTTATCTTCACTGGCGAACGCCGAGGTAACATCATGGAAACAGTTGGTTACAGCAGGGGATTAGGCCTGTCCGAAGAGGTTTCCTGGGACAATAACACTGCTTTTCCTCTAGTGATTCTTGGGGCATTTTTATAAATGTCAGCAAAAACCGACTTCATATATATTGCAAGGTAAAAACCCCTGTTACTACTTCTACTAGTACAATATCTACTACTGTTGCTATTACAACTACTAATGCTTAAACCTGTCCTCCTCCTACTACTACTTCATATACTTCTTTAACTACTTCCAACACTTTGAGTACTACTTAAAGTACCACTACTACGACCAAAGATTAGTTTAAAACATCAAAATGAAAAGTATCCACACTGAACAGAAGAGTATCTTTCAATACCATACAATCAATAATCATATTTGAATGTTATGGCTTTGTACGCAGCATTTTAATATTGTATTCAGAAAAAGTGGAGTTCATTTAAACTACTTAATGCAATGTCGCTTAAGTTATTTTATATAAACATGGGATTAAACATAGCCTGCCCTAGACCTCTGAATTGGACCCAAATCTCAATTTTTTTAGTTCATAGGTTTATTGTACCTAGTTACATCCCAATACTGCTGCTCAATGTGAGCACGTGGAAAACATATTGTTCATCAAGAGCAGCTTATGATGATGAATTGAAGTAAAACGATGAACTGTCTTAATGAACATAATTATATAGAGAGATGTGTTAAGTGCCAAACAATTGTGAATATTTGTTTACGATTTACAAATATTCCTGACTATATAATCTTCAAAAGCAACATTTGGTGAAGACCTAAGACAAAGTTACCAGTGAGGCTCTCAGTGGGTGATGCATTACTTCATCTTGCTCACTAGGTGGCATCATATTACCATAAAATGTAAAAGCGACAGAGAACATTCAGATGAGAACTCCTTATGACGATGGGAATCAAATTAGAGCTGTGCGTGATATTAAACAGCAGATTTAAAGTATTTCTGTAACTATGCACAATCTGTATATTGTCGCTCTGAGGTGAGGCTTAAAACTACTGAGGCTGCAGAAGGCAGAGTCACAATTTGGTGTCAACAACATAAATCCATGGAATCAAAGAGCATTTTGGCTCCATGCTGCTGTTAGTGGTGTGATGTGAGGAATGTTTTCATGACACCCTTTGGGCCTTGAATACCAATTAATACTTGTTTGGTGTATGTATTTTTGCAGATCATATGACTATCCTTATGGCCACTCTTTAACACTCTCTTAGCTATGTCCAGTATGATAGTGCACAATGTCAAAGCAAAAGCTTCACACAGTCATGCCAATCCGTTTAGCGTACTTACAGCTAGAAAAAAAAAAGTTGAGATGTGACACAATAGTTCATTTGCAGCATCAATGTCCATTTGACAGATCTGTCAACATCAACCAGAATTGCTTTCTATGCTTTCACATATTCCTCACATGCACTTATTGTCTCTTGAATGTTATACAAGAAGTGTTTCCCTGTTTGCCTCTTTGCACCACAGGAAAGTGTACTGTCTGTCATCATTTAAAAGATGATTAGCTTCAAATCACCCCAGATGGCCCCTGATGAAGTTATGAATTTATGTGCAGTGAAAGCTTTTCAAGTTAGCTATGAGTCAGCCTCATAAAATGGAAACAGCATTGTTTACGTTGAAGAAAACAGGTGTGAGAAGACTAAATACCGTCCTTAAAACCAGACCCAAGAGCCGCTAGTTTCCACTATATCAGTTGCTATTAAATTCTTATCTGACACCCTTTCTCCTGCTTGCTTTCTTGTTTGGCTTCTCTGCCCATTCATCAGGCACGGTGCACATCATTATAATACCCATAAAGCACGTTCGTGTGGAAATGGACACTGATGTGGTGATATGGGATTAGAATGCCACAAAGTTGCTCATATGTGACTGGGTAGTTCAGTAGGCATCATGTTCTCTCTGCATTGTTAAATTCGATCCAGTTGCTCCCTGTCGGAGGTTGAAGCTCTGGAGGTTGAGTGTGTCGTCCATCAATCAGAAGGTCAGTGGTCCTTCAGTCTGCATGTATAAGTGTCCTTGGGCAATACTCTAAAATTGCTCTAAACGTGTGTGTGTGTGTGTGTGTTTGTGTGTGTGTGTGTGTGTGTGTGTGTGTTAGTTAAAGGGGGAATGTGAGCTGTAATGCAAAGCACTTTGAGCGGTCATGAAAGGAGCACTATGTAACATTTACTGAGCAACAGCGCCCTCTGCAGCCACACATGTTGATAAATATTGGACTCTTTTTTTGAACTGACTTACTGTTCAGCATTACACTTGAACTTGCTTGACCTAATTCTGACAATTGAAGCTGTGACTATCAGTCAGTTCCAAACTTTTCACAGGAGGTCATACTCGCTCACCAAAGCAACATAGAGCAAGAACAGTGTTCAGAGTGAGAATGAAAGATTGTCCATTCTGATTATTCCAAGTAAATGAACCATCAAACTCATTTTAATGAAGCTAATGTTTTAAGTTCAAAAAAAGTTGCACAGTGTTGACTTAGGACAAGAAAAGTTCAGTCCATTTACTTTTTGTGGGAGCCCGGCCTTGCAAGAGGAGAACAGTGGGTATACAAACTGGAAACAGCAGTCAGACGCAGGGGTGTATGGTAAATAGAAATTAGGAGTTTATTTAGAACTGAGGGGGAAAAGGGAGGAGGGCGCATAAAGATAATTCAAATAGCTTTGCCGGTCTGGCAGTTGGGGTCTGGGCTCCAGCGGGCTCTTCCTGGGGTGACGAGAGAGAAAGACAGCAGTTAATCCTCTTCATCTGACAAAAGGCAGGCCGTTGGCCTCTTACCCTGAGACTCCTTGTGAAAACGTCTGGTTCCTACTCCCTCAGTGGCTCAAGAGAGTCTGTCCCCCCAGTCGTCCCTTCTTGACATGGCATCAGCGTTTCCATGCAGCTTTCCGGCTCTGTGTTCCACTGTAAACTTAAAGTCCTGTAGCTGTAGAAACCAACGGGTTATTCTGGCATTCCTATCTTTGTTGAATGCCATCCACTTCAGTGGGGCGTGGTCAGTGACCAATGTAAACTCTCGACCCAGTAGGTGATATCTTAGTTTTTCTATGGCCCATTTAACAGCTAGACATTCCTTTTCTATTGTTGCATAATTCTTCTCATGGGGAAGCAGTTTGCGGCTTACAAAGGTTATGGGGTATTCACTTCCATCATGTACTTGGGACAGGACTGCCCCAAGGCCTACCTCTGACGCGTCTGTTTGAAGTACAAACCTCTTGCCGAAGTCGGGGGTGTGTAGCATGGTTTCGCTGCAGAGGGCTTTCTTCAAGGTATGGAAGGCCAGCTGTGTCTGTTCCGTCCACTTCACCCGGTTGGATGCACTTTTGTTTGTCAGCTCATGTAAGGGGGCCGCTAAAGAGGCAAAGTTAGGAATGAATTGTCTGTAATACCCCAATAACCCTAGAAAAGTTCTCACCTGACGTTTTGTCTGGGGTTTCACATTTCCTCGACCGACAGTGTACCCAAGGTAATTCGCCTCCTCCAGGGCGAGGGAGCACTTTCCAGGGTTGGCTGTCAGTCCCGCCTCTCGTAAGGCCTGGAGAACAGCTGCTAGGTGCTGCAGATGGTTCTCCCATGACGTGCTGTGGATAACAATGTCGTCCAGATACGCCGCAGCGTAGGCCTGGTGTGGCCGGAGCACTTTATCCATGAGCCTCTGGAACGTTGCCGGGGCTCCATGAAGACCAAACGGGAGGACTCGATAGTGGAAGGCGCCGTCTGGCGTTGAGAAAGCTGTCTTCTCCCTTGCTTGTGGGGTGAGTGGAACCTGCCAATATCCTTTGGTTAAATCTAGCGTGGAGATGAACCGGGCAGGTCCTAACCTCTCGACCAGCTCATCTACCCGGGGCATAGGGTAGGTGTCAAACAGAGAAATCTCATTTAACTTTCTATAGTCATTGCAGAACCTAATGCTGCCATCCGGCTTCCCAACAAGGACTATCGGACTGGACCAGGCACTGTGTGACTCCTCCACCACCCCAAGGTCAAGCATTTTCCTCACCTCCTTTCTGATGGCCTCCCGTCTGGCCTCTGGGATTCGGTATGGTCGTAGCCTTACTATCTTTCCCGGCTCTGTTCTGATGTCATGGGCGATGGCTGTTGTTCGACCCGGGGCCTCGGAGAAGACATCTCTGTTTCTATCGAGCAGTTCTCGGAGATCTTGTCCTTGCCTGGATGACAGCTGGTCACTCATGTTCACTGGCGGGAGGACCTGGGGAGGCAGGTTAGCTAGCAGGACATTAGAGGGGACAGGGAGAGGCTCATGCCATGGCTTCAGCAAATTTACATGGTAAAGTTGTTTGGCTTTCCTACGGCCTGTCTGCCGTACACGATAATTCACAGGCCCCACCCGTTCCAGTATTTCATAAGGCCCGTGCCATTTGGCTAAAAACTTGCAATCATTTGTTGGAAGTAAAACCATTACCTTCTCTCCTGGTTTGAACTCTCTCACCTGGGCTCCCCGGTTGTATACCTTTGCCTGTTGCGCTTGGGCTTGCTGCATGTGCTCCCGGACTAATGGCCAGACTTGGGTCATTCGGTGGTGCATTTGTTCCACGTGCTCCACGATACTGCGCTGGGTGGACGGCTGCTGCTCCCAGGCTTCCTTGGCCAGATCCAGCAAGCCCCGGGGTCTCCGACCGTACAGAAGCTCAAACGGTGAAAATCCAGTGGAACCCTGGGGTACTTCCCGTATAGAGAACAGGATATATGGCAGCAGTTGGTCCCAGTTCTTACCATCAACGTCGATTACCTTGCGCAGCATGTGTTTTAGGGTTTTGTTGAACCTCTCTACAAGTCCATCTGTCTGAGGGTGATAGACGGAGGTCCTTATTTGTCTCACCTTTAGACTTCGGCACAGGCATTTCATCACTTTGGACATAAAGCAGGACCCTTGGTCTTTCAGGATTCCATCCGGCAGGCCCACTCTACTGAAAAGCAGAAACATCTCCCTGGCAACCACCTTCCCTGTCGCAGAACGCAGAGGAATTGCCTCTGGGTAACGGGTTGCGTAATCCAGTATAACTAGGATGTAGCGGTGGCCACGGCTAGACTTCGGTAAGGGCCCCACTATGTCCATGCCAATCCTGCTAAAGGGTGTTTCAATAATGGGAAGGGGTATCAGAGGACTTCGGTACGCTATCTTTGGGGAGTTGATTTGACACTCAGCACAATGTTGGCAGTACTCCTCTACGGCCCTTTTGACTCCCGGCCAGTAGAAACGGCTGAGAACACGTGCATACGTCTTCTCCCTCCCTAAATGTGCCCCTAGTACGTGGGAGTGGGCTAGGTACAACACTTTTGAAGCATAGTCTTTGGGGATAAGCAACTGTTCACAGATATTACAGTTCTTCTTAGTTACTCGGTATAACAGCTTATTCTTGACCATGAAATGTGGAAACGACACTTGACTCACCCCAGCCTGCTTTTGACCCTCTATTACTTGGACGTCTCTCCAGGCTTGGGTCAGGTTGGGATCCTGCAGCTGGGCCGAGCCGAATTGTCCTGGTCTGAGTCCTCCCTCCATTTCAACTTCTGGAAATTGAGAGAACACCTCGTCTGATTGTATGTCTTCCAGGGGCTCCATCTCAGCTGCCTGTTCGGGGTCTGTTGCTGTGGTCTGGGTGTGGACGGCTTCCTCCCTGTCGTCATTAGTAGTTTCTGCTGGGCTGCCATCGGGGGATACTGCTGCCCAGGCGGGACAAGCGACAGAAGACTGTCTCTTCTTCTCCGGTCGTCTTCTGGGTTGCCGTTTTGGGTCCATTGCCTCCGCGGGCCAGTAGCGGGAGAAGAGGGGGCTGTCCCGGCCGAAAAGCACAGGCACCGGCAGTTGCTCGACTACCCCAACCTGCAGAGTGAATCGTCCTCGAGGAGTAATCACTTGGACTTTGGAGGTTGGATACTTCCGGGTATCCCCATGGATGCAGGACACGGCCACCTCTTCACCCCAGGGGGCACTGGCGAATTGTGGTAGAACGAGAGAAACCATACTTCCGGAGTCCAAGAGGGCCTCTGTGTCTCTCCCCGCAATCTTCACCGGAAACTTTGGGGCTGGTACTCCCTCATGGGCCCAACAGGTAGTGAGGTGGTGGCAGTAGAGACCCTTGTTATCGGTAGACCCGGCTGTCGGCATCGGCTCATCCCGATCCGGACACTCTTTGGCTAGGTGTCCCTCTCTGCCAGAGGAAAAACATCGTGGGATTGGAGGAGGCCACTGGGTTCGTCTTGCAGCCGGTCCGGTCCAGCCAGGGGGCGTTCGGGCTGATGGGGAACTGACAGCTTTGCCTACCATCTCTCTCTCTGTCTTGGCTTTATAATTGTTCGGCTTGTTTTCTGACCGCATCAGATTAGCCATCACTCGGTGATTTTCTAATAAGGCTATTAAGGTGTTCACATTGGGAGGCCCCTGCTGGGCGACATACCTCTTGACATCATTTGGCAAGCCTCTTGTACACCAGTCGATTACCACTCTGTCCACTATGGGCGGTCCTTCTGCTTCTTCCAGCCAGCTCCTGGTGTGACGGACTAGCCCCATCACCTGTGCCCGGACGGGGAGAGCAGGGTCGTAGCTCCAGTCATGCACTCGCTGAGCTTTGGCGGGGAGGCTAAGTCCATATTGAGCTAGGATAGCAGTCTTTACCTTATCATAGCTCACGGCCTCTGCAGCTGAAAGATCTCGACAGGCTTTCTGAGCTTCGCCGGTCAGGAAAGGCATAAGGATGTTCGCCCATTCTGCTTTTGGCCATTTCTCTCTCGTTGCAGTCCTTTCAAACAGCGTAATATAGGTCTCGACGTCATCATCTTGCGTCAGTTTAGTCAGCACCTCTCTTGGTTTCCGCTCTTCCGCTTTCCCCGTTGCTCTACACAGCTCTACCACAGCTGTCTGCAGAGTGGCTTGTGAGTCCAGGATGGCTCTCAGGATCTCTTCCATGTTTGACCTTCTCTTCCGATCAGACGTGCTCTATTCCAACTCTGTATACCCACTGATAGCGAAGACTCAGAATGCCCGCATCCTCCACCATATGTGGGAGCCCGGCCTTGCAAGAGGAGAACAGTGGGTATACAAACTGGAAACAGCAGTCAGACGCAGGGGTGTATGGTAAATAGAAATTAGGAGTTTATTTAGAACTGAGGGGGAAAAGGGAGTAGGGCGCATAAAGATAATTCAAATAGCTTTGCCGGTCTGGCAGTTGGGGTCTGGGCTCCAGCGGGCTCTTCCTGGGGTGACAAGAGAGAAAGACAGCAGTTAATCCTCTTCATCTGACAAAAGGCAGGCCGTTGGCCTCTTACCCTGAGACTCCTTGTGAAAACGTCTGGTTCCTACTCCCTCAGTGGCTCAAGAGAGTCTGTCCCCATTTCCTCTGGTTTTTAAAAGGGCTCCTGATTGCCTCTTGATTCAGTCCACCTGTGAGAGACAATCAGAGACACCCGGGAGGGGAGGAGCTCTCCAGGAGGATCCCCTGGGGTAGTACCGCCCCTCCAACACCACGCCTCTGGATTGCCTCTGCCTGGCTGTCCTCAGCCATGTGTGGCACGGCTGACAGGCTGGGCCATCACATTTTGTACCCACAGAGCACTTGACATAACAACATACGGTCTGTGACCCACAGAGGGACACTCAGAAGTGATCCCAATATTCTTTGCTAGCTCGTTTAGCTTCTGGCACATTTTCGTCAGCATCTAATTAATTGATGATCAAGGCAAAGCTCTTGATTACCAATAGATGTAGTTGCTTTTTCTCTCGGTGAACTTTCTCCTGGCATGGTTTTTCTTGGCAGGGTATATGAAATCAACCTAAGGGCCAGTATGTGGAGTTTGGGCATTTTGGACAAGGTTGACATACAACTGCTCATTAAAGGAGCTAATATATATGGTTTGGAGATTTGGAAGTAGGGGCACTGGAGCACATCCAACTGTAAAGAGTCCCTGAGGCAGGTCTAGAGAACGTGGGACAAATTATATATCTCATCTGGCCTGGGTTTGCCTTGGCATCCCCCTGGATGAGCTGGACAAAGCTGCTTGTGACAGGGATACCTCATGTAGTGGTAGCACAGTGATCCATGTGGTAGAAAATGGATGGAATGACCCTAACAGACCATTTCTCTTTAAAGGACAATAGTGTGACCAAATGGACCACATGGAACACATTTGCAAGTTGTATTAGGGATTTATAGTAACTACGTACACTAAAATTAAGGGAACACTCAAGCCCTACACAATGACCTCCAGATGACTACTGGTGTGCATGTTTCTGACCAAACTCAGAAACAGACTCCATGGGTGGGAGTGGGACAGCCCAGCACGGTGTGGCTCGATAGGCAGAGAACACTTCAATTGTCAGGTTCTCACTGACCACATGTGATAGACGTGAAAGAGTCTGGAGAGGCTGTGGTAAATGTTATGCTGCTGTTGACAATACACCACTGTTCACACACATACACACACTTTAACGTGTAGTCAGATACACATAGCGTAAACACACAAACATAACACATAGTTCTTCTCCTGCTTCTCAACCTCAGAATGTTTCATACTCCTTAAAAAGGGAGTCTGGCATAGCGGACAGATAACAGGTTTTCAAACCTCTGGCTTCATGAATCACTTCATTATATTAGTTCTGAGACTCCCTCACACACACACAGCGGACAGATTAGACTAGAGGTTTTCATGCCTTTCTCACAGTTTTCTATGACCTCACTTCACTTCACACACACATAAAATAAGCGCACACGCGAGGCAATATGCTCATGAACTTTAGTAACCGCGACATGGCTTGCACGTCATCACGCAACGCCAGGAAGGAGGACCAAACGACGCCAGGAGGACGACCCGACGAGATCCGACCAATCCCAATCCAAGAAGAACCTCTGTCAAGCCCAGTATCGTTATATAAGCTTTGTACGCACTCTGACTAAACGCCATTTTTCCTGTTCAGGATCAGTGGACCATGCATGATCATTTGCTAGACACCGCAGTTTCCTGACCTGTGACCTCTGAATAAACCTGCTTAATTTTAACTTGAGAACGACGCCTCCTGCCTTTGATTTCCACCCGCAACAAAATGGTAGCAGTGGATGGTTCTATAACGATTGAAAGAGCGGAATGGAGAGCAACAAGTCGGGGAAGAGGCCGTCTCTCGGATGGGGAAAGAACCGTCCTGAAGTGACTTGTATCGCCTTGGGAACCTGATCAAACAGCGCTGTACTATTAAAAGGTGAGCAGAGCCTATTTAATTGAAATCTGCATATTGTCGTGATAGAGAAAACCTAAATTTTTGATCAGAAGTCCTGAGGGTGAGTACAAGTTACATGTGATAAATTTAACAAAGTAATTAAAATGGTCTGAAAATGCTGTGTATTATGCAATGGTGACGGTTGTATTTTAATAAAGAAACGAAGACAAACACTGTAAATAAATATGCCTGATCTCCAGGTTTGTGTTTGAGTAGTAGTTTCAATTTTCACACAAATCAGGTCTCCCACTTCAAAAATAGAAACGAAGACAAAACACTGTAAATACATATGCCTGCTGTCCAGGTTTGTGTTTGAGTAGTAGTTCAAATTTTTCACTAATCAGGTCTCCCACTTCAAAAATAGAAACGAAGACAAAACACTGTAAATACATATGCCTGCTGTCCAGGTTTGTGTTTGAGTAGTAGTTCAAATTTTTCACTAATCAGGTCTCCCACTTCAAAAATAGAAACGAAGACAAAACACTGTAAATACATATGCCTGATCTCCAGGTTTGTGTTTGAGTAGTAGTTCAAATTTTACACACACACTGTAAATAACTATGCCTGATCTGCAGGTTTGTTGTGTGAGCAGTAGCTAACTCAAATTCGGTATCCCACTTAAAAAAGACAATATATATGACAATCAGTGTTGGAGCCCTGACACCACCCAGGGTTGGAGGTCACGTGCCACCCGTGGATGTTTTGAGATTGAAATGTCAAGTTATATGAAGATTTTAACTGCTCTTACTGCAGCTCTCTCCAATCAGGTCTCCAGGGCCCTGGCGACTGATCCAGAGGAAGCTGCAGAACTCTAGGTAAAAGTTGGTGACTGGGTAAGAGTCAAGGTTCACAAGAGAAAGTGGCCAGAACCCAGGTGGACTGGACCGTACGAAGTGAAGGAGGTTACTTCACACTCGGCCCAGGTCAAAGGTAAATCAGGCGCACCTTGGCACCACCTGACACATTGTACCCCAGCACCTTCACCTTCCCGCCCTTTGGCTGAAATAAGAACTGATTTGAATAATGCAACAGGAGCTTTACAAACCAGACACACCATTGTTTCAATTGCGCACAAATAACGGAAGGCTGTTACGAATAAGGATTTGAAAGAGGAAATTACTTATATAAAAAGTATTATACTACTTTAGATTATATAATATAGAGAGGATGTGAAGTAACTAGTATGAATGGAAGTGTGTGGCTGTTGGACTGAGTGACTGGTAGAAAACGTTGGGTCGCGGCCCTTTGTATCTCAAAAGAGGGAGTGCGGTCTCTGCCCGAAATTTAAAAAAAAACGTGGCAGACAGCACGCTTGGCTGTGAATGTTCGTGTGCTTGTGTGCAGGGAGATAACTCCAAGATGTGTGTGGGAGTAGGAGTGTTTGTGTGTGTGGAAACGAGAGAAAATATGTGTCAAGGTCAGCTGGCTGACTGAAGACACAGAAAAAACTGACGGAGCGACAAACTGACTGAAAAACGACTTTTTTCCTAAACTAGAGGTGGTATTTACGCTTGCCATCTGATATATGTTGTATGTATGGGTGGGAGGGGTAAATGTGTTTAGGACTTGCCAAAGAAAGATTAAGGATGTTGACTGAAGGTTTGAGAGATGAAGTAAGACAAGCAAGTTAAAGTTTAGGAGGAAGAAAGATCTTTAGGAGTGAGCTGAATCTGGCCAGTGATATCTTGCTCTGAGATGGATAATAGAATGTAAAGCTTGAGTGGTTAAGAAATTAGGGAAGAGAAGTGGGAATAGAAAGATTTAGTATGTGCACAGCAGAGGATGAAAAGGGGGAGATAAGAATGTTTGGGAGTCGGGAAAGCCATCTGTGGAAGGCCAGCAGCCTTACAGCTTACAACTGGCGTTAAGATCACAAAGAGGCTTGGTTGTTTGTTTCTATGTTGTTTGTTTGTTTGTTTTTTACTATTGCTTCATTCAGAAGTAAAGAATTCCAGAGGGAATTGTTAAAATTACACTTTTTGGCACAAATTTGTTCTTTCAGATATTTCCAATATATCTATAAGAGGAAAGGAGAAAGGTTTTGGCGTCTAAAGTTCTACATAAAATCCAATCATTTAAATATCTTATTTAGTTTCTACCTGACACAGGTAGTTGGTTGTTGAAATGCTGTTTCATTGACTTTTATTTTCTTAGAGCTGAATAATGTGCTTTCTATATGAGCTGTCTCAATCATATTAGGATGAGAAATTCTAACTTAACTTTAAACTAAATTTTGTGCTGCCTAGAATTAGATATTTCTTTGTTTTCACCTGTAGTTGCTTTAATTCCATATTCAAATCATCCATTAAGAATTCAATAGTCAAGACATGTCAAATCTATTTACAGTTGGAATTTAAACTAGAAGTTTGATTCAACCCCCATGTAACTCTGGAGAATCCTAAAATAAATATGTTTCACCATTGAAGAAGAATAAATTAAAATCCAGTTAAAGGTCAGAGGTCAAATACACTTTAACTCATAGCCGGTTTCATTTTAAATGAAATGCAGAAACCATAATACAAGGCCCTCTGGTTACACACTTATTTGAATGTCATATCTATAATTAGATTTAAATTTATTTTGGACCCTTTAACTTTCAAACTCTGGAAAGAAGGTTTTTATTTTGTTGTTTTGTTTCACCAGTTATCTTAACATCTAAGGCTCTTAATTTGAAAGGTGATGTTAAGCTCCAATTATTGTTTTTATTTCATCATGAAGGAAATTGTGGCAGAATAACTTTAAATTGTTTTGTTTGGTTTCAGCTGTCAACTCTGAAACGTTTGTCTCACACATTTGTCCTTTGTATGTGATTCCTGTTCTATCACAGGACAGTTTGACGTCAAAGCTTCTGAATTATCGTGTTATGGAGCAGTCAAATGAATTTTGGAAAATGGTTTGAACTCAAATACTCAAACGCTGTCATATCTGCTGCTCATTGAAATTCAACTTGTTTAACCTTTTATTTTTAATGTCCACTGATTTGGCCGACCACACCTCAAAGGTTTTATGAAATTGTTGAATACCAAAAGAGGGTATGTATGTTTTGATTCGATTATTTTGTTTGTTTCTTTTAATTATAAATTTATATAATCTACTTTAATCTCATTTACGCATCGCAGTAAATTAATAATTTTCTGTTTGTCTTCCTTTCAAACTCTGGGAACTGGGCTTCATGAATTCCACAACTCACTCCCATCCGGTGTTAACTCCACCTCCTCCACCACGACCGACAATACGCCCTGCGCCTGGCTTGGTACAGTGCAAGCTCAAACACATGGCCTGTTGGCAAGTATTAATTCCACGAAAGGATCTTTACAAGGCTAAGATCCAGATCATTGACTCTTAAAGACTGAAAAAGCCTCACTGACAATTCTTGATAATCTTGTTCTTGGAGCAGATCTGAAAAAAGCTGATATCTGAACAGCTCGCTCCTGCTCCTATGGTCACACAGAAACGAATGGCCCTGGCCCCTTCTACTGGCAGGGAGGGTTATGTGTGTACTGATAGGAAGTGATTGAAAGACATTTTTTCCAAACTGCCCCTGATGGCTGGGTGACCAGTGCCCTCTCCACCTCTATGCACCATGACATGACATAGCTGTAGACTCTGCACTGATGAAGGAAAACGTGCCTCATCCCCAGCTGTTCTGTGGATGCTGAACTGGGGATGGGTGCTATGGGTGCTGTGGATGCTGTGGTTGCTGTGGATGCTGAAGGGGAAACTGATGCTGTGAAGCTGAAGCTGAGGAAGATGGAGATGACGACGCGACGATGATGATGAGGAGGGGGACGGGTTTGCACTGGATGGGATAAAGGTTGAGGGGAACATGAACTCGCCAGTAAGTGGTCACACCCTAAAGGGGGATTAAAAGAGAGTCTGGAGGGATTTCAACTTTTTAACTATAGTCTGTGTCTGATTGAACTCTTAAGCAATAAAGATAGAAACAGTTTTAGCTAGATATTATACTTCATACAAATGATTTCAATAACTGTTGCTGCTTAGTGATAATAATGAATCTTTCACCTGTTCTCACTTCTCGTTCTGTATTAAAGCATAATTTCCTTGGCTACATTAGACATCAAACAGAGTTACAGGAGCTGCCTCTCCTGGGGCAAAGTCAGTCTGACATTGTTTGGGTTCAGTTTGTTCCGAATGTTTACAGTCAGGTTTGTTTTGAGATTTTTTTGTTTGCTGGCTGTGATTCTTTGAATCACAGCTATGTTTTGACGTTTTTGTTTTTGTGTTTTACTGAATATTAAGTTGGGTTTGTTTTTCTGCCTTGCCCTTTTCTGCCCTTTGCCTTCCCAGTGTTGTCCGCACCTATCAGGTGCGGAAAGGGGGATTTGTTGACAATACACCACTGTTCACACACATACACACACTTTAACGTGTAGTCAGATACACATAGCGTAAACACACAAACATAACACATAGTTCTTCTCCTGCTTCTCAACCTCAGAATGTTTCATACTCCTTAAAAAGGGAGTCTGGCATAGCGGACAGATAACAGGTTTTCAAACCTCTGGCTTCATGAATCACTTCATTATATTAGTTCTGAGACTCCCTCACACACACACAGCGGACAGATTAGACTAGAGGTTTTCATGCCTTTCTCACAGTTTTCTATGACCTCACTTCACTTCACACACACATAAAATAAGCGCACACGCGAGGCAATATGCTCATGAACTTTAGTAACCGCGACATGGCTTGCACGTCATCACGCAACGCCAGGAAGGAGGACCAAACGACGCCAGGAGGACGAGCCGACGGGATCCGACCAATCCCAATCCAAGAAGAACCTCTGTCAAGCCCAGTATCGTTATATAAGCTTTGTACGCACTCTGACTAAACGCCATTTTTCCTGTACAGGATCAGTGGACCATGCATGATCATTTGCTAGACACCGCAGTTTCCTGACCTGTGACCTCTGAATAAACCTGCGTAATTTTAACTTGAGAACGACGCCTGCTGCCTTTGAATTCCACCCGCAACACTGCCTGCGACATCACCCAGCATGAATGGTTTAGCGATGGGTCACTGATGGTCTGGGGTGTATTATCCTTGGGGGGCATAGACCTCCATGCCATAGCCATCAGAACCCTGACTGCTGTAAGGTACAGAGATAAAATCCTAAGAGCGATTGTCAGACTTTGCACTGGGTGTCCAGCTTCTTGTGGCCAGAGTGTGTAGACAGTTCCTTGATGACGAAGCCATTGATACCTGAATCCAATTGAGAATGTATGCAACATAATGTCTTGTGTATCCTTCTCCACCAAGTACCACCACAGACTGTCCAGGAGCTTGCTGATGCCCTGATCCAAGTCTTGTAGGAGATCCCAGAGGACACCATCCGCTTTCTCATCAGGATCATGCCAAGACAATGTTGGGATTGCATACAGGCATGTTGTGACCATACAGACTGCTGAGTTGGATGAGCCTATGATTTAATTTTGTTCACTTTCATGTCGGTGTGATTTTGAATCCACCCTCAAGGGGTCAATGTTTTTGCTTTCCATTGACCCTTCTAACCTTATTTTGTTCTCAATGAATTACACAATGTACATCAGTTAAGATTTTCAACATGAATATTTTGTTCATTGAGATCCTATGTGTGATTTAAATGTTCCTTTAATTTTTACAAGCAGTATTTTATTATGATGTTATAACTTCGCTTGACAGTTTTATATTTAGTGACAGCTTTTTTTTTAAAACATATATTTATTGGTTTTATACATTTCCATCAATTTACATACACACAAGAACCTTCCCCAACCTAAACATATTGCAGCATAAATGACAATAAATAATACAAGTCACAGAAATTGCTAAGATATGATTACAACATAAATTCAAGTACAAAAAATTACAAGGAAAATACTAATTTAGTTTAAACTAAATTAAAACAAAATTAAATATATATATATATAAAATAAAATACAGTCACTAACATGAAACAGAGCACAGCACACAATCCTCACACCAGATTAGTCACTTCACATTTCCAATGCCTCTTCAATGTCACCATTCTTAACAAAGTCTGACAGATTTGTTTTTTAATTGCATTTTCATTTCAAGATACAAATTATAACTTTACTGGTTAGTTTTAACATCCAAATTTTTTACCAGATTTTTTTGTACAACTGAAAAATGTGCAAACTGAATAAAAATAAATAAGACTGGAGGCCCCTCGAAAACTGAGCAACTGTAGTAAAGTAGAGGAAACTGGCTGATGTAGAACACATGTACATAGTGAACAAAACCCTAAGACACAAAAACAGTGAAGGGAAACTAAACCTTTGCATTATCAGCAACATCTTCTGTTATCAGTACTTCTTATGACCCCCCCCCCCCCCCCCACCCTCCATGAATGTGTTGTACTTCTAGCAACGTAGTTGGAAAGCGATAGTTTTCCCTGTGGACTTTGGCTGCAGGGGTTTCGTTGCAACATCCATCAGCAGGTTGCTCTAAGATCTGGGGATCCACGGACAACCCCTGCACAAGACCATAAAATAAACATCACACACTGCAGAACACTGCAGCCAATGGCTTTAGATCAGAAGGAAAGATCCCAACTGGGCCCAAGGATGTTAGGGACATGCACCTAGGTCTGATCAACCTGTGGTGGGCCTGCCTTTGAAGAGGGTATCTTGTGAGTAAAAGGCTGAAACACCCGATGACGTTAAAGTACACAACTGAAGATATGTCCCTAACATCCGCTGGTGGCAGCTAACACCTACTTACATCTACTGATAGTTGGTAACTTAAATTTTGCAGAGGACCTTCAAATGTACAAGGCATATTCACCATCATATCCTTTGTTCTAAAATGACTACACAATGTGTGACATTGAAATAGGACCAACACAGGTAAGCAAATTGTATTTATATATACTGCTATGCAACGATTATTTTGTAACTCATTTTATTATTATTTATATAATTTCATGAATTATTTGTTTGACTTTATTTGTATGTTTACATTTGTTTAAATATAATATGCTTTGAGTTGAAGAGAAAGTATTTTAATTATATACAATTGAATCAGCTAAATTTAGTAAGAAGTGTAATGCCATTTTTGGTTTTGTGACAAAAGCATCCGGTTTTTCATGACTATTGTCTCATATATGTCACAGAGATATTTCCTTACCTTTTTTATATCAATCAGTTCAAGAAATGTGGTGACAGCAGGTTAGTAAAGCAATATAATAGTTAAATGGGTGGAAACAAACCTTTAGTATCAAAAAGAAAAAAGTTTTTTACATTACATGTCATTTGTCTTATGCGTTTTTATCCAAAGAGACTTACAATTAGTGCATTCAACATCTATGAGCGGCCATTTTCAGGGTTCAGTATCTTGCCCAAGGACACTTCAGCATGCAGATGAGGAAGACTGGCATCAAACTGCCGACCTTCTGGTTGGAGAATGACCACTCTACATTTCAGCCACAGCCAAAATTTTGTTGACTTTGTCACATGTGCCAACTATGCACACAGCCATTTTTGAAATGTTGTGGGGACACAAATTCAAACAATGTCTCATAACCGCACCCAGGGGTTCAGTATATGTCACTTACAGACTTTGTTTCCCTTAACACCACCAATGGACAGATATTTAAACTCAAATTTTAGATTGTTATGAAATGTGGTGATTAGTTGTGATCCCCAGGGGATGAACACTATATAAATCAAACTCTTATTCCACACTGGCATACTTTACATGTTTAGTTCCAACATCATATCGGTTCCAAGAAAAATGAAATCCATTGTGTGTTTTTGCTCTGTTCTATTTCATACTTGGAGTTTAAGTTATTCTTTTTTGTTTTAATTTTTCATGAACATTGCAAAAAGGGTGTTGAAGATGAAACAAATGCATGTAATGTACTCAGGCATACTGCATTTTACCATCTTGTAGTAAAGGAACAAAAACAATATGACAACTGAGAAGCATTTTGTCATTTTCTAACATAGGACCTGTGTTCATATAGTTGTTTCTTTCACTCCACCACTCTCTTGTTATAATTTGCAGTTTTCAAATGAAAGAGAAAGATAAGTTTGAAGGAAAAAAATGGGCAAAGTTCTGGAGCATGCACCTGGGACTCCCAGAAGGTGTTAAAACACCAGGAGCCCTCTCCTGCCAAGCAGAGCAGGGATCATATTAGGCTAGCAGGTGCAACCTTCACATTAAAGAGAGACCAAGGCCTTCCTAATAAATGCCTTTATGACTGCATCTGTTTTCAAGTCATGTGGTGGTAACGAACAGTGAGAGGGAGGAATGCTTTATGGGGTAGCAAACACAGGGGGGATTTCTACTAACTCCATGTACAAGTGGTATAAACAGACTATAAAGACTATAGAAAAAAACACTACCTCTTAAAGTTGGATGAGGCCAAATATTCTGTGACTCGTTCAGTGCTCTAGGGCAGGATGAATGTAGAGTTGGAGCTTACAAAGCTTTGACCCGTGATGGATTGTTCTGCACATCCAGATGTGAAACTTCAGAGCTGACTAACTATAACCAAATAAGACTCTTCACTCTCTCCCACTATTCAGAGTAAATTTATAAGAAGGCATTGTTTTGATGAAATTACCACATACTTCTAACCTAAATAGTTACTTTCTTGGAGGAATTAGGCGTCCTCCTCTCGAAAATCCCAGAAAATGCCCCTCCACTTGTCCTTCTGGGGACTTCAACATCCAGACAGAGAAGTCATCTGACCTACTACTTGTACTGTCTTCCTTTGCTCTCTCAATTCAGTCCGTCCCCTCCTACTTAAAAAGCTGGTAACCACCTTGACCTTATTTTCACCAGAAACTGCCCTACATCTAACCTCACTGTAACCACAATTCACGTCTCTGACCAATTCTTTATCTCTTACGGTCTTACTCTCTCCCAATCTGACAACCCTATCACATCAACCACTGCATGAAAAGAAGCGTTTGTGTCAATCTGTGTCGCAGGAAAGTGTTGGCACATCCTTCGGTTAACGACTTTCACACGTATCTGCAGGCAGCAAAGGAAACGCTCAAGTTTCGTGCAGTTGTCAAGCCTGAGAGCTGTTGTGAGGTGACCCCCCTGCTCCAACGCCTAGAGGACGCTTTCACATGCAAATGACAATGCTCTGAGCTTCGCAAATGCAAATCAGTTTCCCTGAGAGCAGATAACACCTTTTTGTAAGAGGCACCAAACAAACTATCTGGCTAAGTAAACCAGGCTTAAAATAAATATTAAACCTGAAATTTTAAATTGTTCTTAAGTAAGTAAGTGTGCTATAATGAATTATATTGTATACCATGAACAAAGGTCAATGCAGTCAAAAGAAATTAAACAATGCACTTTATTTCAAATTTTGATTGTCATCCAAAACAATCCTAAATCTCAACAACTGTACAGAGTGGCATGATTACAGTCACTTTTTCAATTGTGCTGGTTAAATGCACAGAGGAAGTGTTAACCACACCTCTACCAGCAAAGAAATGATGCTGGGTATGATCATCTGTGTCCTGTAAGCTCCAAACTTCTACTGGCTTTCCATAAAAATATCTGTCCTCCCAAAATACTGGCATCAAATTCACATGTCAATGGCAAACTAAGCTGTTTTCCATGAATTATAAATGCTACCTTTTCACCACTACTTTCAAAATTGCTATGAAACATTCATTGATTTAATGATTTATTTTTTCAGTGTAATATTTAATCCCCCATGGACTGCACAGTGACAAAACACAGCAGCCGGCTGTTTGGCTACAAGAAACATCTCCACTCAGTTTGATTATTATTTTAAATATAAAGAAGACACAATATAGAGCTGAAATTCCTTCATAATTTGAACTTCAATTGTCTAATTGTTGTTATTAAACTTTCTCAGTATTCCATTAAAACAGTCAACACTTTTATCCAAAGCGACTTACAATAAGTGCATTCAACTATAAGGTTACGAACACAGAACAGCGTGAATCATGTGTGTAAATTTACTAAACACAAGAAAAATAAACTGGGCCTCAGTCACATACTCATCCCATATGAAGTAACCGCTGCTTTAATATATGGAAACTGTGAAAACCTCACGTCACCCGCTCGCGTCATCAGCTGACTGGCTCGTCCAATGAGATGTGTTGGAAGCAGAGCCCGGTGTGGACGAGTCGAGGCGGAGAGAAGACGGATGCACAGTCCCTGAGTTAAGGTGAGAGCTAAACTAGACGGAGCCGCCATGCTAACTACTAAGCTAACTGGTACATCTGAAAGCATATCCGCCACTTTGGGATAGCGAGAAAGTTGCTAAAATACGAATACAGCATCGAGTGCTGGAGCAGATCTAGTGCATGTGTAAATATGTATGAATTACTTAGATGTAACAGTTTGTTCTCGTTAAGTTTTTTCATCAACGTGACTTTTTTCTCTTATGTTTTCACAGCCTCAGCCCCCCCCCCACACATACACAAACAAAGAGGCGTTAGGCTGAGACGCTGAAAGTCCGGATTTAAAGTGCAGAAAATTAAGCCATTGAATGTAAGTAACTGTTTATGAATTGTTTTGGGTGTTTTTTTGTTGTGGATCTTCCAACGGTGATGCAGCGCGGCTACTTCCGTTTATTAATAATAAACTCATGTTACTCGTGTTGTTTTCCAGCTGCCTGTTCATGACGTAGTAAGACACACTATGAGCCAGTATGATCCGACCAGACCTTACATCAGCATTGAGGAGTTGTCGGAGAAGAAAGAGGGTAAGGTTATATCCATTAAATAATTTTCCAGTTACATGTAAAGGTGTATTTTGTCATTGAACTGTGCTAATTTTACTGAATGTGTTTACAGATGATTGAAGCGGGACAGATGACATGGATCCATCCTTCCACAGCCAGGAGCGCACCGACCTGTGTCCCACACTTCATATAAGACTGGAAGCTGAACTGGATCTCACAGCTACACACCACAGACGTCTACACACTGGAGAAGATTCAGACAGAGTCCCACAAAGAAGTCATGACCCAGAGGCTGCAGAGAAACATTTCAAGCCTCACCTGAGTTTTTGTACAATATTTTTGCTGTATGTAAATAAAGCTTTGACTCCACATATACCTTGTTCACATTTGTTCCCTGTACAATATGTTCACCTATAACATCAAGCATCACATGAATGTTTAGTTTTAATTAACTGCAGTGCTTTTGGTAAAGGCTTACTAATAAATAATAATAAATATTAATATATACATTTTTATTATTAATATTGTGTGGGAGGGGCCTACCCCACGTGCGGAATGCTGTGACCCCACGTGTGCACTGCAATGACCCATAGGGTGACCAATAGCAACACTTCTACCATCCAATCACGAGTGACATTTAGTTTCAAGGGTCTGTGGTTTCCTCCAATGGTGAGTAGAGAGAGGTTCTAGCCAGCGGCTGGACTCCGATTCATATGCTAATTAGATCACACGTCGCGATCGGTCCGCGCGGCGGAGCGAGCCCCCCTGCGGCTCTCTCCTTTGTTCTCCATATCGATCGCCGATTAACTCAGCCGATTAACTCAGCTTATTGCCACTGGCGAACGCCGAGGTAACATCATGGAAACAGTAGGTTACAGCAGGGGATTAGGCCTGTCCGAAGAGGTTTCCTGTGACAATAACACTGCTTTTCGTCTAGTGAACAGACTCTGTACCTGTATGTCCCGACATTTGCTCCCTCTCTCCCTCCTCTCTGGCCTCTTCTGTTTTATCAGCCCTCCCTCTATCTAGTCCATGACAGGTCCCCAAGTCCTCCCCAGCTCACCGTAGGTGTCTCGGTAAAAACCGACAGAGCCACTATGCGAGCATCAGAGAGGAAATGGCGAAAATCTAAACACCCTGAAGACCTAATAACTAGAGATGAGCCGGATACTAGGCTGAAACGAGTATCAGGTACGGATAAAGCACTTTTGCCGAGTACGATTATTATTATATGAGTAATCGGAGTCATTATCTGTGCTCGGACTGAATGAAAATCCTCACACAGCGTCACAGCGCTCCTCCCATTCACACACGGCTCTGCTCACTCACTCACAGAACAGCTCTCTGTCTCTCAGTCACTCAGGTTCACTGCGCATCGGGACTGTTCCATAGGCTCAGTCAAGGAAGCAGAAATGATTCGTTCATTTCCCGACTGGGTCTTCGGGTACGAGTCTTTGGAAACATTTTCACGAGACCTGCATTGGCTCAGTAGAGGAGCGCTGGAGATGCGAGGGACGTTCACTGTCTCCCGGAGAAATTAACACTCTGTGTTTTTAGTTTAGAAAGACGTGAATTATATTTGTTCACAAGTCATAATGACTGGTTTTGTTATTTTCACTTTACATTTACTTTACAGTAAAGTAAACCTCTATTAAATACAGTACAACATGACAGTTTGTATGGTTTGAAATTGTCATTTATTACCACACTGGCATTTAATTATCACGGCAAACAATTACACTGCACTAAACTTTAAGTGTTAATGTAAAGTGAAAATAACAAAACCAGTCTGTATGACTTGTGAACGAATATAATTCACGTCTTTATATACTAAAAACACAGAGTGTTCATTTCTCCGGGAGACAGTGAACGTCCCTCGCATCTCACTCACACACACACACACACACCTGGTGTGGAAATAAATTAAAAAAAAATAAAAATAAAAAAATCATAAAAAAATTTCAAAGTTAAAAAAGAAAGTTATGTTGAACCAGCCTACTTCCGGGTTAAATCACACCCACTTCCTGGTTAGGCCCCGCCCACTCCGAGTACGGATACGGATAATTCATATGGTTAACAGATACAGATAATGCTGTACTTGCTCATCCCTACTAATAACTTATCAAATATCTTCTCTCTTTGTTCCCTGCCTCTATTTCTGCAGCCAAAAGCTCTTTTTAACTAACTAAAATACAATTCTAATTTAACAACCACCAACACATCTTCTCAATCTTTTTCAACCTCCTTGACCCTAACTACAAATCTGTATCTCTTCTTCCTTTCCTCTCCAAAGCACTCAAGCATGCTGTCCTTAACCAACTATCTTCATATCTTCACCAGAATAACCTTCTTGATCCTCACCATCTGGTTTCAAGGCAGGCCAATCAACTGAGACTGCCCTCCTTGTTGTCTCGGAGCAACTTCACACTGCTAGAGCAGTATCTCTGTCCTCTGTCCTCATCCTTCTACACCTTTCTGCACCAGATCCTTATTTCCTCCCTTTCATGATCTTGTTGTTTCCGGCTCTGCTCTCTCCCTGCTCTCATCCTACCTCAACATCTGCACTTACCTTACTGTAACTTGGAGAGGATCTGTGTCCGAACCTTTTCCTCTCACAACTGGGGTCCCTCAAGGTTCCGTCCTGGGTCCCCTCCTCTTCTCTTTGTACACCAAGCCTATCGGCTCTGTCATTCACTCACATGGCTTTTCCTACCACAGCTACTTAAATGACACCCAACTGGATGGTAAGACGAGCTCCCAGGACAGCAGAAAGTCTACACATCTGAAGATGATGTCGAATAAACCACTGTCAACTATTGTGTTTATATAAAAAATGAATAAATAATAAATTATTTGCACTTACATGTAGCAGTTTGTAGATGGTCTTTTTTGAAGCAAATTGTACTTACATGATTATTGCTGTTCTGGGTTTGTACCCTCATGGTTGATGCACTTTTTGTGTGTTGCTTTGGATGAAAGTGTCAGCTAAATGAAATGTAATGTAAAAAATGATCACTTCCTTGCCTAAAAAATGTAAAACTGAATTAACGGTTAGATACAAAAGCATCATGGACACATAAGTAAATGTAATGACAGATGTGGTATACCTATTTATGCGGTTTGCTATTTGTTGGAATTGGATTTGGAGTGTGTTCTCCACAAAATCTATAATATTTTTTGGTTTTCACACTTGTATGTGTGTTGTCCTTGTGGGGCAGCTATTGTTTAAATCAGCTTTTTTCATATATTTTTATGTGACAGCCTTGTTGGGGATATAATTAAGTTACCAGAACCAAATACTGTTATAATTACAAAGACAAGCATTTTATTTTTGTTGTAAAACAACCTAATAAGTGACATCATGGATAATTCCTCACTTGCTGGATAACTAACTCCATGGTGAACACGTGGTTTGTCTACTCGAACCCTGTGTTTTTTGTCTATAGCATTGACATAGCAGTGAGGTGACTCAGTGTGTGAAACGTTTCTTTGTCTGAGGTCATGGTCTAACTTCACTGAAGGTCTCGGCTTGTGGTCCTGCTGCTGTTTGTATTCAAGAAGGGATTTTATGGTATCACACCTGTTTGTTTGCTCAAGCTATGACTCATTTGCCTCTGTGTTGTATTGTTATAGAATGTTGTTGGCCATCTTGTTCTAATTTGTTGTGTGTAATGATAAACCATGGAACAACAATGCAGTCATGTCGGAGCTTCTCACCATATGGACTTGGTGGTTTATTGCCTTAATCTATAAAAAATTTAAGAGAAAACTCTGATGCTCTCAATTAATGGTAAAAAAACCTAGAAAAAGTCAGGGTACAGTATTTGCAATGTAATCTAGCTCTTTAAAGATATCTATAATTTATTTCAACTTGATAAAATATATACAAAACTTTACCTATGCCAATAGCCCTTGTAGTGCTGATGGCATGGCCCAGTGCCTGCTGGGTGGATTGGACTGTGTTCATTGCCAGTTCTGATTTCCACTGTGATGTCTGTTAATGGACGTGTACAAAACTGTTTTATCAACATGTGGTGCTGAAGGTGAGTATACCGCACCATGTGTGAGAATGGTTTCAAATACTGAATTGAAGAAATTTCATATATGCATGTTGGGGGTGAAGTCCTGAGATCTGACCTCCAAACAAAGGGGAGCAAGAAAACTGCGGCCTGTTGGCCACCCCGAAACCAGTCCGACCGGTTTCTGCTTTGCATCCACACATTCTTCAGACAGCCTGGAGCCTCGCCCAGCAGGGGGGCATTTCCTGTGTCCTTCAGGGACCCCCACTGGGACTCTAAAACGCCCACTGAGGTTGAATCCCCGCCCACTAAGGTCGGGACCCTGACATTCTCATTGGCTGAGAGCCAACTGAGGCCCATTACCACTTCCTGAAGAGGCTGGACCTTTCAGGTAGAACAAAACCCCTTAACCCACAGAAATCTCTCTCTTTCCACTCTGCTCAAGTTGTGAACAGACCTTCCGAGGCCGACCACACGACTCAGTAACTAAGGAGGCGATTAGACGTTTGTTTAATATCATTTTATTTGAAGTCGTTTCATTTCTTCTTTTATCTCAGTCAAAGTTTTATTTTGATAGGAATTTTTTGCTGTTTTAACTTGAAAGACCGAAACAGGAAATGCACCCGCTGGACGGACTCTGACACTTCCATAGACTTTTTCTTTTTCAACGATCTACAAACGGCTTCCACAAAGCCGTTCCCTGCAGAAGCGCGACGTTCATCCCGCTGAGGAGTATGAGACAATCCACTCCGTTCCTGTAAAACAGCACAATCTCCGCTGTTACAGAAGAAAGACGAAGTTTCATTCCGTCAAGAAGCACGAGGAATTCGCTCCCTTTTCCGGTCCAGCGGCGAGCTCCGGAGCTCCGCTTGAGAGAGACCACGTGATTCACTGGCCCCCGGCACATTCGCGCCGAGGCGCAGGCACACCGCGAGGGTTGTACAGTAAGAGACTTGATTGTCTGGGCAGATACGTAGCGTATTGTTTAATATTTGAGTGTATTTGTTTGCGGGACCTCCGTGTCTCATTGTTTAGCCACGACGATCCGGCTACTTCCGGTTCATTTCCGGGTTATTTGTGTTAGTGTGTGAGCGCCGCGAGCAGCACCTCCGGCCACGCTGTTTACGTCCGTGTTAGTCTGCAGTGAGTTTACCGATCAAAACCTCAGCCCACAACGTCCGCTTGGGGCTAAGTGGTTAAATCACTGTTAACTTATCTCCGGCGTGTTTTAAGAGCTTCTTTGAACTCTCCTTGCATGTTTTCTCTCTTTCTTCGTTCCTCTCTCTCTCTTCTCCTGAACCGGTTTACACAAACGCTCCGATCTGTATATACAGTTCATGTCACATAGTTAAATCTATATTTAGAGGGCCTGAACGAATCTTGCCACCATTTTGAAGCCAAAGCTAAGCTAGAACAAAGAACCCTTTTGTTCTACCTCCTCCTTTGTGTCTCACACGTGGTCCGGCGGCCATAGGAGATTATTCATCTCTAGACCCGCCCTCCATTCTGGCTCCAAATTCATAAACGAATCCGCCATCTTGTTTTGTAGTCACCACCACTTTGAGAGTTTTTAGGCCTAATGACTCCTTGAGTCATTGTCTGCCTCCATCTTAGATGTGACGTCACCACGTGACTATGTCATCGCCACGCCCCCTTTTCTCTCTCTCTCTCTCACACACACACAGACACACTGATAGACACATATACAGATACACATAGATGGACCATAGGTTACATGTGTTTCTAAATTGTGATAATTGCTGCTGCTGTTGTGATCTTTGAAATATTGGAGTTTGTTAAGATGATGAATCATTAAATAACACTAACTTTATTTCACATACACACACAGACACACACACAGACACTTTGACACAGACACACACACACAGAGACAGACATACATAGGTAGACCGCAGGTATTTCCCCTTTTTAATAAATGCTTTTCTAATTAAAGCATCTGTAGTCTGTGATTATTTGTGCATATGTGTGTGAATACAGCTGGATTATGATAGCCTGTGCTCGAACTCGAAAACCCTTTATTGTTTAATGAATAATCATTAATATTAATGTAGCACTTGTAGTCTGGGCTAGTGTTAGAAAAAGTAATAGATATCTTCCTAGGTTCGTAGGAGAGGTAAGCTTATTTCACAGAACAAGTTGAACAATTGACCAGTCTATTGTCTACAAACAGTCACAGAACAATCACAATATAAACAGTATTAAACAGTATAAAATAGAAACAACAGTAAATATTATATAAATCTTGAAAATGATTCAGTCCTTTCGGTGTGCATATGTACAGTTCCCCGGATATCGTATGTACAGTCCTTGAATTGTGTGTGTGCGTGAAGGTGCAACGGTTCTGTTCTGGTCCGGGTCTTTATGTCTCTTTACTCAGTTCTACCTGTCTACCTGATGGCAGGACTGGAGTATGATGTCTTCGATACACGAAGCAGGTTCGATCTGGATTAAACGGTTGGCCACACCGCATCCACGATCAGGGACAAGCTCGCCATCTCATCATTCGGGTTCAGGTTCTTCTGATGTAAATAAAAAACCAATCTACACACAGTGCTGAATAATCAGTTTCTGTTTTCTTATTCTATTTCTAACATGAGGTCTCATTCACTTCTTTTCTATGTGTAACCATTATCTGGGTGCACTCAGATTACATTGAGATGATAAAATAACATCACAGTAACCATTAATATAACTTCACTTTCAATGTTCTTCACTAAATAATATACAAATCAAAACAATAAAGTATTGCACATCGCTAAACAAAAGGCTTATCTGTTTTACAAATTCTTTTTCATTAATATGTTATATGATAACATCATTACAATACCAGGTCACTATACTTAAAACTAAACATGACAATAATTCACAGTATAACTTGAACTTCATTCAGATATGCTATGGCTGTTCAAATGCTATGCACTTGCATATTAAACCATATGTTTTTGCTATTTAACATAAGCTGCGTGGCTGAACCTTAAACACTAGTGCGACACATCCTATATAGCATTCTAAATCATAACTCTGACTAGCCGTGCCAGTCATTCAAGGATTAACATTCACTCTTTACATATATAAGATTAAACATGGTGTTAACTATTTTAACAGGCTGCCTAAAGTTCGTTTGAACACTAATAATCAATATATCATTACTCCGATTGGTTTTAGGGATGTAATCTTTCAAATAGCATCTTAGCATCAGTATAAGTTCTTTCCCAGGTTCACTAGCATGATGCTAATAGTCCGCTAGCATGATGCTTACAATGGCTAAGTGTGCTCACTCACCGGAGTTTTCAGTAGTAGATAACTATGTATTCACTTCGGTTGACACTCTCAAGTTGGACGTCTAGTTGGGAAATAACCTTATTAGTATGATTACATTTAGACTATGGTAATATTTTCGAGTGTTTTAATGTTATTTCCTACCGAAATCCGGGAGCTTTTCTCTCTAGGTATCATTAGGAGAATCTCAGGAGAAAAAGGGCTTCTTCTTCGTGGGGAGTTCCCTTGAACGCAACGCATAATGCGCCCCCTTCTGGTGGGGGGGTTTTACTACTCCTTATATTGGTAGCCTGAATTTCATGAGGGATACATTAACTATTGAGATTATTAATTCAACAAATATCATATGAGACTGATATTTTTATAGATTGATTGTTGGTCCCTGTAACCAGGGTGGTGCCCCTCTACGATAAGTTATGGCCTTATCATTTTTAATTATTTTTAATAAATAATCTTTTATTATTTTAATAATCATATTTCATGATTATTAATAATTAGCCAACGTCAAGTCTACTCCTATTGCACAACATGCAGTTTACAGACATATAAATACTATATGGCTCAAAATGATTTGATTTTCAGTGCACATTTTCAAGCATATTTCATAAGAACAAAATCACCATGGAATGTTATGAACACAACAAACCAATCACTAGGTGTTAAGCTTTTAATGTAAAGCCAAAATCACTTTAAATGTACGTTGCACAAAATCGTAAGAGTTCAGAACAAATCAGTCACAGTATTCTCAACCTGAGGCTCCAGAAGAAACAAGAAACCTGCAGCCACACAAATATGCTGCATTGGTTGCATGTTTCTATGTCCTGCGTCAAAGTAAAAATCAAAGTTAGCCGTTAAAATGGATTGTTCCATCATCTTTTGTTACTTTGTATCATTGCTAAACAATTTAAAATACCTGGCAGTCCTAATCTTATCCAAAGTGCTTTCTGTGACACGATCAAGGAAGAAGCGGCACTATAATTACTGCTGTGCAAACACTGGAGCCCTTTCAATCATTTGGTCTGAGGATCTGTGAAGATGTGGTCCCCTTAGCTGTCATGGTAACTTTCATAATCCCAGCATCTCTGCAACAAGAAATTGTGGCTAATCAATTTCAACGCTTTCTATTTAAGCATTAGCACTGTCCTTTTCTATCAGACACCTAGTTAATTTCCTGTGATCCACGGAGTCACTCCCTCAGGGTTATATGGGAGATGTATCAACTGCCGCTCCCAGCCATCCACCAGACATCATCGGACTTTCCCACTTGCCCCAGTCACATGCATTTAGCAGGACAAATAGCAGTTGTGTACAGCACCAGTCAATAGGTTCATTCCAGTTGGTAATTGGTTAGTCCCTTTTGGTTGAAAATTATATTTGATCAAGGACAAGCTGATATTAATAAAGCAAAAATGCTGAGTGTGGGAACTGGAGACCATCTTGCAATAGGTTCACACCTGCCGTAACACCCCCCTCAATGTACGTTGATGTAAGGGTTGAAACTCAGCCTCATTTTGATCTCAGCTACGCACATATCCACAATCAGACAGACAAAACTCTTGCCAAAGTACAGGGCCACATATTCACAACATTAGAAATACATGGATACACGCACACAAATTCACAAAGTGAAATTAAGACCCCTCGTCACAGCTGGTAAAATGGTAACATGCTGATTCCTCCACGAAAGCTATGGAATGTTCATTCAGATTAGTGTGATTTGTCCAAAGGAATCTTTTATATTTCATATTATTACACAAATCAGAGTGGATATGTTTAAACTGTGCCATTCACCCGTTAACAGTAACATTCAAACAGTGCAGTGCAGAACTTTCTTTGTCACACATCATATTACTAGGGGCAATTTGGGGTTCAGCGTCTTGTCCAGGGACTCTTTGGCATGCAGAACGGAAGATGGGACACAGGAATCAAACCTACGACCTTCTGGTTAGTAGACCACTCTACTTCCTGAGCCAGATCCAGCCATAAAAATATAAACTATGATGACACAGCAGCTGTTGTGCATCGTGCTCAGTTTTTCAAAAGAGGATAAAACTGTTATGGGAAACAACTTCAAAGCCACAAGTGTTGGAGTGGGTGTTCCAATGGCTGCAGTAAAGACACGATTGAGAGCTAGCTTTAGTACTGTCAAGGTCCACCTACTAAATTCATTCTAATTTTGTATCCTACAAATTATATGTATATTATATAATGTATCTGCATTTGATCATTTTGAACCTCCTGATGGTGTTAAACAAATAATGTTACAAACGGACAAATATGTCTGTTTTTTATAAGGGAGGCATCGCACAAGACTCATTACAGTACCCACATTGTTAGTGGTAACAAAACATCATCACCATGGAGACAATCAATACAGAGGATGCAAGAGAAAACATATCTTTCCCTGGGTGATAACATTTGTTAACACATCCACATATATTAACACTGTTTATACTGTCCTTTGTTATCATGTTGTTAAAAGAAACAAAAAAAAACATGATTTTAGCTGAAAGTTTTTTTTATGTAGCAAGATTCAAGATTTACTAATTGGAAGTAATCGTATCTGTTATTTTTGCTGCTCTTTCACTCAAGAGATAGTAAATATTGCATGTTGCAATATTTCCCCAGCAACCGCTCTTGGTCGAATACATACATAAATATATTGGGGGGAAAAAAGGAAAAATAGAGGGAGGGAACATAAGGAGGGAGACTTGGCACTCTGACCCAGTGCTGTCATGTATTCTCACTGACATCATCATTGTAAAATTAGGAACCTGGTTTCATCTTTCCTGCAGATGTGGAAGCTTGAAATTGCATTCCATGGGCCTGTGCCACATTTCATCAGTGAATTTTCCCCTCGCTGGTGTCCAAAAAGAAGGCTTGGCTACGCATAGTCCCTGAAACCCCCACTCGCTTCACCCTCACCATCCTCTCACTGTATGCTGTGCAGATTCAAATGTTACTTTCACATTTGTTGGTGGTGGGGCCGCTTTGTTGGCTGATATAATGGTATATGTTCAACCTCAGTAGAGACTTGCCGTGTCCTTATAAACAGGTTTGTTTTTTCGACTTGTATTGTCATGGCTAACACTTCTCAAAACATTAAAGGACATAACTGCCAATAACATTTTACTTTCCTTTTCAACAATAGCTAATCCAGCATTAAATCTCTACAAAGCGCTGCAATTCATGTTACCTTGGTGGTATCAGGTTAAGCAACAGCCTCCCCTCATCATAAAACAGCATATTAAGATCGTTAAACAAAGGTGAGGGGCCTAGTCAGAATTTGCTGTGTGCATGTGCATCTGTGTGAGAGAGTGGTGTTACACGGGGGTTTCTAGGTGTGTGTCCTCATAAGTAAAATATCGAGAAATATGCAACAAATCGCAACAATCGTTTTGTGTGCCAATACCTTCAAAAATTACGAATATGACCATTCTAAGGAATTTTCTTAAAGAGAATTCTTGAACTTTGGAACATTAGTTTAGTTTCTAATCTCAAGGTCCATATAGGCAAGGTTTTTTTAAACTGCTAGTCACAGTCTCCATCAGAATTAGAATTGTCATTATCTTACCTGAGGATGAACATTTTTAACCACTTAAAATCACCAGCAAAGGTCATGGTCTGGTGTCCTCTTTGGCCTTTCCAGTGGAGGATGCCACGATGATCCTCCAGACAACTGCACAAACTGTAGGACTGCGCCTGAGCTCTCGTGATGCATTTGCTGACTGCTTTTCAACTTATGCAAAAGTGCAACTTTAATAATACATAAAATTGGATGCACAGTTTACCTTTAATTTTAAAAAATGAATAATTTAAGGTAACTGAAATCAATTTAACCTGTCTGAAAGTACCAGTATATTGCGTATCATGCTGTCTCTGCTGTCCATCTAAGATACATGATGTTAACACTATTTTTTTATACAAAGGCTCATTCCTTTTGCTTGTGGCTCAAGGTTATGAGCAGGTTGTCCACTCATGGCTCTTGGTTCAATCCCCGGCTCATCCAGTTTGCATGCCAAAGGGTCCTTGGCCAAGATATTGAAGTGTGCTGGCGTGAGTGATGGAGGAAACATGGCATGTAGTAGCACTACTAAATACAATACAGTACATTTACCAGTTAAACATAGCATGAAAATTGAAAACTCACCATGACTCACCATGACAGTGATCGTCCCCTAAGTAGTTTTAGAAAACTCATGAAAAAAAATCAGGTCTCTTTTTCACATCATCACAAACTGACAACCTGTTTTATAGTTTTGGTGAACGACCTTGTTTGACCACAGAAATAAAATCACTTGTTCATTGGTTCCATACACAGTGAGCCGGTTTTTCTTTTGTCTCCTGAGCACCTCTGTCTCTGAGAACTGTTTGTGTAACATTCACACCAGTCTGCCTAACATACTTGGCACTTTTCTTCTGTTGCATTTTGCACTCTTTTCTCAGTTGTCTCACTATCCTCCTCTCCTCCTGTGTTTGGCGGGGGCTATAGCTGGTGCGCTCCAGTTTTTAGTATTTCCAGCACTGGGCTGTCTACTCCCCAGGCAGAGCCCACACCTGTGGCTGATAGGATCCTTCTGGAGTACAAAGGCTCTGATTTACAGCCCTGAAGGCTGCGGGCCCTGCTACAGCTGCAGAACGGCAGGAAAGGGAAGTTGTTCATCACGCAGCATGAATTTCACCAGCAATAGCCGCCATGCTCCTACTGCAGGCCAGACCCTTGAACCTCACCTAAATGACAAGTGGCAAAATAGTGCTTTTCTTGTCTTATACACAGGGCCTGAAGAATCCTTTTAATGAGCCTAAAATGGCTTATTTTTGAATATAAGTTGAGAATGTTTGTTGTTTAGCAAGTCAATTTCTGCATTCCATTTATTAGCGCAATATAATCTGTTCCGCACTTATGGGAATGCTTGTATGAGGTGGTGATGGGGAGGAAGGTGGGACTAGAGGGTGAGCCAGTGCAAGTTTAGGGTTAGAAAGCAGCAGGTTGATGACTGCTTATAGACCTGTACCAAGGTAGGTGACTTGATCGTCCCCGTGCCCGACATGAGGAATAGCATGTAGGAGCACATGTTAGTTTTAAATAAGGTAAGATATATCTTAAAAAATATATCTAGAAAAAAAGTGGAATTATTACAGAAATATTGCTATTCATACACAATGTAGACTTGTGTTCATGTTCAATTTAAACATTCTTTGTGATCTACTGAGTACAAAATGTTCTCCCCTGAGATATAGTATTCAGTGTTTGACTGTAGGTGCTGTGCGGTGCAGTTTAATGGCTGATGGCACAAAGGAGACCCACAAGCAGTTTGAGACACATGCCTGGATGAGTCTGTGACTGAATTAGCTCCTGAGCAGCCTCAGTTCAGCAGAGTTGAAGGCCAGTTCCATCTCCACCACAGAGCGGGCCTTCCTCTCCAGCTTGTTCAGTTTGTTTGTGCCACTGCCCCCTATGCCACCTCCCAGCACACCACAGCAAAGAAAATGACACTGGCCACTACTGACTGGTAAAATACAGCCTACTGCACAGACCTGAGCCTCTTCATAAAGAACTTCCTGCTCTGAGTGCCTCAGTGTTGTCTGACCAGTTCAGTTTGTTATTGATGCACCCCCAGAAACTACCTATGTCAGCCACCTATATGATACAACAAATGTTGTAAAGTTTTGATCTAAATCCTGCTAAATGTCCCAACAGAATTCAGTCCTTCAGCCAGTTTGATCAACACACTTCCTGAAAATGATGAATTAGTTTCACTGGTTAGTGTTTGGATAGACACGCAATCTATATAGAGTGGAAACACTATTTGTCTCCCCCTTTCACAGAGAAGAATCTGTTGACATGTTGAGCTCTTATGCACATGTGAGTTTGTAGCATCAGTATGGGACATGCACAGTGGAACTAATCCATTTGGTTAAGCTCTTTCAAATGATTTCCATGCAGTGTGTTGTCAAGAAAAAAAAAGCCACATCCCTCATACACTCTGGGAAGTGTGCTACATTCAGAGACCACAATAAATGTCACATGTGAACTTAGATTAGTATTAAAGTTTAACATTTTCAACTTAATTCTACTTTTCACATCAGCACACACAACACAATATTCACAACAAATGCTTTTTTGTGCTAATCTGTGATCCATTGGGTCCTTTCTCAAAGCACAGTACAAATGAGTATGAATTAATTCATACTACACCACATGTACAAAAGCATTGTTCAAGCATATAGTAAGAATGGGAGAACATTTCAGATAGAAGCATAGAAAAATATGTTATGCTAAAATGGTTTTATTAATTGTCAGCTGTCAGAATAATGAAATGTAGATTCACGGTCTAACCGTTTTTAAATGTTTTGACTTCATAATGCTGATTTTGTGCCATCCCACAGATTATGAAAATGTGTATTTGCAGTAGCTACTTCTAAATTTGGTTCTCCGATGTGGCTACCAAAGCCGAAACGCCAAAACGTCAAAGCAGGTCACTTTGTTTAGTGGCTACCTACATCTGAAAACATGTGAACCAGTGAGCTGCTAAGATTTGGAGTACCAAATGATATCAATTAGCAGATTTTATTGAATTAGAGCGCCACTTATCTCAGAATCCAAGGCTCCGCCCACAAATTCAGATCTATCTTTGCCAACTATCACCTTTTTTCCTCAAGAAATTGAAGAGAATAAAATGTTCTGATGCTCTTTGCTGCACAGAGGACCATGCTTCTTTACATCGAACCTCACAAGACACAAGAGTTACAGTCTGGAAAGATCTGATGGTGTGTGGCCATGTGGGAGTCCCTTTGTCTGCTCTTCAGCCAAGTGACGAGGTGTCTTCATCAGCGGCAGGAGTGCCTCATCATCTGGTTGAAGAGCAGACAAAGACACTGCTAAATCCCCACTTTCAGGACCTGAGGCCTGCCTCCAAAGGAAACTCACCCTCAAAACCATAACCCTGTTGTGCTACCTCATCCTTTTGACATTTTATTCAAAGGATATCACAGAAACTATTCCAAACTGTTGAAGAGAGGTGTAATATGTTTCGTTTGAAGAAGAAGTTGAACATTTTTAATTCAAGTATATAGTGATGTACAAAGAAACATTTCTCTGTGGGTCGAGCCAGTCTATTCTACAATACATATTTCTAAAAGCTACAAAAAATTAAATGATCACTTTTAACAGATTGATTACTATATTTCAATCTTCACATTCAAAACTAAACTTAGAAAAGTGAAATTCAATTTAATTTAGTTTGTATAGCACTAGATAACAACATACATTATATCAAGGCACTTGACATACTGGAGTAAGGTCAAGACTTAAAAAAGCAAACGTATAAAAAAACGAATACAACCCCAACAAGACCTTAACGAGTTCACAAGGTGTTTGCATCACCATTCTAAAATGTCTTCTTTCCCCTCTCTCCTCCAGGGCATCGTGACATACAAATTCCAAGTTTCGTACCTAAATTGCCGGATAACGTGATGCATGGGTAAACGCCATCCACTAATGAAGGCACTGAGATATGGATAAAAGCTTGCAAGGAAGTCTACCTAGTGAGTAACATGTTTTTATAAAAAAACTCTTTCAGTTGTCTTGCGCTGACATTAATGGAGCATACTCATGCTCACAAGCAAATAATCCTTTTAGACTTGAATGACCTCATGGCAAGCTAATAATGAAACGTCTGCATTGCGGGGTTTTATGAACACTGCCGTCTCCAAGGGCCATTTGAAGAGTTTACAGTCTTGTTTTAATCAAACCACATAGTTTCAAAAACATTACAGCTGCACGTATGTATTCATTCTCTTTAAATATGGCTACTGTGTTGACGAAGAGTGACAGTCTTTTACTTAAAGAAACATTATCCTTTTCTCAATAAGGCAATTTCAGAAAAGGAGAGGAAAAAAAGTACGTTAAATGTTAACAGAAAACTTCTTAAAATCCTAACACTGTGAGTCAAAACAATGAAGAGCCCTCCTGTGGAATCTTAAAAGACCTAATGGTAATGCAATAGACTGAATCAGTGACATGAGGCAAAATGAGGCCATGTTGTTACCTCAGGCCTTGAACCTTAGCACAGCGATCCCAGACACAGCTGTCTTGGACGCAGCTCTCTTGTTTGTGTACCCGTTCACACATGCACGCTTTGGAGTTTTATTTGCAGATCCCTGAGTATCACAGCTATGTTCCCTGAGCCAGACCACCTGCAACAATTAAAAATGCCTCTGTAGCTTGCTGGCTCAGTGGGGTTCTGATCAACACTGCATTATATTATAAAGAGACGTTTTTTTGCGAATGGCTGTAAAATGTGATCTGGTTTCTACTCCCTGGCCTGCTCAGCCCATCATACCCCCCCACCCCACCCCAGTGGTTCCACTCCGATCAAATGGTGTAAACCAGGAAAGAAATTGCAGCGGACTTTTGTCATATAAGTAACATGATGTTTCCACCGACTATTTGGAATTAGGTTGGGATTTAGAAGGAAAAGGCTGCCTCTCAGTTCAGCTACCAAAATAACTTACAACTGAGGGACATGTCTAAGGACGTTCTCCCACCTGACCATGGTCTGAAACAAGGTTCATTTCTTTGTTACACTGTTTAGATTTGATCTGGTTAGTTTAGGTTTCATTATGTTATTTAGGGAGCGCAATAAAGATTTATGTAAGACATGTTGTCATCTACGTTTGCTGCATCTATCTGGATATTGATTGGTTTGTAGATGGGCAAGTTGTCATCTTCAATATTCTATTTATTAACCTTTTGAAAATAAAGTGCGAAGAAAAAAAGTATCCTCACCATTTGAATAGAGAAAAGGATGTTTACTTTGTTAATTTCATTGCCAATTTAATATTATTACGGTAATTCTACCAACGAAATGAAAGCTCTCATCGTTCAAACATAATGTTGTGGGGGGAAGACTACAAACAATCCTGCAAGACACTTCTTTTCCTATTGTTTAATGCTGTCTTAACAGTCTTTTCACACTTATACCACCACTTTTAGTTGGACTGCATTTGGATTTTGGTCCACGTCCCCTTTCATACTGGTTATTTTTGGTTCGGACTAACCTGAAAAGCCAGAAGATACAGACCAAGCAAAGTAGGTTTTAAGCTAAAGCTCTAGTTCTGTACAAAGTGCTACATCTGTTAAATAAGACAAAGAGAAGTAGATCAGGTACAGAAGTGTACCAGTAGTGCTGATTAGTCATGTGAAGGTGTTGGAGGAGCTAGTAGACAAGGCGCTCTCAGAAGGGGCAGTGATTACTTCACAGCAAGATGCTTAGAATCCTGGCTCGTCTGGGGTCTTTTTGTGTGGACTTTACATGTTCTACCCATCTGCATGGGTTTTCTGCAGGGACTTCAACTTCCTCCCTAATATATGCAGGGTAAGGTTAATTGGAGACTCCATAGTGTTGTGAGTGGTTGTTTCTCTGTATGTTTGCCCTGTGATACTCAATGTCTGCTGGGATTGGCTTCAACTCCCCCTGCGTCCCTCAAAGGATAAGCGGTATAGATAATGGACAGATGGATTATTGGTGCTCTCAGAAGAGTTAGGCCTCACAAGGTTGTTGAAGATAGAGAGGGACGCCCCTGCTCTGATGGAATTTGGTAAATTTTTACTGGGGGAGAACAACAAATCAGAAAAGTCTGGACTGTGATTGCCTTTTTGTGCAGGAATGGGATGTCCAGATGACATTACTTGGAGGAATAGTGCTGCTGAGAAAGAGCATGAACCCGTATGATTGAGTTCAGGCATTTTGGTGCAGAACCAGAAGTCTCTCAGCAGACAAGTATCATTGGGTGGGCGTCCATGGAGGTCAATGAGCAGTGTCGTGACATGTGTCGTTTTAGGCTGATTGAAGACCAGACGTGCTGCCACATTCTGGACCATCTGTAAGGGTTCCACGCCATTGCATCATCATCTAGGCGAGTGATAACAGCCTGTATCATGGGGTGACATGCTAGATCAGGTAAGCACTGGTTTTCCTTATGTTGTATACAGTGTTGGGGAGTAACGGAATACATGTAACGGCGTTACGTATTTAGAATACAAATTATGAGTAACTGTATTCCGTTACAGTTACAAATTAAATAGATGGTATTCAGAATACAGTTACATTGTTGAAATCAGTGGATTACATGACGGTACTTCTCGAGTTTATTCACTCTCTCGTAAATCCACCGGCGGCAAAGCCCCCAGGAAGCAGCTGGAGACCAGGGCTGCCGTAAGAGCGCCCGGGCCCCCGGCGGCGTGAAGGAGCCTCACCGCTACCCGCTCGGGACCGTTACAGGCCCGGGACCGAGGCTCTGAGAGAGTTCCGTCGCTACCAGAAATCTACGGAGCTGCTGATCCGCAAGCTGCCCTTCCAGCACCTGGTGAGAGAAGACCGACCTGCGCTTCCAGAGCTCCGCTGTCATGGCTCTGCAGGAGACCAGCGAGGCACGCCGGGTTCACACCGGACGCTGAAGCGCCGGGCAGCGCTAATAATATCACCCGTTGACCAAGTAGTATAAAAGCATTTAGTCACTTGTTGCTCCAACATTAACTGCAACCGCGTCCCAATTTAATTTCATCCATCTTCAAGAACTTCTCCGCTGTTCTCTCCGTTCAATGTCGGGTGTCGAGGGTAAATTACGTATTCTCCGCCCCCCCTCTCTTTTTATCTTTATGACTGCTTGTGTGTCTGTAGTGGATGGGCAGAGGGGGGCATTTAATAATGTGATCGGTAAAATTGGTAAAATTAAAACTCCAGGACAACAGAAGGGGAATACAAACTATGGGATGCATACTTTATCATTTATATCATATAAAATGTCATCAATATCGTTTAAAATCATTTTTCAGTGTGTTTCATGGAGCGATACGCTCGCGTCAAGCGCAAAAAAAAATAAACTCGACGCCGAAACGATCGTAGCACGGCGCGAGGCAGCCTTGGCGCAGGGGGGGGGGGGGGGGGGTCCTTCAGCCTCCGGTGGGGCCGGCACAGAGGTGGGAGTGGATGGGAGCCGGACATCCAGCTGGAGAGAGAGTTTAAACTGCTGCTTCTCCACTGACTATAACAACGCCGCAATCATACACTTAAAAAATGCAATACAAACCGGAAGTATTCCAAGTATTCAGAATACGTTACTCAGATTAGTTAATGTAATGGAATACGTTACAGATTACATTTTTGGGCATGTATTCTGTATTCTGTAACGGAATACGTTTTGAAAGTATCCTTCCCAACACTGGTTGTATAGCAGAAAGCAGCAAGAATGGGAGACAGATGCAACGTGGTTCGAGAAGGATAGCTGATCAGCAAAGATCACCGAAAATCAATGAGTGGAGAGTTTCAATCAGCTTACTACACTCACAATTATGAGACCTGGAGTGAAAAAGCTTGTGGGCAGAAAGAAAATTAAGCTGAAGTGGCTGGTGAGAGAGCTACACAAGGAAAGTAGATGCATGGAGCAAGGAGACTACTGCATGTAGAGTCAACAGTTGACTGAGATACAAAGAGTCACCTACCTATGTCAACTACCTATACCATACCTATGTCATATTGTCTGCGAGTTCTACACGTGCGTCTTCTTTTCCCCTCTCTCTTTTTTCCTTTTTTAGTCAAAACAACCAACAACATGTTTTTGAAGGTCTCAGATTCCTCTAGCTGTGTACTCGTGGACCATAGCTGTCATAGAACCTGGAGGTTTCATGATGCTGCGCCATCAACAGGTAAAACAGTTCAACTGTTGATGGTGTAGCATCATGAAACAAGACATTGTGTTCCTCTTTTGTAAATAGCTTCCACTGTTTTAGTGACTTTTTCTACATGGGTGGATCACTGCATACAGCTGTTCCAACAACACTTGATGACTTATTATTCTGTTAAATTAATAAATAAATACTCCTGAAATAGATTCACAAACTACATGAATTCCTCCATTACCTTGTGATACTGTGTAATTTATTTTCGAGAGTGGATTGACAGCTCTGGCTTGTTTCCACAAAAAAAAGTCTTCCATCCCGTCTGTCATCTGAGCCTATCCCCATCTGCCTCAACTTAGGACAATATGTCTAATTGTGCTAAATTGAGCTGCTGTCAGTGATTAAAGTTATTCAGAGGAGGAACAAATCTCTATGCCCATGTCAATTATTAGCTCATTGATTACAGTAATGCGGGAAATTACCCGTTGGAATCAAATGTTAGCTTAGACACCTGGCTCACACGGTAAAGAGCACAGGAGCTGGAGCCCAGAGGAGGAGACTGCACTCATCTGGTAAATGAAATGTGACATAGGGTGCAGTGCTAAGTCACTCAGTTGAACACAGTGAAATCGGATACTGCCGTGAGACAACCAGTACTCATCGTTTTAAGGAAACTGACACTCAGTTCAGTCTGTAGATGTAGAACTGCTGAGAGGTACCCACCAGTGTGTCTAAATGAAGAAGATATTTGTTTTCAGTCAGGGTCAGGGCTGCAAGACTGAATTGATGAATTAAGTTTACGTTAGGTTACCTAACCCTATTCTTAAGAAAAACCCCTCTTTAGTTAAATACTCAAACAAACAATTTCATGAGTTGGGTCAGTGCTGTGTATAATGCATTTTACAATATGACGCAAAATAACATGTTGAGCATGGGATCAGGTATTTTCCCGAAGTTAAGGTTAGTTTTGTAAGTTTCTTATAGTTTTGCTACAAAAAGATTTTGGGGTTGCTCAGTAAGCAAAGACGTAATGATCCCGACATAAAATCAACATGATTAAAGGCATCTGTCACATCATGGTCATAGAAGCCTCAGCCTAAATGTTGCAGGCAAAGTTAATCGTGATCCAATAACCACTGATGCAGACTGTGCAATCTGTATAGAACTAATCCAACCACACTTCGCTAGTGTGTCGCAATGTGATGTTAGCACTTGTAATAGATAAATTACCATAAATTACTTACAATAAAAGTTGTTATCAGTGTTGTACAGCTCATGTTCATAAATTGTATTGGTAACTACATTTTATGTATAACATGTGCAATGTACCTTTGTAATTTGGATCATTGTTTTCCCTCATACTGAATTTTTAAATAAAGTGATTAGAAGTCAGAAAAATAAAATAGTGATCAAAATTGTTTGATTGTTTATTCTCAATGTTCAAGTACATCTACAGTATGTGGTTTATTAATGTTAAAATAGAAACATACTTTACTTAGTTCTGGCGACAATGTTTTTTCTATATGATGCAATGTTGTGCATGTTGCTGCTGTTAAAGTTCATACCAGATTTGCTCCATTTACATCAACAAATTGAAAAAAATGTCAAGATGCATAAAATAATGTATTAAATTGATGCATTAAATAATGTAGTCAATATGAAAGGGACAAAATAGCAATCTGAGAGTATTTGAATGTAAAAACGACCCAGTCAAGGAGCTTTGTTCAACTAAAAGACCGTTCTGAAACAGCACATTGAAAGTAATAATGTTAATGTTTTAAATTCTGCAGAAAATCTATAAATTAATGTAGGAAATATATTTAAAAGGATTTCTTAAAGGTATAAACAAATAAATAAATACATCACTGAATAATATTGAAACAAATAAATAAACAAATGAACACAGAAATTCCAATTTGGATTTATTTTTCATAAATGCATTTGATTCATTATTCATGCAATTATTTAAACATGTTAATGGGATTGTTTTGTCCTTCATATGTAAAGGAAATTAGGGTTGATATTAAAGTGATATCAGTAAAATTATTGTCAAGTGATATGTCAAAAATTTAAATCCTGTTTGAGGTAAATGAAGCAATGTAAAATACCATAATGAAAAAACTTTTCAAATTTGTTAGGCTTAAATGTTTATGGCTTAAGCCTGAATGATTGACCTTAACAATGTCACACCGCAAACCCCTTAAAAAAGGCCAACGCAGACATTTTATTTTATTTTGTTTATTTTCTCATATTAAAAAAATTAAGAAAGTCCAAGTAAAAAAAGTGATCTCTGTTATAATGGTAGAGTAGGACACGTGCGAATGGGCAGATGGTGTTGAAATTCAATGATCATATTCATTGTCCCTAGAGGATGAATCCCACCGCACTCCACCCGGTCACTCCACGCCTGCCTCCCCCATTTTCTACCTAATATAAAAATAAACTAAACCAGTCCATTCCACAAAATTTAGTTTACATAAGCCATGGTACTGTAATTTCCATTACCAGAGGATTCCACCACTTCTGTGCCAAGTGCAACTGAAAACATATGGATCCACCAAGATAGGCTCATAAATAAAGAAACGACTACTTTTTGAAATATGTTCTACATACACCCCAGATCCTTAAAGCGTTGGGTTCATGTGCAAGAGGCATAAGTTAAACTTGTCATGTGTTGTGCAATAGGAGTAGACTTGACGTTGGCTAATTATTAATAATCATGAAATATAATTATTAAAATAATAAAAGATTATTTATTAAAAATAATTAAAAATGATAAGGCCATAACTTATCGTAGAGGGGCACCACCCTGGTTTCCAGGGACCAACGATATCAAGCTATAATTATCAGTCTCATAATGATAAATGTCAAATTAATAATGTCAATATTTTAATATTAACGATTACTTAATAAACAGTGAAGGCTTCTAAGTTCGAGCACAGGCAATCATAATCCAGCTGTATTCACACACTTATGCACAAATAATCACAGACTACAGATACTTTAATTACAAAAGTATTTATTAAAAAGGGGAAATAAAGTTATAATGTTATTCAATGATTCATCATTTTAACAAGCTCCAATATTTCAAAGATAAACACAGCAGCAGCACTTATCACAATTCAGAAAATACATGTAAAACCTGCGGTCTACCTATGTATGTCTGTCTCTGTGTGTGTGTGTCTGTGTCAAAGTGTCTCTCTGTGTATGTGTGTCTATGTGTGTGTATGTGAAATAAAGTTAGTGTTATTTAATGATTTATCATTTTAACAAACTCCCATATTTCAAAGATTCTATGTGTCTCTGTGTGTGTGTATCTGTCTGTGTCTATCAATGTGTGTGTGTGTGTGTGTGTGTGTGCGAGAGAGAGAGAAAAAGAAGGGGCGTGGCGATGACGCAGTCACGTAGTGACATCACATCTAAGATGGAGGCCGATCATGATTCGTGGAATCAAGGCCTAAAAACTCTCAAAATGGTGGATTGACTACAAAACAAGATGGCGGAGCCGTTATGAATTTAGAGCCAGAATGGGAGGAGAGAGGGAGAGAAGGCGTGGCAATAATAGACTCAAGATGGTGGTTTAACTTTACGTTATCCAAAATGGAGACTATGTTAATGACCATGTGGCCTGAACTCACAATGGTGGTCGCCAGATGAATTACACAAAGGAAATTTCAGACAAAGAGAATTCTTATCTCTGCTTAGCTTTGGGGGGCCGAATGGTTTCCAGATGTGTTCAGCCTCTCTGAATATAGATTTAACTATGTTACATGAACTGTATTCTAAATACAGATCGGAAGTGTGTATAGGTCGGTTTAGAAGGAGAGAGAGAGAGAGAGAGAGAGAGAGAGAGAGAAGAGAACGAACTCTTAAAAATACGCCTGAGATGAGTTAACAGTGGTTCACCCCTCAGCCCTCAAGCGAACGTTGTGGGCCGAGGTTCTGATCGGTGAAATCACTGCAGACTCAAACAGACGTTAACAGTGCGGGCGGAGGCGCTTCTCGCGGCCCTATTCACTGTAACACAAAACATTGCCATCAAACCGGAAACCGGAAGTAGCGGCTCGGAGTAGTGGCCGGCTAAAACAATGGAGAAACACGGAGGTTCCACAAACAAAATACATTCAAGTATCAAAACAATACGCTACGTATTAAACTAACATCTGCCCAGACAGTTTAAGCCTCTCTTACTGTGACCGTGGTTTCATGGGGTGCGTGCGCGTTCCGCGTGAATCTCCCGGAAGTCCGGTGAACAATGTCTTGGCCTCTCAGACGAGCTCCCGTGAGCACCGCAGCTGGGCCGAACCGGAGCGGATCAGTCATGCTCCGTGACGGGATGAAGCTTGGTCTTCTTCTGCAGGGATGTGCGGCTGCGTGGAGCCGGTTGAAGATCGTGTGGAAAAAGAATAAAAAGTCTGTGTCTCACTCGTCCCGAGTGAGATTCCTGTTTTGTCTTTTCAAGTTAAAACAGCAAAAGTCTTTTCAAAATAAAACTTCGACTGAGCTAAAAGAAGAAATCAATTCAAATAAAATAAATTGAATTAAACAAACGTCTAATCGCCTCCTTAGTTACTGAGTCGTGTGTTTAGGCCCCTGGAGGGTCTGGATACGACCTGAGCATCTGAGGACAAAGAGAGTGTTAGTCGCCTCCTTTAGCGACTGGAACCTTGGGTCAGACCGGAGGAGGCCTAACTGGAACGTCAGTGCTGGAGTGAAAAAGAGAATGATTTCTGGGAGGTCAGCACCTTTTGTAGTACCTGGGAGGTACCAGCCCCCTGGAGGAGGGGTCAGGGGTCAGTGTGGCCCTCCGGCCAATAGAAAGGTCAGAAATCAAGTCTCAGGGAGCGGTTTACAGTGGGGGACCCAGGAAGTGATCTGTTGCCACATGGAGATAAGAGCTCCATGCTGGATTTTCATGTGAGGGGTCTCCCTAGGCACGTCTCAAGTTTTACGACTCTTTGTTCTAAGTCAGATCACTGGGCCTTCCCCAACACATGTGTTAAGTGCACTTGCATTGTGTAAAGGGTCACTTCACCTAAATCATATTCACAATTGCCTCTTGCATTATCTCGCTAAGTACTATGTACTGTGTCCAGGAAATACAGTAGCTAAAAGGACTAAGGCTGAGACCTTCTCACACCTAAACAGTAACACATTTCAAGGAGGTAAAAGTCCAACTGAATGACACTTCTTTCTGCAGATCTCTGACTAGAGCTGCAGGATCCAGATCTGACACTGTTATTATTATAAATAGTATTATTATTATTATTATTATTATTATTATTATTATTATTATTATTATTATTATTATTATTATTATTATTATTATTATTATCGTTATTATTAACTGGTGCTGCTTTAATTAATAACATCATTACATCTGTTAGTATCACTTGATGATTCCTCTGCGCATTATGTTTTCGGGTTGTTGGTCCATCCCATTCTTGTGAACGAGAGATATCTCAATAATACCTCAAGGGAATTGACTAAAGGATTACCCGATTTTGGTGGTCAAAGGTCAAGGTCACGGTAACCACACAATGCACATTATTTACCTTGTATTTCTGAAACGCCATCATTAGTTGTCACTCGGACTCAAAGATAAAGTGAATACATTTCAGTGGTCAAAGGTCAGTGACCTTATATGAATCTGGATTAAAAACAAGTACACAGAAACTTCCCTGGTTGGTGGATAAATACAACCGCAGTGCGGTTATTCTACTTTTCATCATAACAACATTGCTCTGAAAGAGCATGCAATGCTTGTTATTGGAACTGGTGGGTCTCTTTAATATGGTTAGGTCCTGACTTTTTGTAAAGCGCCTTGAGATGATGCATGTTGTAATTTGGTGCTATACAAAGAATGGAACAATGGAATTGAATACACAGGGCACATTTTTATTCTCACAGTGAATAGAATGTGTCCACATGTATCCCGGTCCTCCAGATGTTCACACCTGCACATAGAGCTGTCCACTTATGATTTGGATCACAGGTGTTAATGCCAGGTCTAAACAGAGATTTTTGGCAAATTTGGCAGTATAAGGAAGCCATAACCTGGAACGGCTGCTGCTCATTTGGCATTTAGTAGTCAAAAATCTGTCTTCTCTCACAGAAAAAACATTATTCTTAGATCTGAAGCTGCAATTGATTTTTGTGATTTGACAAAAGTCTAACTTGAATGACCTGTTGCTTAAGAGAAGCCTTATGTCGAGAGAACAGAAGTAAAGGGACTGACAGAAATTCCTCCTAAAAAAGTGCTGGACAAGAATAGCAATGAATAAATTAATTCCATCTTTTTCTTTTCCCACCAGAAATACACATCTTCATCTTTTTGCCATTTTGTTTTTACAAAAAAAGAAAAACAAATATGAATCATGTGGTGAACCTCTGAGTCCCCAGCTTTTCCCATGTCAAGATGATATTACAAGACTTGGCCTTAGAAAACAGTTATGGACCCTAACACATGTTATGGAAGAGCAAAAAAAATGCAATGCAGGCCAGGGAGATAATCGTCAACACAGCTCTAGAATGTGTGTGTGTGGGGGGGGGATGGAGGAAGGCTGGAGCCCATAAAATAGAAGCAAACTGATGTTAGTTGTTTGCATTGTAGATCAGTTACTTATAAGTCCCTGTAAGACACATTAAATTCCTGTTCAGACAGATCAAACTACAACCAACACAAGCAGCTCTCTGACAGTTGGGTATTTTCCTGACCCTGAAGTATGGTGGACAGGTGGGAGCAGAGGCACAAACAAACAAGTGGGATGTTCATTCACATGAGGCAAAGCTATGTTTGTGGTATTTTGGTGGATATGTGTTTAGACATTTACACTGAGAACAGACACTTCTTCCCTCTATACTAGAGCCATGGTAGCGATGTCCCATCAAAACACACACTTGACCACGAGTCTGAGCTGTCAATCATGAGGTTTACCACTATTTTTCTAGCATCAACTAATTAATTAAAACTAAACTTTTAGTTAAACATACATCAGTTTTATAAGAGCTACTGCAATGACAGATTTGACCTGTACATTGACCTTTTATTTTGGTCTATGTCCCACCTATCAACAGATGCTAGGCAGGTTTATGACCTCTACTACAACAGGCCACTAGGTGGTGATAGATAGGTTAGGCTTCATTTTGTGGCTATCAACTTTTTTTTGTTGTTGTTATGTCAGTTGAGTCAGTAGACTTTACCACAGATCCCTCTTGTAACTGTTTTTAAGTTAAACTCTGTGCAAGAAAGGTGAGCTGTAGATTTTTTGCTGATTAAACCTGTTGACATGGAGCAGATGCTTGTTGGGTCAGAAACATGTGTTTCAAGGCTCCTGTGGTTGACAGTGAAGATGTGGAGTGAAAGAAGTTTTAGATTATCAAATTGTAAATTCAAACCGGTCATCTTGCTCATGAATTATTTCCTCAGGCGTGATGCCAGAACCAGAGGAATTAGGGGGAAAAATGAAAAAAAGAGCAAGGGGACAGAATTTGACAAGTGGTGTTGTGCAACTAAAATAAAGCATTTTCTACAGCTGTGGGAACTTTTAAAATTGCCGGCCCGATAACATTGTTGTGTAATTACCGAAAACATTTCATGTCACCCACTGGCAGCACTGCTTGCACCGATGCATAAAAATGTGTTTTCTTCATCTGTGGCCCCTTTGTTTCCCTTTGGCAGAAAGAGAAAAAACACCCTGAAGTCCCTGATGCCGTTCATCAGTTGCTCTTGATAAGTACGCCTGTTTGTCATGGAACAATAGAAACACCAAAAAGAACATTTGAAAATATCTTATTCCCTTCATCACTGTGATTCAAAGCAGTCCTAGTAGAACCCAAAATGGGCTCAATGTGGAGGCAGAGGGCAAATTTAACATGTAGAGCTGCTTGTTTGTCAGATGGTTTTGTTTCAAAGCCCAAAGGATGGAGCTAAGTAACGGAGTCATTTAAAGAACGGCCATTGGTCACTCATTCGTGTTGGTGAGCTGGTCAATGCAGGAGACCTGGGATTACAGGGCTCATTTGCCTTGTCAGTCACGGATAGTTTTCCATTTCTCTCTCTCTCTCTCTCTCTCTCTCTCTCTCTCTCTCTCTCTCTCTCTCTCTCTCTCTCTCTCTCTCTCTCTCTCTCTCTCTCTCTCTCTCTCTCTCTCTCTCTCTCTCTCTCTCTCTCTCTCTCTCTCTCTCTCTCTCTCTCTCTCTCTCTCTCTCTCTCTCTCTCTCTCTCTCTCGCGGTGCATGGTGGGAGCGTGGTGGAGTGAGTGAGTGGTGGAGTGAGAGCGTTTTCGTTCTTAATTTCTTTATTTTTGTTTGTAAATGTTATATTTTGTTCAATCACGTTGCACATTAGAGTCACCGTAGTTTATTTTCTGGTGGTTTGGGCTTTCTGTGGTGGGTGTTTTCCCCTCACCAGCGTCTGGCTGGTGGCGTGGCTGCCGCCATGGCCAGCGGGAATTTTAAATCACTGACAAGGAAGCACGGGGTTAAAATATGTGTGAGTTTCCCCTGCAGCGTGGAGAGCATCGGCCTCGCTGTGGGGGGGCAGGTGGGTCACAGCGGCGTGGTGTCGGCCGCTTGGATGAACAGCGCCGTGGTCGTGTTCCTGGACCGGGTGGAGAAGGTGAACTCCGTGGTCGAGACAGGAATCACCGTGAACGGTTCTTATGTACAGGTGCTGAAGTGCTTCGGGTGCGGAGAGGAGGGACACACGGTGAGATCCTGTCCGAGGCGGAGTGACCCGGCTCGCCCGGTCCTGAGGCGGCTGCGAGCGCTGGGGCGGGGGCCCCCGCTGCTCCTCCTCCGGTACCGGAGCGGCGGGCCCCCGCCCGCCTGGCCGGCCGGTCCCCCGGGGGAGCCGGTCGCCCCCTCCGCGGCGGCCGGTCCCCCCGGGGAGCCGGTCGCCCCCCCCGTGGTGCCGGCCGGCCCCTCCGGGGAGCCGGTCCCCGCGGGGCCGACCCCCGTGTCCGAGCGGCCGACAGCAGCTCCACGGGCTTCTCCGCCAACACCAGCGCGGAGGAGCAAGGCTGTGACCGAACCTATACACAGGGGGTGAGTACAGTTAATACACCGGGTGTTGGGGGGGACGTGGTGGGTGAGGGTGGTGTGGTAGAGGAAAGGGAGGAGGGTGGTGCAAGTAGAAAACAGGTGGAGAAGAGTTCAGAAAAGGATGGAGGGGACAGTATAGAAAAAGGAGGAGAAGCAGGTGAATGCAAGATGACGTGGAGTGAACAGGTGGAGGAGGAGGAGGAGATGGAGGAAGAAGCGGTCAAATCAAAGATATCAGTAAAGCGCAGGAGGTCCACCAGGACGGTTTTAAACGAAGCAAAGAGTATCAGAATGGAGAGTGATGTGAGTGAGTGTGAGAATGAGTGTGTGTCTGACAGCAGCGACGTTTCCGCTTTTTAACAGCAGTCAGAAAAGGAAAATGTTCACCGTAGATAAATTTAAATCATTTTTACAACACACCAAAAATCAACAGCTGAAACTTGAAGAACACTTCCCAGATCTCTGTCTTTTTATTTCCTCGGCCAGACTCCACATGAGCCAGAGGGAGGAGTCTGGCCTCACAGACCAGGAAGTTTTTAGACTTAAGAAGCTGGTGCTCAGAGCCAAACGCCAACTAACTCGTGATGGAAAGGACAGCAATGTGTGTTTTAATTAATTTATTGTTTTCTGTTTTAAACGTGAACGGTGCAAGAGCGGAGACTTTACAGCGGCTGGTGGATGCTGTGGGGCCGGTACTCAACAGCTCCCAGGCCCTGGGCTCCCTGCTGGGGCTGCAGTCCACCCGGGTGGCCCAGAGGATCCAGAAGCTCTGGACCCAGAGGCTCTCCACACATGAGAGGGACCTCCTGAGGGCCGACCAGATGGGGGAGACCGAAAGAGACACTGCAGACCCCTACCTGGAAACCATCCTGAGCCCAGGCCTGGGGGAAAAGACCGGACCCCTACTAACAGAAACAAACGAACACAAACAAACGATCAACATGAACTGTGTCGAAAGCTTCCACCAGACCGGACTGAACCACAGACCCCCTACTGTGTGGTCACGGAGGGGGGGAGAACTTGGACCCAGCCCAACCTTTTATCGTTTAACTGTGGTTTTTAATGTTTCAACGACATCCTCTGCACCGTCACCCACAATGAGCTGTCCTTTTCCACACTTTTTAACAGACTGAGTTTTTTACAACATTATTTACATTATAGGAGTAGACCAATCAGTGAGCACTCTCTCAGATGGGTCTGACCCTCACGCTCAGACAGATTTCCATCCTGAGACAGGTCTCACAACCATGTGTCACAAGCATTTATCTAAAATGGGATGGTTTAAGCTGCTCACCGCTGAATCAGTTTTGTTGACAGAGATGGCTGCTGCCAATTTGCAGAAGGCTGTTCAATCTTGAACAAACTCTATTTTCTCTAAAAGAAGAACAAAGAAGTTCATTAAGAGCGTTTGTTATGTTTTGAAAGATGTGTTTACTGTACTAATGACAGGATTTGGTTAAATGTTAATTTACCAACTGGCCCCCACTGGTCATTTCACACATTTAGTTGCACTGATTGATTGTACAACTATCCAATTGTTTCCAGGCAAAGCTACTGTACACCGCAGTATGTGTATTTTCTGTGCATTTGTTCGATTTCACCTTACGCTTTCACACATTAGCACCATGGCATCATAGGCCGTATACGAAGATGGATAAGGTCTTGGAAGTAGGGTTGCAAAGGGGCGGGAAGTTTCTGGTAAATTTCCGGAAACTTTCTGGAAACTTTCCATGGGAAGTTAAGCTCGGGAATTTTGAAAAAAACAAAAACTACGCAAATAAAACGCTGAGCAATAAAAACATCATTCAAAACTCTATTTTAAAGATGTATGGAATGCAGCACACGCAGCATGTTGAGTTTCAACCCTCCACTGTGCATTCTTCCATCACATGCACAGATGATTCCCAGCATCCTTCACACTACAGCAGAGCTGTTGAGGCCTGCTGTAGTGTGCAGGACTAGTAGGTAAGTTTCGATGATATTACTGGGGAAAACATATTAGCATGCTGATTGAGGATTGTTCATCTGTTCATCTAGCCTATTTCCATTCATTTATCCATCAATTGTAAAATATTTTTACAGACGATTCCAATTGTTTGGTTATTGCTATTTATATCTCAGGCATTGCATTACTGTTTTTTTACATTTTTTTTTCTCATCTTATTGTACAGACCAATGCCACATGAAAATAAGAAATAATCTCCATCCATACTTACACACCCACAAACACAATCGACCATCAGCACACACAGGGAATGCAGAATTTGGGGTAAACATGGAGCAGGTTGTCTTCTCTACACTTGGTTGCTTAGTTGCAGAAAATTATATGAAAAAGGTAAATTAAAGAGCACGGATTTCTTTTATTGGACTGATGATGCAGTGGATATTGACAGAAGGTTTTGCATTCAGCACTGGTAGTGAATGCCAAGACCCAATCAGGATGCGAATGTGGCCGCCTGCATCACCTTTTTCCAACTGTCTCTATTTCTGCTCATCCCGACTAAAACACAATTCAGCAGCATTTCCAAAAGGTTCCATTTTAATAAACCCGAACAGTAAAAAGTATTATAAAAAAAAAAGATTGAACACAAATGTAAAAAGTAGTTATGAGACATTGAGTAAAGGTGTGATTTGAAAATGAAAATGCACCTCACAAAACCTGAAGTCATCTCAACAAGATTCCATGAACAGTTCAGTGAACTTCAGTAGCCTCTCTAGTCACCAGACCTGAATCCAGATGTAGGTAAAAGTGAGTTTTGAGGGATAATTTAAAAACAGACAGTGACGTTTTTCATCTGAGTTCACCAGGTAATGTATTCCAGAGGTTTGGGGCCCTGACAGCAAGGCCCTGTCACCCTTCGTCTTCAGCGTTACCCAGGAACAGTCAACAGGACCTTATTAAGAGCTCTTCTTCTCCTGCTTTTGACTTTGTAATGTTATTTCACAGCTCCTGTTAAGTTCCTGTTAAGATAACATGTATTCCCATGTAGACACATCACCCTTGTTAATAGAATGAATATAAATGACCTTTTCAACACCTTTAATAAAACATCTCATTTAAAGTTACGACTGTCTAACTACGTAGAATAAATGTTAATATATCTTGACGCCTTCAGATTCAACTCTCTTTATTTCCATACTTACTCGTCTGGTGACAGTGTGTGCTGGATGTCCAGAAACATGAAAACGATAATAACCTCACTGGACCATTATTTACTGCCTGTGAAGTGAAATTCACTTGTAATTCCAGGGCAATAAGTAGCTGCTCACTAACAGTGTGATCCTACTCAGGCTCTCAAGTGATGACAGATGGCTCCAAATATGCGTGGAGACATTCTTGGTTTATGCAGCAGCCCAGGAGGACCATATTCATACTGAACACATTCCTGAGGAGCAACGCATCACTGGATAAAACTAATGGGTCCAGAGGAGCCTCCACCCACATTCTGTCTCTATTTCTGACTTTTGAATCCTCTCCCAGATCGAACACGTCTTTCTGCTGTGTCACAAACACACAGGGGAACAGGACCAGTGAGACAGGTACATAGTGTCACATCTCTATTATGGACTCTTGACTTTTCCTGTTTTACTTTGAAATTACTACAGTGTGTCTCTTGTTCATGCCGCCTCCCTGGGTTTGTTTCCCCGGTTCTGCAGTTGTCTACCCCGCCCTGATATGTTTCACCTGTTCCCACTCTACCCTCCCTCCCTTGTATATTTACTGTAACTCTCTGTCTTCCCTTCAGTCCTTGTCAGCTCGACTGTATCAGTTCCCTGTCATTTCCCTGTGGATTTTCCCGTCTGCATTGGATTTCCTGTTTTGTTCTTAGCTTTGTGTCTGTTATCTGTGCCCTTGGACTCCTTGCTCCTTTCTTCACTTGAATGACTGGAAGCTGATGACTGGGGCATCTTACTCAGCCAGTTGGGCTGAGAGAAGGGACATCGGGGAGAAGGGGTGGGGGAGTAAGAGTTTTGTAACTGTTAAAGCACAGTCACACAGGCTGTTGTAATGATAATGTTTGTGATAACTATAAATAATATTATAATAATCTTATTAGCGCCAATGATACCAACAATAATAATAGCAGTTACTAGTCACTCAGTAGAGCACACCTCTGCCTAGGCCCAATAGTCATTTAAATCAAATTACACTAACTTTTCAAACTCAGGTCCATAAATATATCTGATTTTTTTTCATACTTATCCATGAATTATTCTCTGTGAAATCAGTGAAAATGTGGAAAGTGAGAAGTTGCTGCAGCTTTATAGACTCAAGTCTTACTTTGACGATGTATGAAAGCAATCGCTTAAAATATTTGTATAACAAGTGGAATCAAGGGTTTTTGGTGACAAAGACAAGATAAGCTAAGGGTTGCTGCACATTAGAGGATGTTAGACATAATGACAGATTTGATTTGATTTTTTTTCTTATAATCTTTGTGTCGGTATTTCCTGTCTGCATTACTATAGAGCTTTTCTGGTCTTAAAGACCACTCAAAGCGTTTTTACTTTTCTACGTTCTTCTTATTCTTCTTCTTTTTGGTGGTTGGCAAAATACATTTAAGCTCATTACCGCCAATTTCTGAACTTCAGGAGAAAAACCAGTTTGTTCTGTTTCACAGAAAAAATAATAATTTTGGAAGTAGTCATGGCTGAGAACATGTTTGATATTTACGAATCAAGATCGGGGAGGCTCCGACTCCATTGGTAGCATTGCGATTATCTTGTAAACCCCCCAAACTTCTTATTTGGGCATATAATCATCACCAAGTGACTTCCAGTCTGGAATGCCCCCCGCGATTTTTGAAAGGCCCAAATTCGGTCTAAAATCGGCCTGATTATCCTCTAGTGTGCAGCAGCCTTAATCCTTGCTTTTATTCCCAGAAGGCAGAACTACTGTAATGGTCTTCTCACTAAACACCATTTAACAGCTGCTGCTCATTCCCAATGCTGGACCAAGAAAACAGAACACATTACTACACATCTGAAATCTTTGAACTTCTCCCTGTTGATTACAGAATAGATGTTAGAGTGCTACTTGTCTATTCATCACCGAATGATTTAGGCCCAGAATACATCTTTGAAGTGCTCAAAGAATGCAAACCAAGTATGGTTCTCAGATTAATGGAATCAGGTCAGCTAGTGCAGAGTCCAAACTAAACACGCTGCAGCAGCATTAACTTGTTATGCTGCATACATTTGGACAGAAGAGCTCAGATATGTTCCAAATGTAGCCATTTTTAAATCTCAGTGAAGAATGTTTCTCATTTCATGTGACTGATTCTGCTCCTGCTGCACTTTGATTCTGGAAGTAGACCTCCACTCTCTCCTGGAGTTAAAGTGATGTCTCTGGCTTATGGCTGAGGTCTATTTGTGGGATTTGTCTCAATAGTAATTTGATTAACTTATAGTCGATGCTACTTACACCTTGTTTTTTATTTTTTTCTAGTAATTTACTTTTTAGATATCTCTTTATGGATTTTTTTTCTAATTTGGCACCTGAAGTTTGCAGGTGACAAACTTCACGGGATGGGAAAATATTTTGTGGACTAATTAAACTAATTTCTAAATTGTTTAGGATGAACGTGCTGCACTACGGAACAAGATCACTGCAGAGTGGAGGAAACAGCTACTCTGCTGCAGTAGGACCTGGGAAACTTAAACTTGCCATCATCCAGTGTGTAGTTGAGCCTAAGCAAGTGAAGCCAGTTGCAAAGGTGTTAAGGAGACTGGAGTTGAATAGATGTTTAGGGCAGTGGTGCAATGTAACAAAGTACATTTACTTAATCAATGAGCTTAACTACATTTATCATGGACGTTGATTTATTTTCAGGTATACACCACTTCATATATCAGCAAATATCTGCACTTTCTTAAAAGTAATCAATAAAGACAGAGGAATTGGTCCCCGCCACCACCAAAGCAAAGCTGTGTCTGCAGCAACATCACTGTTGAAGAAACACTGCAGAGATCCTGAAGTATAGGTAATAGACTACACTCGGCAAGTACTTTTAATACTCTACCTCTAAGCATATTAAAAGGAAGTATTGTATTAACTTTTCCTTAAGTTTAAAGGTTAGTGCGGTACTTTTGTGGATTTTTGTGGATGCATGTGTACTGGAGTACTTCCTCCACCACTGGTTAATGGATTGGATATGACACAGAAGGAAACAGACCAGAGGGGATGGCTGTGAGTGTGCTGAAGAAGGCTGGCGGTCGGAGGGGCTAACCCTGGAGTCCAGGGAGTGACTGAGCTGAGCTGAGCAGACAGGACTGGAGAAGGAGTAGAACAGGTTAGACAACACGCCAAATATATATATCTTCAAATGGTTTGAAGTGCAGACGGAGAAGGAACCAAGACCTGGCAGCGTGGTGGTGGTGGAGCTGGGCATCTGCACGAGTCTTGATTACAGGATGGAATGCTGCTGGTGGGGCTCTGCTCTGACTCCAGCACACCTGTCTCCACTCAGAGAAACACACACACACACACACACACATATACACAGGGAGAGCGACCGCAGGCGAGGCAGAGTGTAACATTTATCATAGGATCTAAAGCTACTTTCACACATGCATTACGTGCCCCAACTTTTCTGTTTGTGTGAACACGAGTTTCGGATTCTGTTGTCGCGGACTCTAAACGGTCTCTACCTGCTCCTTTCACGTGATGCCCCTGTGATGTCAGGTTGAGCCCTTGTGTGAATCGAGCAGGTAATGTTCCAGAGAATTGCCAGTGGGTGCTCTGGTGACTTTTCTATCCTGCCTCCCAGGTGGGCTTCCCAGGCCTCGGTCCTCGCCTCTACCACTCTACCACAAACAATATCAATTTGGCATATGGCTCACCTGGTGGAGCTGCATGCCTTTCCCCCTCTCTGTCTGCCCCCCTTCACAGCTTGCTCTCTGTCCTCTCCATCCCACTCAATACATAAACAAAAAAAATTAACTAATTTATTTAATTAACAACCATTATAATATTGACACATCTGACAACTGCCGGATAGACAGCAAGTTTACATCCGTTATATAAATGTTTTAAGGGCTAGATGGCCACCACCCCTAGATCACATGGAGAAACACTAACCCTTCACGGCCGCGCACAGAACAAAGGGGTCGGGCCCTTGGGGCTAAGGGGTGAATTAGGACAAGGCTGTAAACTGGACAGAATTGATCACAGCATGTTCCGCAACAACCACCACTGACCAAAGTGCCGAATCGGTGTCGGTTTAACTTTCATTTTCTTTTCTGAGCTATTGGTGCTTATGCTGTTCTGTAAAGTGCTTTGAGTGGTCATCAAGACTATAAAAGCATCACATGAACACAGGCCATTAAGCATTATACCTAGCCTGACGTTGTCATACTAATTATTCTAGTCAGAATATGAGTCTGAGACCGCTCCATTGGGCTGTGATTATGGGGCGTGTTTCAACGGAACCAGGAAACAAAATGCCTCTTCGCTCAATTGGATAGACCTACAACCAATCAGAGCAACGTAGTATGTGACGTATGTCAAGCGACGCATAGTTGTCAGTTGTCTGTTTCACGAGTTTGTTCACTCTATAAATAAATCAATGGAAATGCTGCAAATGCCGCTCGTATCTCCACCGGAGGCAAAGCCCCCAGGAAGCAGCTGGAGACCAGGGCTTCTTGTGAGAGCCCCGGCCGCCGGCGGCGTGAAGAAGCCCGCTACGGATCTCTCTCAGAGCCTCGCTACCGGCCCGGGACCGCAACCGGGACCCGGGACCTTTCCGGTCCCGGGACCGAGGCTCTGAGAGAGATCCGTCGCTACCAGAAATCTACGGAGCTGCTGATCCGCCAGCTGCGCTGCAGAGCTCCGCTGTCATGGCTCTGCAGGAGCCAGCGAGCATACACTTCCTTGTTGCTCCAACATTAACAGCGTCCCAACATGTGTCTTTTGTCTCATATGTGCTGAGGAGCGTAGCGCACCCCCCCCCCCCACTCTCTTTTTATTTATATGACTGCTTGTGTGGCTGCAGCATCGGGGCCAGCTGATAAATTAAACTTTTTATGAATCCCGTAGGAGGACGGCAAAAACATCTGTTCGATCTACAAATGCCTTGATCGCGTTCCTCTGTTCCTCTTTCAAAATGAATGCGCTGTCGATGTCTCCGAAACAGACTTGATGGCAGCATCGACACATCTCAGCTCATAGATATAAACACTATATATGTCTAAATATGTCTCAGCTCTCCAGCGGCAGGCAGCGCTCTTTGCTGACGTGGTTGACTACGTCACTGTAGATCATCTGTCAATCATCGTATAAAGCCCGCCCTGACGATCTGATTGGTCCGTACAGCTTCTGTACGAGCATAGTTTCTCCCCAACGGAGCGACTCCAGACCGAACTTCCCGAACAACAAATGTTGTGGGCGGGGCAAAGTTCGTCTGGCACCCAGGCATTATACCATGTTGTAGTGACAAATCAGTGCGTTACAGAAAGTGATAGACAGTGAAGTTATATTAATAGATCAACACTGACACATTTTTACAGATGCAAAAGCATACAGACACAACTGCACACACACACACACACACACACGCACGCACGCACGCACGCACGCACGCACGCACACACACACACACACACATATGACACCCACATTCACTGTAATTAGTCTAAGTTATTGCTGGAGCATGTTAGGTGTCCCAACACAGGCCTGGCTACTGCCGGCTACAGTCCTCTCTCCATATGGATCTAATTACTGTACTGGAAATATGACTGTGATACACAGGTACTACACATTCTCCATCAAAGCCAGATTTTCTCTTTGGTAAATTATACTGCAGCATCCATGCTGGGCATACAGAGGGAGGGGGAGCGTCCTGCATTGGATGAAGGTGGGCAATTGAAGCTTGAAGACTGGCTTCTGGTCAAATTTGATGTATCACTGAAATCCATACTTGTGCTCTGGTAACAAGACACGGTTCATCCCAGCGCTTTGATTTATAATGCCTGCCCCAGCCAAACAGTGTTCATATATTATTCTGCCTCTGTGCAAAAGTACTTTCACGTGGTGTCTACACAATTCATTTCATCATGTACAGTACATCTTCATTACTCAAAAGGATTTCAGAGCTTTTGTGGTTTTTACACTGTGGGATGTGTGTCTGTGGGATTGTGCATGTATGTGTGTTTGTATGTATGTTTGGGGTATCAAGCTTACATGAAATGTAGTGAGAACACTTAGAGGGTAATGCACAAACAATGGAAACAGATTTAAGTCTTCCTCAGCATGAAAGCTTAATATTACATACAATATGTTTTGTTTTTTTTGTCTGAGCCCAATTTCAATTTTGGCAAAAATCTATTTTAAAAGTTAGTGTAATCATTTTAAATACTGATAAAAGACACTCTACCTTAAACTTTTTGTTTGTGAACCTGGGCAGGGATGACCAGTCACATGATGTCAGCACAGTTTGTAATTGATATAGGATCAGATTTGAATTGAATTGAACACAATGTCTTAGTCAGAGATTCTGGACAATCCAAAGAGATTTTCCTCCCAGCCCCCGTAAAAACGTTGGACAATCTCCGAAAGAGCCCATGTAGGATTCACTGTGAACAAGTGGCTGCATTAATGATGTTTCTAACACACGACAGATGCAAAACTTTAAAAAAAAAGAATACTAATTTCTTAAGAGAAAGCAGAAGACATTATCCTTTGATTGAAGAGACTCTTCCTTTTGGTGACAGCAGCGTTTATGTGCTGTAAACAAAAACATGTGATTTCCACAGCAGAATTACTAATTTATGTTCTGCATGCTGCGCCACCCATTGCAATAACACTCCAGGGGGTTTTCTGTTGTTGTGAATATGTCTGACTGGAGAATGTCTTGCTACGTTCCTCATGTATAAAAGGCAAACTCCAGGACCCAGTGTCCGGACATTTTCCAGAGTTGATGTCTAAAAGTAGCTTAAGTGGCAAAACATACTGTATTATGGCTGCCTTGTGATAGTGGACGTTGTCAGAGTAAAAGAAAGAAGTGCCTAACCCTAACCCATTCAACAGGTGTTTGCAGTTATGTACGTAGTGAGGATGTGTGATGACATCATGATATTCATCTTAAAGCTTCAGCCAACACAAACAAAATTACCCTGATGCTCCGAAATGTCTTCTATAGATAGGACCTGTCCAACAATGCAGAGGAGAAAGGTTTTGAATCCAGTGAACAAGAATGTGGTCAGTGAAGCTCCATCGATAAAATCCGGCCCCTCTGATGCTACACCTCAACCTACAGAACATGAAATTCCACACCGTCTGGATAAAAACAAGACTTTGTCCATATGGCTGTGAAGGATGGCCATCCTGCACCAGTAGGGCAGCTTTATGAAGCTGAGAATGTTGGTTTGACCTGCCGTAAACTACTTGACAAATGTGATTAGGTCTTTGAGGATTTGTTGATCACAGATGCTCAGTGTAAGTATGCTGGACAGAAGAAGGAGCAGGCTTCCTGAGGATGGATTCACATAGAGATGTGCCAGGATAACTGCTTCCAGGTTTGGTGCTGACCAATGACAATCAGGCCCCTGAATCAGATGTGAAAGTCATGTGCTACCTAGAGTCAGCAAATTGTACAACTGCAGCAAGTATAATTTTTTCATTAAGATGAGTATACTATTAAGTTTCAAAGTTGTTGTTCACTAATATAAAGGATGGGGCTAGGGAATTATTGAACCTCTCATAAAACCTCTGATAACCTGAGAAAAATAATAATATCAACACTAAGTGCAATATTACAAAAAATGTCCACATGTGTTAATGTTAATGTTAAGCATAGTATCATGTGCAATATTATCGCTTTTACTTAATCATTTTATAACTTATACCTGATACTAAAATACTATTGTCTTATTCTGTTGTACTCTTTTGTGTATAGTAAATTCTACTTTTCCGAAGAGAAGATTTGAAGCTAAAGTTGCACAGCTGAGTTACAGTATGACAGGAGGACAATAATAGTAATCAACTTTATTTACATAGCACTTTTTAGAAATATATGCCAAAGTGCTTTGACAGCAAAGCAAGAAAACTTAATATAAGGGAAATAAAAATCAGCAGAATGTGACAAGGAGGTCAAACAACCACGTTTAGGTGTTCGGACACAAGGTAGTGCTCAAATTAAATGAATAAATATAGAGCTGTGTCACTTGAAAACTTCTACACAAAAAGGCACGTAAGGGGTCAACAATTCTGTGTTGTAGCTTGGGGCCAGACCCTAGCGTGCTTTAAAAGTGATGAGTGTAATCTTAAGATCAATTCTCAAACGGACAGGAGCCAATGGAGAGAAGCAAGGATCGGTGTGATGTGATGTTTCCTTGTAAGACCAGTGAGAAGCCTTGTCAGAGTCTTTAGTCTTCATACTCTGTATGGAATATGTTGCTTATCCTTACGCCACTAAGCTAAGATTTCATAGCTTTCTAACTTTCATACTGCAGCCCTTTTCTTTGGAAAGTGAGAAAAGTGACACAATGAAGTCACCAGCCATGCATGTCACTTCACTCTGTTCCTTTTCAGTGCATTTATCGGAGAGGTCAGAATATGGGTGCACTCCAAGTTTAGGGGCGGCTGCTCGACCACAAAGCCTCTGGGAGAAAGGCCGGTCTATTGTGCTGAATCTCTGTGTACAATTAATCTTGTGTGCACAAGTGAACCAAAACATGGGAATGAATTCATCAAGAAGTGGGATTATGAAAGCATAAATATCACTTGACGTAATAAAACTCAATGTATTATTTTCTCTTTATGGCCACTGTGGGGCTCTGCAGAGGATCATTTCGAATGTGGGGCTTCATGTGGACTCTTTCCCCACACTGTTTTTTAAGTTTAAGGTTGAAAGGACTTTATTCCTGTCTCTTGAAATGTGCCTTACACACAGGCAGTGTGATCGAGCTAACAGCGCTGCCAAAAAGAAAACAACCCATGTATCACAGGCCTTATAGGTACACAGAATATTGATGCTTAATATGTATTTGATGGGAAGTCAGCACAGGATATAGAGTAACTACTATTTTATTTGTATCCAACATTTCAAAATAACTGAGTTTCAGTGCCTGGATTCCAGCTGTTGTTGTGAATTGTTGTTTTCTTAATCTCTGAATGGTCTTGAAAGATAGCTTAAATTCCACAGAACAGCTCTTTCCCATTTTCTTATTCTTTTTCATACTTTCCAGGGATAAGGAAGACGGAACAGTCATTGTGAGTGAGTGGAGATAAAGCACAACAGCCCAATCATCAGTGTGTGTGTGACAATCTGAGTCGAAGCTCCAAACAGCTATCTTGATAATGTGCTCATAAAATAACTGTTGACTTAAGACAAGGTTTTTGTTTGTCAAAAGTACAATCACTAGCTAACCGTAACCTCCTAGCAAAAATGTGTCTTACTGCACTTCATTTTTAAACCCAGTTTTCCCAAAGATGCTCACATTAGTTGCTATCTTAACAACATAGGTGCTTGACGAGAAAAATAACAACTGTAACTGAAACTAGCAAAGAAACTTCCATCACACTTGGCGATCTATAAACTGCTTTCAGACATGCGCTGAACTCTGGAGATCTTCCGGAGAGGTTGCAGACTTTCTCCAGCCTTTCTTCTGCCAGCCCCCAAGTAAGAACTCCAGATACTGTCAGAGTGAGTCCATGTGAGAACACAGCAGGAGATACCCCGGAGGATTGTGTGAGCAAGTGTGTGTCGAAGACATTTCTAACAAGAGACAGACACAAAACCAAAAATAATCCACATTTCTCAGGATGAAAAAGCGGTTCCATACATCTAGAAGACACAGACATTGTTGTCAAGAGAGCTTTTGTTGATTTGAGCTGACGACGGTGTAGATGCGCTGTAAACTAAACAGGTGATCTCTGCAGACTTCCCCTGCCTGGTGCACCAGCCCTCTCCTGTACGGACTCCAGATTTCTTTGCTGTTGTGAACACTTCTGACCTGAGAATCTCATGCAGCTTTGTTCATGTGTTAAAGAGAACCCCCTAGCCCAGACATTGTCTGCAGTACATCTCTGGAAATGGCTTTAGTGTAAGGCAAGGCCCAACGACTTTCACTGAGACAATGACGACTGCATTAATAATCTCCCAAAACAGCAGATTCACAGAGATCTCTGCAATTGCTGTCGAATCTGTAGCTCTGGACCAGATTTTTCAGTCAACACTGTAGCACAGACAACAATGTAAACTTGTTTTGAAGCAAACGTCTGCAGCAGCAGCAGTTAGGAAAGGAATGCTGAAGTCATAGAGGCTTATAACTGGAGCCAATGGTAGCTGCAGCTTATGCATTAAGTGAAGTGTGTGTGTGTGTGTGTGTGTGTGTGTGTGTGTGTGTGTGTGTGTGTGTGTGTTACTGTGCACATGTAGCGCACCTGCACATAGTCCTAAATTTGTCTAAATCAAAAACAGCCCCAACCTCAAATAGTTCCAGTATGAGTCAACATTGTGATGGTTTCTGCGAACAACCACCCTCTGTGGTTTCATATGATAATAAAATTACATATTCCTTTATAGTACACCAGCCCCGTCCCAGATGCAAGTGCTAAAATACATCACGTATATTGTCAGGAGGTGAAGAGCATTACATGCACTTAGCGTGGAAAACAAAGGAAATAATCAGTAGGAGGGAAAGAGACAGATGGAGAGAGAGAGAGACAGATGGAGAGAGAGAGCGCGAGAGAGCGCAAGAGAGAGAGAGACAGAGAGAGAGCTCTGGCCTCACTGCGCTCGCTCTCTGCTCAACTCTAATCATGTCCTGCTGTTTTAGCTTAGCTCAAACTAACTAGGACCCCAAACAACAAATAAGATTAGATGAGATAAAATTTAATTGAGGCCCGTGGCTACACTGAGTCACTGCAACAGCAGAATTTTAATGGCAATGAAAAGAAAACACTTGAAATATAAATAATGCCCCATTCCGTCGGGATTACCATTACAGGTGGAGGTGTGGAATGAAATATCCAGCGTGCTCCTCACTAATTTAACTCGTCGCTCCAGATGGCACTTTAACCATCAGGAAATTACAGGATAGGGTCTGTAATGGACAAGGACATTCCACAGGACAAAGCCAAGAGAGATGAAGAGAGAGAGGCCAGAAACCACCCCAGGGGGGCGTGTGAGAGTTGACGGAGAGCCGCGCAGGGAAAGACACAAGGCAAAGATACTGCATGAAGTCATAACTCAGTCAAATCTGAAAACGCACGCATGAAACACATATTGGCACAATTCAGTGTGACTTATATTTCCCAGGGATAGGTTAAAGTAATGTGACTGAAATTAAACAGCCCATCCGATGAACTCTTACAAGGTTTTGCTCTGCTGATCGTTTTTTCTTTTCTGTTTTCATATTGACTGTGTCTGTGGATTTGGGCAGAAGTTGATGTTCTAATACAAGTTGGGCTATACACCCCTTTCTAATTTTTCATCACTTGGACTTCATAGTAAAATTATATTTTAAATTACATTTTATGCTATGATGGGTTTTCTGACAATATTACTACTGACTGATATTTGTATTTGTTCTTTTATTAACTTGAATCTGTTTAAATTAATGTTTGTCACAAGTTTGCTGAACGTGATGAGCTGAAATCTATGTCACACTTTCCATTATTGCAGTGTTTCTGTATGTTGTCGATCAGTTAATGCTGGTGCATTTCCTACATTATTCCCCTAAAATTAAAATGACATGTCATTTCGGTTGAAACACCAGCCCAGCCAGTGACTGTCCAGGCACTGAATAGACTATTTTTCAAATATAGAGTCCATGTCATATAAGTGAAATGGATATGTTCCTAAGGTGGTTAAGATGATGACTAAGGTAAAAAAAATGAAGGGGCAAGAAACTTGTGAAGCTGAAAATGTTGATTGTGGATTATAAGTGCGGCAAAAGATGCTCAAATACACAACCTAAAGTCACAAATGAGACTGGTCTAGACACCAGATCTGGATTTGTATTTGGATCTGCACCAAATTGCACACACTCATAAGTATCAGTCCCCTTAACATTCCTGTTTTGTGTCATCACAATCCATGAATTTTCTCTGAGAAAGTAACATATCAATGTTCAAAAACATCAATGGTAATCACAATCTCCCAATGGAAAAGCAAGTGAAAACAAAATTCCTGACCCATACCGCATCCTTCCACTAGGTTTTGTGGTAATCCGTCTGGTAGCCTTTGCTAGGTAACAAACAAAACAAACAAACGCAGATGAAAACATGACATCCTCGGCGGAAGTAATAAAGATGACATGTTCCTGTGTTTTTGTAACACATAAATACTCAAAAAGTAAAGCAACAATAAAAAATGTTTGTCTTTACATTCCACCTTAAATTGAATGCACCACTTGAATTTCAGACCTTCCCCAACCCGACAGAATTGGAGAATGAAATGCATTATAGTCATAAAAGGTGTGATCTGGTTAAACACCACTTTAGCCACAACACACCAGCCGTCAGTATCAGTAACACTGAGTGTAGAATAGCAACCTGAATCTGTGTCCACACTTGGTGACCCCGTTAACTCTAGTGAATGAAATGAGGACAAAGCCACAAATTGGATTTGTTTCTAGTTTAGCTGCAGCTCACATGAGGTTTCAACAGTATGTTAGAAACATGTGGGTGTCGACCAAAGTTTTATGACAGAACACTCTGTGTGTCATAAGATGTGATCTTTAATGTCAATCTGCTGCTGCTGAACAAAAACAGATCAAAACACTCCCATTTCTGATGGACTAACTTTGGAAAATACACGTTTGCTTTGTGAAGCTCAGACAGCTGAGGCCTCACAAACCTCGGAATAACCTTCTACTGCTTTTTTCCAACAGAGCACATTGGATCATGTCCCCCTTCTCCCAGTGTGGTCATGTTGGGACGGGATGACTTCACACCCATTATGGAGGGAAGGAATTATTACACACACTAATAGCTCCTTATTGGCATATATGAATAACAATGAGAATACAATCTGGACCAGTCTTTACAGATAAAATATATGGGTTGCAAGATGCAAGTTTATAGTGACTGGACCACTCTAAGCGGGGGGAGTTAAGATGGTTTAAGTAACTAAGGGCACTCTGAGAGCACATGACTCCACCAATGCTAATACTCTATCCAACCATGTCAAAGCAGTGTTTGTATTTGTCATAACAAAAGATATCTCTAACTCTGTGTTTTGCTCCATTATATCGTATAGCTGTGTGCAGCACCAGCGTCCATAAAGACTTCAGACTTCATAGTCTCAGCAGCAGTTGTGGCAGCAGTTGTGTGAGACCTTGTCTTTCTCTCTTTAGTCTGTGTACCTCCTGTCCTGACCCATACCGCATCCTTGCATCCAGTTTCAAGGTAATCTGTCCAGTAGCTTTTGTGTTATCCCGTTAACCAAAGCGGTTTTCAGAAATGGCCTCCAGAGGAACGAAAGAGTTGGGTCCGGACATTCTCTGCAGTTTGCCTTTCACACATGAGCAAGGCAGGACTCGAGGGATGGTGCAGCAGGCAGAATGTAACCTATTAATGTAACCACTGCTAACGTTGTGTTTTTGTTTACAGCACGTTGACACATTGTCTTCTACGTATATGGCAGCTCTTTTCCTTCTGAGAATTTTTTTTTTTCGTTTTAAACTTTTGCGTCTATCGCCTGTTAGAAGCATCATTAACAAACCCATTCACTCCAGGTGAAGCCTGCGGAAGATCTCCTGCTGTTTCCCCACATTGCCTCCTACTCACTTTCATCAGACTTTATGCGACGGGCCAGGTGGCTGCGTGCATGTCTGAAAAACACTGAAAAGACAGACAGACAAAACGAAAATGTAACCTCCTTGGCTAAGGTGATAAAAGGAAAAGGACAGTGGCTTCATCTTCTTATGGAACTTTTGACTCCCCTTTCTGCCAGTAAGAGCAATTACACAAACACGGTCGAATACAGATAAATACCTAGAGTTCCAAAGTAAAACTTCTTAAATTAGGTAGACTAACAGCTACATTGCTGTCTCCGCCATATTCCTGGCCACTGAAGCCTAATCTGGCAGTTGCTCGCCCCTTTATCTCTGCCAAACCACGTTGGTTAATGTAAAACGTGTTGGAACCGGTGAGCTGCGTGGGAGTGATGGGTTTAATCCACTTTGTCAGAATAACGGCAAACGTTTGAGGAACTCGTCACGACAACTGATTGAAACACCCGGACAGCCTCATTTAGTTTTGCGTATTAAATATGATGGTGCAGTGTCAAGCAGACAACTGTACAGTGGCTTAATATGTACTGCATCGGCCTTAAGGGACCACCCCCCCCCAAAAAAAAGAGAATAATGTCTAGAAGATTAATGTAGAACATCAAAAGCTGTGACCTGTTTTAATATTCTGTCTGATCAGCGTAAGTGTAACTTTTAACTGTATCTCAAAGTCTTCATTAGTGGAGGGTGCATGTTTTGTTTTTCTGTTTCCACTCCTCATGAACTCCATGTGCATCAAACAATAGAAGAGCTGAAAGAAAGATATTGTAAATGATTGTTTACCCTGGACATTCTAGTATAAACTAAAAATACAGAATATTTTCAAAAAACATACTTATGCTATTAGACCTATGGGAGCTGAGGGTCGGGTGTATTTTGATTGATTTTAGCCATTTATTTTGTCTGCAGTGTTTGAATTTCATCTGAAACATGTGTATGTATGTGGATGGGATCTGTACCACTGCAGAGGAGGGCCAGTAAGCCTTGATGAGCTGCTCTGTGTGCATGTGCATGCTGTGTGTTTCTGCACAGTAAAGTATCCCACCCCACTGTGGACACTTACACCGGGGGCCATTCTTTACAGTTTGTATTCCTCTGCTGCCTCACGCAATGTAAATGATGTCTGGCCACTGTGTTTTATTGCTCATAGATGGAAGGTAAGCGAGGCTCCTGTGCCACCATCTCTGATTGATTGCTATGGTTGCACTCATAAACTTGGCACCAGTATGCAATATGAACCAGTCCTTCCAAGTTTCTCTTAAAATATCAGCATGAAGCCAAAATGATCCATTTTAGGTCAAGTTTGTTTCCTTCATCATTCTTACACACACAGTTGAGTTTACTTTGTGAGACACAATGCTTTGTGAGGAAGTGTTAGGAACTAAGCACATGGATCATGAGTCCAGATGAAGTCGCAGATTGTCCAGCAGATGGCAGGTTTTCTTCACTAGAAGCTGCTTCACTATGACACCAGTACCTATCCCGAACACACTTGTAGTTTCAGAACTATATCCTTCACACTGACACACTTGTCTTTACATGAATGTTTCCTAGCCTGCACACACACACACACACACACACACACGCACGCACACACGCACGCACACACACACACACACACACACACACACACACACACACACACACACACACACACACACACACACACACACACAAACACACACACACAGAGGGTTATTGTGTTAGGGCTGATAATTAACAACAGTTTATTATTTGTTCGTAAAGTATAATAAATAAAATTATTAAAATAATTATTAATTTGACTGTTAACGGCAGGAAATTAATATTTTTGATTTCCATTTTTGCCGACTAGAATTCAGTTTGTTGAATTTATTAAAGTAGCACTGCTGTACATTTTTTCTGAAAGTGAATTTATAATAACCCTAACCAATACAAACTTAATACAAGTTAGTGTGTCCTAGATTTAACAAGAGTCTGATCGTGTTTAACCTGTGGGTACTGAATTCCATTATTTCTTTAGCTGATCTCTTTAATAATGATTGTTATAATTCATATTTGTCACATGAAGCTCACAAATGTGCTTGGCACTTAATGGATTCATGTGCTTTTCTGTACCGATATCACAGCAGTCAAGTATAGTCATGTGTGGCCATCACCACAGGACTCATGGCAAATTAGCTTATAATTAAGTTTTACACAGACTATATAATTATTCTGCTTTAAATTCATATGTAACTTGTACCTTAAAATGAAAAGTTAATTTGTCCAATCAATATTCTACATGAATCCTTGTTGGTACAAGATAAGATACATTTAATAAGGTGATCGGTCGGTGACCGTCTTCCCTCTCTCCCGCACTGTCTCACTGATTTCTGAGGCCGCAGGTTTCAGTGCCGATGGGCAGCATCACACGCTCTGACCCAAATGAGTCCATTAGGTCTTTCACAGTAACAGCAGCAGTCTATACATGTCATGCCCAGAAGGAGAGAGTCCCTGTGAAGGCAGCGCACAGGCTGCGGGAGAAGAGAGAGGTTTTACGCGCGGTGCTGTGAAGTCACACACCCTCACCTTCTCTGACTGACTCTGGATTTTTGCCAGACAAACGTTCTGAACCAGAATTGTAATCATCAAATATCAAACACGCACAGTTAGAGACGCGCAGACATGGCCTCCGTGCGCTCTTTAATTTACTCGTTTACAGTTAAGTGCCAGAAAAAGTTTTGGCTATTCCTCTTGACTGTTTAATACAAAATGTCTATATAAATTCTATTTGGATACATGTTCTGTTTGGTTCCAAGGCGCGTGTGCGCTCCTGTTGAGCGTGCTCCATGGAGCCGAATGCAACATTAACACATAAGCAGTTTTTTCCCTTCCTGATGCCATTGGATCACACAGCAGAAAGATGTTCTGTGTCCTGTTGTGTTATTTTCTTTAGTATATGGGTTGGCTGAATGACGCGCCAGTAGGAGTCGGACTCTGCGCTGCAATAAAGAGGCGGCGGCAGCTGAGAGCGCATACCATTGGAGAGGAGAGGCGTACAGCTGCGACACCAGCACACACCAGCAGCACACACCACCAGCACACACCAGCGCAGAGCCGGAGCAGCTCAGCCTCAGCTCGCAGGGAAGACGCAGAGACAGCAGCAGCAGCAGCAGCAGCGGGAACATGCTGCCGCTCCGGCCGTCCCATTGACTCATCCCACCGACAGAAGGCTGTTCTGCGGACCCACACACCTCGATCCCCCGGCAGGACCTCCGAGCTGCAGAGGGAGAATTTGAACATATATATATTTGATCGGGTAAGTCTTCACTTTAATTTTTTTAAACTCAAGCAAAATCCTCGAAGACAAACAAAGTTTTATCTGAGAGAGTTTCAGAGCCTTTTTCAAGTATGAAATAATTGTCAACGTTACATATAAATCTAAGTATTTGAATTATGACTTCAACCAATAAGCAATACGAGGTTGAACAGCAGGTGACATTCAATTATTTCAAATGATTACCATAAATCAATATTAATGTAGATTTTTTAAATTTGTGTTCAATTGTACTTAATGGCAAAATTTAGATCTTTATTTTGAATCAAATGGCAGATAAGTTAAGAGACAATAGTGATGTTTTAGCTAAAACACATCACTTTATCCACTAAAACCTCATTATTTGTATCTAAGTTTAGAAGAAAGCACAAAAGCAAAGTTTTTATTTCTCAGCAGATGTGTAAATGTAAGATCTCAGGTCGCACAGGGAAAATATAGTTTATAAGCTGCTCTGCACTTTCTGTGCACACAAGCAAGACTCTAAACACAATTAACAGCACTTTGTTGTTAGTGGCACATTGGGCCTCTAATCGTCTCTCTGCAGAAAACAGTCTGATAAAGCCTCACTTTTAATTCAGATGCATATTCATCTCATTTGTCTCATTCATCCTCATCTGCAAACAACTGTTTCAAATAAGACTTTAACAGCTAAATGCGGCAGTCTGAGTAAACATTGTCCAAACAACAAGGGAGAGGAGATTCCCCTCTGCTCTCTGACACCTCCACTCTGTCTCTCCGTGTTTCACCTTTAATGAATGATGCTGCTCCGCTGGATGAAGCCTCGGATCAAACGCAGCACATATGCATCACAAGAGGGCTGAGAGGCAGGTGTCGGTCTGAGGGGGTCGGGGTCAAAGGCCTCGACACCTCAGATCATGGAGATCAGGGCATGGTTGAAGTGTCAGTGAGGACAGAGATGAGGGTGGGGGGCATCATCATCATCTCCTGCCACAATGTTAGTCAATGTGAAACAAGTATTTAGATATTTCACTCAAATAAAAACATCTGCACTCAGCTCCTTTACAATAGAAATCAACCTTTTCAGAACTCAGGGAATTTGTGTTATTTTAGGTATAAATGTGGGACATGAGTATAGGCAGTATTTTGAAGTGACAAATCAGGATGGTGATGCCTTCCATGACTTGATTCATCTTTATTGAATTGATAAAAAAAATGATCTGGCGTTGTTGGCTCACACGTTGTGTAAATACCGCATGCTCCTTCATGAGACTAGAACAATCTGAGACTGTACATGTTTAATTTGTAAGGCCTCAAAGAAGCTGCTGTCAAAAGGCCCATGGTTTCTTATTGTTTTCTAAAGAGCCGCAGATATAAATAAGTGAACATTTACTGTTTGTCTAAATAAAATCAAGACAGGCGGCGAGGTGTGGCTCAGCCTGAGGCGCCCGGAAAATGCTTGACTTGGTATAGTTTTTTTAGGGGTAACAAAGATCGAGCAGAAATCAGCAAGATTCATGTGAAAGTCAAACTTTAAAAAATGATAATGAAGAAATTATTTTGCCACAAAACTGAACTTTGTTGACTCTGATCAAATACGTTACAAGGACCCCAATAACCAACCGTATGTTTGATTATTCCTGTATCGATGGCGTGGGCACTTCTCAAGACTTTAAACGTCTACTGTTTCATTTGATAGTTGTAAGTAATTTATTATTCTGTTATGCTTATAAAATTATGGTCACAGCAGTGGTCCTGAGAGTTCCTGGGATAAAACAGTGCCAACAATTTTCAGTGAAAAAAAAAAAGCTCACATCACATATAGTTACTGCTGCCAATTCATTTCTCTGACTTTCTTTAATTCTTGTTTTTCTTTCTTTTTTTGTGTAAGACTGAATTATTTGATTTAGTCTGTCAAACAATCTGAGTGGGAGAAATTCACTTTGGTCGACCTGCTCACAACTCACATCCACAAGGCCATCTATTGGTTTTAGCCTTTAGACGTTATATGAATAATTTATTACCAGCACCACAGGAGGTAGTTTACTTAGATTTTTAACAATTGACCATATATTTTACTACTTGTAAATCTTTACTGGGAAAAAATAGTGATGGAAAACTGGTATCATTCTGCTATTTTTTAAATGTCACCGAAGCTTTTGGGTACAATTTAAATATACTGAGCAACAAATTACTGGAATCCGGTTACACAACGCCCACCCTGTGTCAGTGTTGGTACGGTTGCTATAACCCAACATATTCAAAAGCATTTCAATTGACCTCAGTGTTTTCAATAGTTTTAGTGATTAGCATTAATAATTTCTGGGTCTGTGTGTGTACTACACCCAGCCTGATTACGTTGACATGGAGGTGAGAAGCAGCAGCTCACTCTTCCCAATACAGATCTCAGTCTGGACCGGAGCAGAGCCCCTCATGGCTGCTTGGCTCTGGAGGTCCGTGGTATGCAGACTTCAAAGGGTTAAAGGTGAGGAGAGGCTCAGCAGCACACCACTTATCTCCTCTAATGACCTCCTGAGTAAAAGTCAATTACTTCTGCGTCATGATCAGAAAGGAACAGACCACAGGGGGCTGTTTGAGCTCCAGTGCTCCTCATTACAACTACTTCGCTGGAGTTTATTGGACGAGCCGCGTGGCCTCAGGCTCGAGGTTAAGGCCTTTCTAATTCCCCCATTTACTACATTTATTACAGCATGTATAAAGCTACAAATATGAAAACGCCGCGCTCTGCGCCTGTATTATAATAAGATGCAGATGATCCCTCACTGCAGGACGACATTATAACAACCTACTGCAAAGACGAAATCACTACAAAGCGTCAGAAAAATCACCCTCACCTGACTTGAATTCCATTTATTGTCTTTGTTTGAGCAGCACTGTCCTGAGCTGTACAGGTGGTAATGAGACCACAGTTATTTGATGCGTACAGTTGAGAGAGGATTTACAACGTTAAGCATTCCTCTTAAACTTAAAACAACTTGTGTTTTAGGTTGTGATATGCTTGGGAGAAACTTATTCCCCTCCAGCTACTAGTTAAGCCAATGCAATATTATCGTTATTATTGCTATTATTGCCTAAACAAGCAGGGATATGTGTCTGAACAATGTGAGCTTGTACAGTGTTGGCTCCACGGGTTAAAAAGTGTGAAGAGGTGTATTCTCATTTTAACAAAAACAAAAAAAAACAGCCTGACACATGCTCAGTAAATGGTTTTAACTTGTCACAACTCATAAGGCCATTATCATAAATTACGGATCTGGTAACAAGTGAGTCAAAAAAACGGAGGAAAAATGTATCTGTGTTTTCCCAGGTTACGATTACAGATGTGTTTGTTTGACTGAGTTGCGCTGTAGCTACATGGTGGAAGAAACAATGACGTCCTTTCCCAAAAACGCCAAGAAAAAAAGGCTAAATTTAATTAAAAAAAAGGGATCAATAGGAAAGGCTCGGACTTAAAGTAAATGCATGTACACAAATTAAACAATGAAATGTTTATGTGATTTAAAAATATGAAATAATATATTATTATATTAAATATTCTACTATTTTATCAGATTTATATACTGTAAAACAGTAGTAGAGAAAATAAAGAAGTCATTTCAAATGGGAAATCTGTCACACTGACTTTTTCATAGAGTGAAAATCCAAACTGTTGCAGCACCTGAGTAACAGCTCCGTGTGAGTGTGCTGCGCTGCTGCTGTGCTGCAGGATGATGAGGAGTGGCCTGTGGGACTTGGAGCTGCCGTGGCTCCTGTCCATCAGCGTCTGCCTCAGACAAAGATACATTATTGTCTATTGTTATTCCGGCTTATCAAACCTGATTTAACAGCTCACAGGTATTTCTCTGGCTGAACACTGTCGTTCTGTGTCTCTGCCCTCAACAGCCCTGGGCATGTTATGTTTCTGAGGAACAGGAACCCCCCTCCACTCCCGCACGCGCACACACACACGCACGCACAAACACACACGTACGCGCACACACACACACACACACACACACACACACACACACACACACACACACACACACACACACACACACACACACACACACACACACACACACACACACACACACACACACACACACACACACACACACACACACACACACACAGTGTTTGCATTATTTGAAGGGATATGTTCACTCTTTATTAAGTCTGTCTTATGACAATAGTCTCATGCGCCTGTGTGTGTTCCTCTTTCCAACATGCACTGCAACTCTGAAGACATCACATCACCCTGAGGTGACACTTTGTCTAACCCGTCTTCTAGCGTGTGTTGATGCAGCCAGTTGTTTATGTACACATTTACCACACATTACCAAATAAGTCTTTATATGGGGATCATCAGCATTGGTTAGATCTTTAATCTCAACCCCTATTGTAACTATAATCCCTTTTCTCATAGGACAATTAACAACAACTTTAAAGGATCATACCAGAGGCCCCGTTTTCAAATAAACTCTTTTCAAACCAAAACAAAAAACATAAACTCATAACCATACTTTATATATCTTACAAAGTGATAGTATAAATTGGCATTGGGCAAAGACTTCCTATAACTTTAAAAGCTTTCGACAGTGTGGATCCAACAGCAAGGGCCTTTCACATGCACAGCCTCAATAAGCCGACAATCAGCCCCCCTTCATCATCTTATCAGCCAGACTGGATGTGTATTGACTCCTGACCGAAGTGTGTGTGTTGTTGTATGGGGTGTGGTGAAGCACTGGGGTTCTGTATAGATGGGGGTAGTGAGTGGGATTCACCAGTTATTAACATATCAAAGAAGTTAATGGATTCCCTCGTTTGATGAAAAATATTTGCTTCAGTCGCTTCACATCAGACAAAACAAACTAAATCAAAGTTTTTTCACCAAATAACCAAGAAGCACCAACGTTCAAAACACCTGAGACCTCTCAGCCCAAAAATCTATATACAACTGTATCAAACAAACCTGCTGTCTCCAGCATTCGGTTTCATGTTTTCCATTTATGTATAAATTATACATAGATATCAACAATGATGGCATCAGTATTTAAGTTTTTAAGTATGACTTTCACAAAGTATGTAGTCCATGTGCCGGTGAGATAATATTATGAATATTTACTCCAGAGCTGGGGTCAGTGATTACAAGTTTGTGCATTTGTGTTTTGAAGTAGCAACTTGCACATCTAAGGTGACCTGGAGGTTTTCTCACGTGCTAGTCTCCAAATAATTGTCTTGTTTTAATCATTCAAAGATTTTATAAGATTGTAAGAAGTCACAGTGAATGTTGAACATTGTTGCATATTTTCATCTTCTAATGTTTTGTCTCCTGCAGAAGACCTGCTGGATTTTGTGTAGCAGCCATGGGCAGCAAGACTCTGCCAGCACCCGTGCCTCTCCACCCATCCCTCCAGCTGGCCAACTACTCCCTCCTCCAGAGCTCCACCGGCCTCCAGCTGCCAGCAGACCATTTTCACAGCATCTACAGCTTCAGTGCCTTACACGCCATCCATCTCCATCAGTGGACCCTCGGCTACCCGCCTTTGAATCTGCCCCGCTGCACCATTTCCAAGCTGCCAGCTCAGTTTTCCTCCATGGCCTCAATCCCCATATTCCCCCACCTCTTGCAACCCAAGCAGGGTGCCGCAGGGCTGCTGCAGAGCTCCAAGAACAAGCCCCGCTTTGACTTTGCCAACCTAGCGGCAGCAGCCACCCAGGACGACCATCTGAAGGCAGAGGACCTGAGCATGACGGGTGCCGCTGCAGCAGCACAGGCGTCACCTCACCACGTGACCTCAGTTGGCCTTGGATGCCTCCTGGATGTGACCAAGCTCTCCTCACCGGAACGCAAGTCCAGCCGAGGCCGACTGCCCTCCAAGACCAAGAAAGAATTTGTCTGCAAGTTCTGCGGCCGCCATTTTACCAAATCCTACAATCTTTTGATCCACGAGAGGACGCACACGGACGAGAGACCATATACCTGTGATATCTGCCACAAGGCCTTCAGAAGACAGGACCACCTTCGGGACCACAGGTGAGAACCAGGGTCATTATGTCCAATAAATTACAGAACAGAACATTGTATTTGCTACATTACTTTCTGAAATTGTCAATCTGACAAGCATGCTGCCTTTGTGATGGAATTACCTAGGTGTGCTAGGTGAGAGTTCCTCCTCTCTCTTTCAATTTCCAAACAACTACTTTCATACACATAGTCATGGTTTATCTGAATGTATCACCATGGGCAGCCATCCAGGAGAAACAGTCTAAAAGTGTGCTTCCCGACTGTTTAATTACCTTGTCACCTCTCCGAACTCAACTTTTCATCCAAATTTCCAGCGCTAACTTTTGAAGGATACTTAGCAATTTAGCTTGCATATATTGTTTCTAACTGAACTCAATACTTAATGGATGTTCTTCAAACATGTGACACTGTAACTGCACAGAAGGCAAAGTGTGAGGAGTGGCTTTAGTTCTCTGCCTGATCGTGTGCAGGATGCGTTCCGGCACGGTACATTGTCTTTAGCAATGCCCATCACACAGTCATTGCAGTAACTTGGAAGACTTGAAGTGCAAAAATAGGCTCTGATTCATGTTAAGTGAAAAGTGAGCCATTCCTCAAGCTGTTGAAAATACACCTCATGCTTATTGGGTCAGATGCACACAAGTCCGACATATGAAAGACACTGTGACATTAAACTATTATTGTACATGATAAACATTCAGCATCTAGACAGAAAACCATGTTCACACTGGATGATTTCACTCTCCAGATGATGATGAATTGATTTGAGTGGTTCTATTTTAAGATATGACAGGGATAGTAAGGAGCTACATATTTTACATGTAGGATTTGCTACTTTGGGTTTTTCCATTAAATTCTGTCAGTGTAACAAGAGGATACGAGATGTTTAGAAGTCCACCAACATGAATCTACTTAGTGCTTTCAAGTCTTTAAAACTTGCCCTAGTCATTGCCTGACGTTACCAAATATTTGTTACTGCAGCTTTTTATACTGTCTGCAGATGGTGTAGAAAGTAACCAAAAGTAAAAGATCAACAAGAATATTGCAGGGAGAGTTGGGATGTTATCTCTTGCATTGAAAGCTGAAAACGGTTTAAAGGTGAACGCAAGAAAGTTTTTGCTCTGAATTATTTGCTTTCTTGTGCAGTTTGTTATATGTCCCAAACAACCAGCAGCTGTACAGATGTTAATTGTAGGCAAGCATGAGCACACTCTATATGTCTATGGAAACGTGTCCTTGTGCTAAGCCTGATCACATAGCTAAGATTTTTTGAATTTGTGCCTGCTTGATCAATAGTAACTTATAAAATAAAATACGATTGAAACGTGTGCTATAGCCACTGTAGTATAAGTAGTAAAAGTATAAAACAAGGGATAGAAAACGATGGCAGAGACAATGATCGAGAATGTTTAGTAATGTTTATTTTGATTTTAATGAGGTCTGGAGTATGTTAATCTCTCACAGCAAGAGGTTAGATAACTCTCCAACAGAGCCTACCCCCAACATGAATACTCAACAGTCCCATTGGATTTGTCAAATAGTGTTTGTTCCCGAACCTAACCCCACATTAGTATCAAAGCGGACATGCTTATTCCAATTGCTTCTGAAATCATGGGCTTATTGTTTGGTTTGGGAGGATCATGAATCTTGACAAATGTTTGCCAATTCGTCACAAATGATGACACTCTGCAATTGGACATGCTCTAGGTATTAATATGAGCTCTGTTGGGTTCTCTTTCGCAGGTATATTCATTCCAAAGAAAAGCCCTTCAAATGTCAGGAGTGCGGGAAGGGCTTCTGTCAGTCCAGGACTCTGGCTGTCCACAAAACATTACACATGCAGGTCAAGGAACTGAAGCCAGCCAAGATCAAGTGATCGACTCTGCCAGCAGGGGAAGGACAGGGACACTGGAAAAACCATGACCAAAGACGACAACAGGCAAAGAACAACCAAAGACCTTTTTTTAACTTTCAGCAGTAGAAAGAGAGCCCTCGGTTTCTGTGTTCGCACTCCTCAAGGATGAAATATTTTACCAGACAATTCTTAAAGACATAATACTGAAATAAGCCTTTGTGGATAAGTGTATGCTTAGTTATCAAAGCCTGACTTGGCAGAGAACCCAGTGGATGTGTGGAATGTGAAATCGACCTTAAAAAAAACCTGTGGCTGCTCAGTGCAAATAATTTGCTCAGAAGCTTATAATCCAAAGACTTTATAAAAAAGGGACATAACTCTCATGTAATAATTTTTTACAAAAACTGAGAATGATCAAAGCCATGTTTGTATAGACACATTTTCATCCATATCACATTCCAATGATATTTTTGTACAGATGCATTATATCAAAATGTATTTTTGCACTTTAACCTGATTATTGATTATTTACATATATCACTGGATTTCTTAAACTTATTTTCAGAATGAATAATCATTTCTAAATAAAATATTTTACTGTAACTGGTTTGTCTGAGTGAAGGTTTATAACATGAGGTGAAAATGTGGTCATCAGTCACCACAAAACTCATCATGAGCAATGTAGTGACGATGAGGAGGATGTGCTTGACGGGGTACAAAGACCACTTATTCCTTCACAAATTTTGTTATCTAAATTTAAACTTTTTTTACCACTTGTTAAATCTCAATTAGATTTCAATATTTTAAGGGAAGAATCAGGCACTTAGGCTAAATGCTAACATTAGCATGCTAACATACTTACAATGGTTAAATTTGCATGCTTTAGCAGGTAAAATACTCCCTCTTTATTTTAGTGTTTAATCTAGGGCTGGGCAAGTTAACTAGTTAATTTTGAGTTAACTCATCACTTATTTAACTCAGTTAATTATTTTATCTCGCATTAACTCAGGTTTGATTATTTATTGTTTTATTGTGAAAGTCAGGCTTTTATTTTGCGAAAGTCTGTTGCTGACTGCTGCGGAACCGGAAAAAAGAAAATAATTGGCGGATAAACAACCATGGATAAGGGTACGGAGCTTTTACATGGCCATTTTCATTTTAAAGTTCTTCCAGACGGCGGAGTCGACAGAACCAAAGTAATTTGTAGCCACTGCCAAGGTGAAATTTCTTATCACCAGAGTACTTCCAGTCTAAAATATCACCTAAATGCAAAACACACAGTTGATATCAGCAAATCATTCAACGAAACAGCGAGTGGAGCGAGGCTTCAATCAGGCATTTAGACATAATCTTAAGAATTGGACGAATTCAAATTCTGACCAGAAGGAGACAATTATTTCACAACTTCACAGCAAACCATGCAATGGCTGCTGAGATTTTTCAATAAAGATGTCAACCTCATGGTGGTGCTAGATGTAAAGTCAGGGGTTCACCTGAGTCAGTAGGATTCTCTGGGTGCTGTGGATGTCTTCAATATTTCACAACAATCTATCAAATGGATGTTGAGATTTTTTACTCTGGACTAAATAAGTGGACTGACCAGCCGATACTGTAACCACAAAGTGATGCTGCTGCATAGTTTGTATGGAATATCAGAGTTTTTTTTAAAACGTTGTTAGAAATAAAACGTTCAAAAAAACAGGCTGTGGATGACGTTTGAACAAACCCTCCAGTAAAATCCTTCAGAGACACAAATAAAACTGTTGTGTATACAAGTGATGGTGAAGTGCAGATTTTTGACTCAGAGTATGAGAACGATCAAATTTTGAGGAAGAGACCTTTACAGATATTTAATCTAATCATATCCACACAAAGTGAAGTAAAACAAACACATTAATGTGATTTTGGGATGTTCTGAAATAAAGTTAAGGAGCCCCAGACTTTAATGAGCTAAATGTCAGAAACTGAACAAGTATCCATCCTAAACAAACAACTACCATTTGATATATTTCCCAACCCCCCTCCTGTCACATGAAAACCAACTCTTTTCATGCCTATAACACAAGCGCTGATCAGAGAAGAGGGTCTGTAAATGCTGCTGATTTGAAAGTTCAAGAAAGATTGTGTCCCTCCATTGATATGTTTATATCAGACAGGTCGAACGTCATCCCTCTTTTCTTTCCATGTGCACTTTATTTTTTGAAAATACTGCAAATGTCAGTGAATGGTTCTGTTAGTGAAGGGCTGTAAGTTGAGGGCTTTGTATGTGAGGAGCAGAATAATGAATGCTATTACAAATTTTACAGGGAGCTAATGCAGAGAGGCTAAGACAGGAGATATCAATCACATCTCAGTGATGTTGTGCGTCAATTCTGTCTTATGTCTCTTATATCTGAGTGTACAAACAATTTAGGCCTTGAAGCTTGGTAAGATAATTAATTACTCTCAGAGAAATCAATAGAAATATTTGAATAACACCATATCTTGCAACAAAGAAAGCAAAAAAAATCAAATATCTGCCCCCTGATCGTGATCCTCTGCAAATGTTTATGGGTTATTTTTTGACTGATACCACATCTTCTCTGCAAGTGTTGTGGTAATCAATTCTCAATCAATTTTTTGCATAACACTACTCTCTAACGGACAAACAAACTGAAACTGCATATCCCTTCTTATTTACACTCACAGTACAGGTTATTTAGAGATTTTAAGAAAAAAGTTGTCTCATCTTTCCTACGAACCAATGGTCATTTAATGAAAGGGGAAATGTACACATGTTGTGTGTGTGTGTGTGTATGTGTGTTGGCA